>NC_052377.1:1001469-1330293 GCF_011074865.1 Brettanomyces nanus | reverse complement strand
TGCCTGAAATTTATCTTATTATGATTGTATGCGAACATGCGATCCATTTGTTTTGATGCATGCAATCGTGCGCTTGATCTGAATTTGATGCGCGGTAGCTGACTATGCATAAGCTAAAGAGAGACAGGAAAGATCAGGCTTTTTGTATCGAGAAACTGGCGACCGCTCATCGTGTAGGATATTTTTTTTGAATTGACTTTTTGATGTACTCCGTTCAGCCCTCCCTCCGTTCATTAGTCGGCCCTAATCAACAACATCTCTAATTTCCCCTATCTTTTTCCTTCTAACTTTGTATGCACTATCTTTCATTATCATGAATGAGACCTTCACTCAGGAGAATAAGAGCCCGAATCTAATTATAAACCCCAACACTAATCTGGGTCCCAAGGTGAAGGTGGCAAATACCTGGACCAAAGGTAGAACTACTTTCTCATATAATAAGCGCGGCTATGTTAGATCACCCAAAGCTTGTGTCTTATGCCATAACAGAAAGGTGAAGTGTGATTTGTCTCTAAAGGATACTGACCCATGCACAAACTGTGCTATTTTAGGGAAGCCATGTGTTCTTTATATTCGTAAAAGACGCAGAGCAAATCGTGGAAAATCTGTCAATTCATTACAAAACGAATTTTCAAAGAGGAAACTAGAAAAAGTCCAATGCTTAGACAACCAGTTATCTTCTGACAAAAAAAATACAGATAACTCTACATCATTTGACAACTCAAGAAATAAAATTGTCAGGCCGGATTACCAGAAAGAATTCCCACGTTTAAGCTCTGTGAAGTTGGAACCAGACGACGTTCTTAAGGAAGAGATTCCAACTTTATTGGAAGCAAAATTTTCTGGTTCACAACCCTCTTTGAGCAGTGTGGTGAAAGGTGTCATTAATTGGTATCAAAAGACTGGCCAGACACGTTGCTATGAGTTGAATGAACTTGATATGTACACGTTAGTAAGGCATGGTTGTTTCAGTATACCGGATGAGGGACTGGCACAGATGTTCATTGACAACTTTTTTGATAACTTCAATACCAAATTTCCTGTGGTTGACAAGGTTGCATTCAAAAGAGATTATAAAAATCTAAGGAAACCTCCTTCTCTTTTGCTATTGAACACTATTTTCTATGTGGGTGCAATGCACTGCAACACATTTCAATGCAGGGCAGAAGAGAGATTGAAGGTTAAGAAAATTACAGAAGTATTTTTCCGCAGAGCTAAAGCTATCTTTGATATGTCTTTAGAAGCAGACCCAGTTGCATTAGTTCAATCATTGCTATGCTTCTCTACTCATCAAGAATGTATGATTGGATTGGGCAAAAACGATGACTACTGGACTTGCGTAGCTATTTCTGTGGCTATGCAGTATGAATATCATCGAGGTGGTCTAAAGAAAGCGGACAAAATGCAGAAAAGAGAAATTAAGAGATTATGGTGGCTGCTAGTTCTAAAAGACAGATTAAGTAGCCTTGAATTTGGCAGGCCATTGATGATTGATTTAAAAAATTCAACGGTACCAATGTTGACAGAAATGGATCTTCAAGGAACTGGAATGAGTAGCACAGAAATTAGATACACCATTTGTTTAGCCACCTTTAGCAGAACTGTGGGAGATGTTATTGAACAGCAACATCTAATGTCCCGTCTTGTAGTAGAAGGCAGATCTATTGTTCCGTTATTGAAGAGATGTGATTTGATTCTTATAAGATGGCTTGAGAGTATTCCAAGTGAATTCAAGTTTGAAGTGAATGATAAAGTAACCCACAACTTCCAAGCAGCAACACTTATGTTTCAATATTATGCTTTGTTGATGACTATTCATCAGGCTGAAATTGTTCGGAACCCTAATGAGAATTATCCATCTTGGGCAATATCTTTTCAGGCTGCACAAATGATAATGCAAGTTTTAAATTTTATGGTGAACAGCAACATGCTGGTTCATTATATCTTGATGATTCATAATGCTCTCTCCGTTTCCACTATTATTATGTCATCTCTCACCTACAGCGATGAAGAATCAATTTCCAATGCAGCCCGTAGATTTCTTGTTCAAATATTCCAGATTTTGAAGAGCAGCGTGTTTAAATGGCCTGAATCTTATCCGATGCTGTTCGCCCTAGAGAAAATTCATAATTATATGCCTATCAATCTGAAAATGATTCAAGCCATCTTATCTTTGAAACTACCGGGTAGTTTTAGTAGTGAAGGAATTTCAAATGTAAGAGACCCTTTGCTAACTCTTTCTGGATCTTATGATCATAAATATTCTACTGAAAATTATGTTGATTTCCCATCTGGTGAAGAGCAAAAGAGATTTGCGGATATACGTATCGATGTGGATAAACTTTTCACCGATAGTGTGTTTTCCGACCCCGAAATATCTATAGACGATTTGGATGCAAGTGATTTCGGTAAGGGATCTGATACCAAAGGTGCTCATCACGAAAATCCACTAGTTATTCTTCTGACCAATGCACAGAATGGTGCGGTTAATAATATTTCCGAAAATAGTCAAAATGGTATCATTCGTCAAGAAATAAACCTTCAAAGGATATTCGAAGGCATTGAGTCTACCGAAACTGGTTCTTTATCTACAGCTTCCTCGTCTGCTCTTGATTCTGCTCCTGTTGGTCTTTTTCTAATAAACAAAAACTGGAAACCTTCATTCAAAGTAATCACAGAAGACGTTTCCGCTTCCCATGAGGTTCATCAAAGGCAATATTTCGACAATTCGTTCTTCCCTAATGCAGAAGGATTTTCGTTAAAAGAACTCTGTAAGTGGGATACAGAAGGCAATATATAACCCCCAGATAATTATGCAGCTGATTCAGGTTAAGAAATCGATACGGAATCAATTGAAGAGCTCTTGTCTGATGGAACATCAGTTATACATAATTCAAAGCAGGTAAATATATTTTACACTATCCAGGTTTTTCCATGCAATCACCTTCATAGATGAGAATTCAGCTCATTTGCAGGCTCATCTCAAGGTGTTGCCATCATGACATACTTTTCAAATACGGTAATTTTTTCGATACTCAAAACAACTCCAGATGATAGCATTGACAGAGAGCATCAGTATTTTCGGCTGAGCCAATACCTTCGATAAATTCTTTTATCTTTATATGTCTACTTCGGCAACATTCACTATATTATTCGATTTTCATAAACCCTTGATTGTATATGCGATGCAGCATTATAATACTGCACTTTGAGAATCAGCTCAATCTTTGGAAAAGATCGAAAGTTTTCCGATGTAATAAATAAAAACATAACCATAGGGAACCTGCAAAACTGAATGTTATTAGGACCAAAACCGGAAAGTATACAAGGCCTTCACCATGACCGGCACCAAATTTCTCAGAGACAAAGCCCATTATAGGAGGTATCACGGCAGCACCAGCGCTTCCTAATCCTGCAATTAGCGATATTCCACTAACGGTGTACCTTTGAGGAAGAGAGCGAAGAGCAATAACCACGCTCGTAGCAAATAGCGGTCCAACGAAGAATCCCATACCAAAAATGCAAACTGTTTGTGCAACAACACTTGCACTTAAAGCCCAAAAACCTGAGCAAAAAATCACCACCAAGCTGCAATAAATAATGATGGCCCGAACTTCCAGTCTATCAAAGTACTTTCCAGTGACAAAGCCAAGGAAAAATCTCCCAAGAGTCACGCAGGCCCAGTATCCGCTAGTAATGAAAGACGCCGTTTGTTCAGTGACCCGCTTTATATTAAAAACGTAGTTGAATAACCAAATGCCGACGCTTAATTCACTACCTATGTAAACGAATAATGCAAAAGAGTAGAAAAGCACGTACTTATTCTGAATGGTCTCCCAGGCGGTGGTTTCATCTCCATTATCACCATTCAGTTTTCTATCATAATCGGACACATATCTAAACTTCCATTTGGTCTCATTACTGTAAGAGAACCAAACGCAGGCAAAGTTAGCAAGACCCACCGCAGCTATCAAGAAGTAAAAATGTGGCCAAGGAAACCCCCTATTTATAAGATTTATGACAAGTGCAGGACTAATTAAGCAACCCAAACCATAACTAGAATGCATAACACCTAGAAGCTGGTTTGAGTGCTTTAGATTACCAATAAAAATATTGATACAGCAGTCTGTCAACCCTGAGCCGAATCCGTTAATCAAAGATCCCAACATAAGACACAAATAAGGAGATTTAAGTCCATATATACTGCAACCAACGCAGAGACATACAACTCCAGAAAGATATACTTTGAAAAGACCAAAGTTGTATATTAGAAAGTGATTTAAGAAACTGGCCGGCACATATCCAAAGGTGCTCACGAGAAAAAGGTATGAAACTTTGATTCTGTCAATTTGATAGTCCGCCAAAACATACTCCATAACAGAACCGAGCGTCTGATCTATAAGTCCAAGCATGATTAGATTAAGGTTTGCCGAGAAGAATTGGAATTTGAGTTTGGTGGAAAGGGCTATATCTTTAGTTTCAATCACCACTTGATGACCGTGATACATTCGATAATGTGACAGGCCTGTGATATCGGCATCTTCCGAATCATAATCTAAGTCTGGTCGATCTAGGCTATCATCTACTTGAAATTCGTAGGCAGGCGCGACCTTCGAGGCACTTTTCCCTGTTGTAACAGCAGACGAGTCATCTCCTTTTCGGTCCAGGCTTATTGGATTTTCAACCGGCCTTTTAGAAGCTGCATCAAGACGTGGCTTTTGAAATGATCTCATATAATACTGAGTTTCAATCAAGATCACCAGACAATATGCTAGTTAAAGATTGAAAGAAAGAGAAGAATAAGGTTCATCAAAAGGATATCTAAAAAGAAAGGTATTACTTGAAGATATTAAATTAGCTCTCAGCGACTTAACCGTTTTTCAGCGGAATTATATTTTCCGTTTATGGTAGTTTTATCCGCTTATCATATTAGCTTTTCTTTTTCGTCTTATTATCAATAATCGTTCAAACTGCATTTTCGATCTGACCTGCACGCATAATTGAAAGACTTCTTAGTGAACTGAAAAGTAGATTTCCTAATCCAGCAAACCCAATGTTGTGCAATTTGTCCAAAATCCTGATTCTGAATCGATCGTAACTCGAGACTAGTTGCTCACCAGAAATCCATTTGCTTGGTTTTGTTGTCTTCAAATTATTGAATTTTACTTCGTCTAGCGGACCTACAAGCCGGATCCTTGTCCCTTGTTGCTCTTCCACTGTACTAATAATCCCAGCGACTATTGATGCAAATGCCGGTGCATAGAAAAGGTTATAATATCTCTTTGCAGTTTCAGGCCCAGTAATATCATCAATCGAAATCATCATATTCCATAGTTGGGTAGTAAATTCAAGCGGAAGTGCGAATCCCTTTCCTGTAGAAGTTGCCGTTTTCTCGAAAGCTCTGTCCCTCCATACAATGTTACATAAGTCCATCACATACGAATTATGAATCTCCTTGAGTGTATTCAAGGAGTCAATAGAAATTGACTGGTTGATATCATTGTCGCCTTCAATTCTTTTGGATCTCTCAGCAATATATTCAGATCCGTATTCTCCAAAGTACTTCTTGCTGTAGGTGATATGCCTACATATGGCATCAATGATAATTGAGTTATTGCTGAAATAAAGTCCATACACCAATGAAGTTGGCAGAACCAAATTGGTTATCTTGAGATACTTGAAAGGTATTGTATGCATAATTTGAATAACCCGCAAAAACAACACTTGATCTGCCAAAGGCATATTAAGAGAATACATTGATAGCAGCTTTTCAACAATATTATTCACCGATTGCCACAATTCAAGCTCGTCAAATTGTTCATTAAGCTGCATCTTTACCAGCCAGTTGTCGATCATTTCAATGATAGCAAAGTTGAACTCCGTAAAGGACATTCCCGATCCAAGTTTTGTTAACTGTTCCAGTACTGGCTCGAATATTGTCCAACTAGTTGGTGGTAAATAGGGAACAAACTCCCAGAGATTGAATTGCACTGTCGGCTTATATGGGAAGTGAGTAATTAATTCAACCACAGTATTGGGAAGCTCCATTGAATGGGTAGTAAATTCTAATAATCCATCGAGTATCATATACCTTTCACCATCCAACGTTGGATAATCATTCCGAATATTGAGAATTGTCTCTAATGCATTACCCAACTGTGAGTAGTCCATCTTGATGAGGCCATCTAAAAGTGGATAAATAGTGGAAAAAAGTTGTTTGTGTCCTGATTTATAAGGTGCCTCTGCTAAATATTCCAAAAACGAAAGGACCTGCCTTCGTTGGGGGGTTTTATCGACGTTATCGCAGTAGGACTTTACCGTTAGACAGTTTCCTATTTTGAGCTGCTCAAGAAAAAGTAGGGTGGCATCACCACCCGAAGATAAGCATTCATCTGTCTTATGCTTTTTCATGGATAGTTCTGATTTCTTGGAGAACTTGGCTTCAAGAGTCTTCACTATTTCGAAAAGTAAATCAAATTGAGTTTGCAATTTTCTGATATGTACATTTTTCCCCTGACCGAATCTTGCAATACAAACTTGATTCAAAATATCAAATCTGGATTGATCAAGATCGCCAAATAATCTTGCTGTGGGTATAATCATCTCGGTCACGGCCTGAAGTTTAAAATAATAGGGACTCAATTCAGGAATATGAAACAGGCCAAGATGATCTAGCACTACCAATGCTAGGGGCACGATTTTTCTATCCTTTATCAATAATTCAGTGAGAATGCTGAGTTTGTATTTATTAAGAGTGTATTTGGGCTTGAACTGATTATCAATGTAAGATGACCCAAATTGTATTAGATATACGAGAAATAAACATATGTGTTCTCGGAGATATCCAACGCTTAGCAAATTGAAGATAAAAGGAAACAGAAGAATGTACTGCCGATTCAATTTCATGTTGTAGAAGTTAGAAACGAGCCATTTGCATAGATTGATCTGCAATTTCCTAGAAATGTATTTTTTTTTGCTAGAATAACCTGAAATCTTAAAAGAACTAAGCACCTTCAATACTGTGTCGATGTCAATAAAATCATAACTAACCAATAGAGAAATCATTTTCTGCTTTTGAGCATTTTTAAAAGCGTACTGATTGCCAGAATCCAATACTATATCTAACAACGAGTTGACCTGCACTAAATCTAGGCCTTTATTGGGCACAATTGCAGTGAGTTCAAGAAGGATTTTGTCTATTTCTTCAAAATCAAGAGATTCGTTCGAGTTATTCACCAATCTATCAATTGCAGCATTGATAAACTGATAATATTTGACGTTTTTAGGCATGGCCATAAATAGTGAAGTAAACAACAGGTTAAAAAAAAATGTTAGTCTAGTCAAGTCGATTCGCGCACTTCGGGTTGAGCATAATTGTCTATATACATGATTGTAGTAGGAAAGATACAAAGGACCAGAATTTTAGTGCTTTTACTATTTCTTGCTCACACCACCACAGTACTTCAAGAACTCGTGTTTCACATCAAAGTTGGTAATATCGCATAGATCGTAAATTACTTCTTCGCTTCTTTCTCTAACGATACCCTCAATTTCCCTCTCGTTGGCCCATTTAGTGATCAGAGCATTAATCTCTTCACTTTTTTCAATCTTTTTTCTTGCAATATCCCTCATTGCATATGGATCAATCCTCAAGAGTTCGTTCCTCTCCTCATCTGACATATTCAAATCTGGATCATTTTCTACCTCCTTGGCCATTTCAGTTACTTCGCTCTGACAAAATTTGATAGCATCAACTCTTCTGCACCATTGTGGAAAAATGAATTGTTTAATGAGCGGTAAGCACGGTGAATCCGTGGCATAGTTAGGCCTCTGAAATGAAAGAATTGATTTCTTATCCTTCGATTCGTGATGATTTATCACACTGTTGATCCGGGTTCTAATGCTATCATCAACGTTCAATCTGGAAAGTTTAAGAAAGTTTGTTAATGATTTAGCATCATCGAGACAGATCTGTCTTTCGTATTTTGGAGGATTGGGAATAGTCTTTTCGGGATCAATATCCATGCCAGAATCATAGGTTTCTTTGAAGCTATCAGCTTTGCTTTCCATTCTTGTTGTTTTTACACTTGTTTCTTTATCGTTATCTCCTCGTCTACTAGACCACATGTATTCTTCTTTAATGGAAAGTATGATAACTATAAATATTCCCCAAGCTCAGGGCAAGAAAATATAATGATGACGGCGTTTCTGAGAAATGCGATGCGTGTGACCTTTGAAGGAAGACGGAAAATCTAATGAAAACTTAGATTCCGACACGTGACTGAATGGCACATGTAGGAGTCCATTCGGAGTCCAGGCTGCTAGACTTGCCGTGATTGATTGTTACTTCAGAAACAGCGCCACCCTTTAGAATACAGTCAAATACCTTGCAGATACCATTCCAGCTCTTTTTATGGATTCTATTGTATTATTCTTGTAGTTCTGTCCTCTAATTTCTAGGTCTGGGAGACATTCGAGGTCGCGCAAAATTAGATAGAAAACTTTCTAAAACATTTGCGCCTTTAATCCATCAGGTATCCCCTTAATCACCATTTTGTTTGTTCACTATGACTGAAGAATTTGATCGTTTACGAGCTCAGGGTAATGAGAAGTTTCGTAATGGTAATTATGGTGGCTCTCTAGTTTGTTATACGCGATGCATTGATCTTGTTCCTACTTCATATGCTCTTTATTGCAATAGGGCAGCGGCATTGATCAAGGTTGACTCCATCAAGGAGGCAGAAGAGGATTTGAAAAAATCACTAGAGATTAATTCAGATTATGTACCTAGCTACTGCCAGTTGGGCTTTTTGATGTTATATGAGGGCAATACAGTTGCGTCTCTTGAGAACTACGTCAAGGCTGTGAAGATCTCTTCTAAGCGACCTCATCAGCTCGAAAGGTTTAAGAGCCAATTGAAAGAGGCCATTAGATTAGCTGAGGGTCGTGCAAGGCAGCAGGGTTACTCTCAAAACTATATAGATAGCATTATTACCGATGATGTTCGGATTTGTCTTGACAGTTACCATTCATTGAGGTCTCATGCCTCAAATCAGCCTACCGTGGCCACAGGTAGCGTTTCTGAGAGCATAGATCGCAATGAAGGACCTCGTTTTCCTGGAGGTATCAGTATGGCTTCCAGTGTTCCATTTCTAGCGCAGTTGATCAATCGAACCGGTAATACTGGAGGAGTGCCTACCACCGAAGAAGCTGAAGGAGCCACTGGGACCGCTGGGACCGCTGGAACCGCTGACACTGCCACGGCATCTCCAAATTCTACACATGTGCAGGGGCCAAATGGATTCAGTGCTTCGTTTAATATGGCTCCGAATCAGACGAATGGATTAATGGATTTCATTAGTCAAATATCGGGCCAAGCAAATATTCCGGAGGCTGTGGGTACAGAGAGAGAAGGTGAGCCTATCATTCCTACTGCTTTACAGAATACCGGTACCACCTCTACGTCCACTTCGTCCTCTGCTCAGCAGAGTAACGTTCACATGGCCGCTCATAACGCTGCCCAAGGATTTATGAATCGTAGGGTCCAAGCTGGACAGCCACTCAACGGTGCAGACTTCGCTAGAGGACTTGCGACGACAATCGCATCTCAGGTAAGTAATGCATTAACACAGCATCAACCGGTCAGCGCAGATAGCGGTGCTGGTGGCGCTGGTGGTACTGGTGGTTCTTCAAGTCCAGGTGACCAGCTAAGGGGACTTGCACAGGTTGCTGTGTCTGCGTTTCTGGGAAATTCAAATGGCGCTGCATCTCAGCAAACACAGTCGTCGCAGTCGTCGCAGTCGGTACAGCCTTCGCTGTCGGTACAGCCTTCGCATTTGACAGAACATTCGGAACATGCAGCTTCCTCTGATCCCTCTAATGACGATCCTGGTCGCGGCATGGAGGACTTGGATTAGTGTTAATCGGCATCCAAATACAATAATTATAGTATATATAAATATATCCGTGGTCTTAATTCAATAAATAAGAGTGTCGAAGTGAAAATAAATAAGAAAGTAGAGACTGATACCAATAAGATCATGTTAACCTATATCTAGATAATGCCAGCCCTTCTCTGTTGAATAACGACAGCAACAACAGGAATAATAAATCCTAGAGCAAAGAATGTGATATGAGGAATAGCGTAAGGAATTTTTCTGTTGTGAACCTTGAATGGAATGTTACTGTAAACACCTTCCTTAAATGGGTGATGAATCATCTGTTTAGAGGATGAAGAAAAAGCCCTCTTGGCCTGCTTTTCGAATAGTCTGGCGAACATGATGGTTGAATAATTAAAGCAAATGGATGAAGAAAAATGAGCAAATGAACTGTTCAAGCACGGAAGAACAAAGATTACAAAAGAAACTGCTGTTCAGATAATCAATCTCGCAAAAACTTTTGTAAGATACTCTTTATCTGAAGGTAACCGGAGAGTCAGAAACTTCTTCTATATCTCGCCACTCAGGTTTGCACATCATTTCAAATGGCAGAATTCCAGCACCGTGAATATTTTTTTTCTCGCCTTACTGCTTTCTAGATTCGCTGATTGGCTATTGCACAATTAGAGTCAAAAAATCATACGAGGTGCTCCATGGGAGAAGTTACCGCGAGAGTTACCGCGAGATTACCAGGATCCACCAAGAGGCTGCCGGTCGAGTTATCTCACCGCGTGAATTCTCTCTCTGGCTTTTTCATCTATTTGGCTCCCCCCCCCCCATTAGAATAAGGTAAGGTTACTTTATTCCCTGATTAAAAATGTAATAGAAAAAAAGCTCTGGATATTTAACTCAAAACGAACTGCTTCTTTCTTGTTTGATCATACTATACATCAACTTCAGAACCTATATTTCACAAAAATGATTGCACCGATCACGGGTTTCATGAGAAAGAGGATCATCGTGGACATTACTACTGGTATGTATTAAGGGAATATATTATATCCTCTGTTTCGATGAACTAACACAAATTGATTAGGTATGTCATTGGGTATTGCTTTGGGCTGCACTTGGTGGTTTGGTATTCACAAGCCTATGGTCGCTAGAAGAGAAAAGTACTATGCTGAATTGGCAGCTAAGAAGCTAGTTGAGGAACAGGCTTGAATGCATATTCGCTTTTTATGCATTTAATCTATTATCGACTGGAGGAGGGTCTACCACTATTATTATTTGTCCTCTCTATTCTTGCTGTCTTATCGTTTGATTTTGTCTAGTCAACCCATTTTACATTTACTTCTCTTCTCTCAACCTTATTTTCTTATTTATTTATTTGGCCTAACTATCTACTCTTTATTTTTTTTTTCTTAAATGAATGAAAATACTACCAACTAGTTCACCACCGTTTACAGAGAAGCTGCGGTCGACTCGATTTGTTTAGCTCTTTAACTTCATGCCCGAATTCATACCGCCTGTGTCTGGTATAAATGCCAACTTGCTGGATCTTAAAACAATCCGTCAATCGGCGCTTGATGAACTTATCGATATATTTGCCAGCATATCTGTTCCCGTCTCCGAATCCTCTTCATCGGGACATCTCCTTTTACTAGATGAGTCTCTAAGTTCTAGAATCAACTCTCTAACATCCTTTTCGAGACTTCGAGAGTCTACAGGAATCTCTAAAGTTATCTGGCTTGACTATAAGGATACTCATCATTATGATTATTCTTTTCTTACAGGGCAGTTTCACAGTTTTGTCGTGATGCTTGATCTTGTAAGCCTTGACGATCTGATTGGTTTGGCACACTTTCTAAAAGAAAAAATGACAATCTTTAATCAGGGTAATCTTGCTGTTAGTGTCATTTTTGTTGACTCCAATAAACAACAATGCTCCCAGTTTCTGTTGGAAACACAAGGCGTTTGGGGTGATTTGCAAAACGTCTATCATTGGACTTTGGGTAAACTGAATGTTATAGACGATGATATACTCACCCTAGATTTAAAGCATGGTGGACTTGATAAACTTCTCAAATATGAATCCATAGAACCAATCGAATCCTTGGCGAAAGCGTTGCTACAGATGGTAATCAAGTCCAATTATAAAATCCGCATCACAAATATCTATTTAAAGGGTGATTGGTCCGTAAAGTTCTGGAAGATATACCAGAGGCTATATAATGAGCATCTTGCTCATCTACCGGCAAATATTACAAAGCTTATTGATGATCAGGATGAAACTTTGTTTTCAGATCAATTCTCCTTTTTCAACCGAAACGTGGATTTGGTATGTCTAGACAGAGGGGTTGATATCATGAGTTGTTTAATGACTCAATTATCATATACTGGACTTTGCGACGAGGTTCTGGGAACTGCTTTGGGAATTTTGAAATACAAAGAGGATGATAAAGAGCTCAACAAGAATGGACATGCCGAGGCTGATGACGTCGATAAGGGTTTAACTACTGTTGTTCTCGGAGATCCAACTGATGAGATTTATCCTTCCATAAGAGATCTCAATATCTCCATGGTTGGATCTGTACTTAACGCCAGGGCCAAGCAATTGCAATCTGACTATGATAAAAGAAAGAGCTTAAAGGACATTGACGAAATAAAGCAGTTTATGGGAGGATTAAACCAGCTAAAGACATTACAAACTTGGGTTCAGAGACATACTTCTCTAGCAGAACGTATTGTATCCACTTTGAAGCCTGTGCAGCCTGGCAGCCAAGTTGACTCACTCCTTGCGGAGGACGACCTTGTAGATACCCCTTCTTATGGTTATTACAACGAGTTCATTGAGCTTCAACAGGATATTATAGCCGATAATTTTGATAGCAAGAATAACTGCACCAAGATTCTTGATATCCTTTACAAGTATGAACCATCCATTGAGGATATAATGAAACTACTAATCATGACAAGCATAGTGAAAAAGGGAGTTAGAGAGTCTGAGTATAACACGTTGAAAAATTCAATACTTAATATGTACGGAATTCAGTACATGCCTCTCTTTATCAAACTTCGAGAGCTCAAGTTTTTCTATCCACGTGAAGCCCAGTTGAATTTCCTTTCGACAACAGCACCAGATGATCGGGACTTTGGAAAGTATCAACTTATCAAAGATTTCGCTTCGGTAGCTAACAGTATGAATCTCCTACCAATTGTGAAAGATCAAAATTTGTTGAATCCTGCTGAGGCCGATTTTGCTTTGCCTGGCTATGTTCCATTGATAACGAGACTAGTTCAAGCTGTATATGATCGAGGTTTCACTAAAGGGGCTGCCTCTGGAAGGCATGCTCAGCCACAGCAGCAACAGGATCGACAAAGTCTGACACGATATAAGAAGTATGGATGGGATAATTTGAGTATGAGTGATTTGAATGGCGAGGTTTATCAAGATTTGTTGGTTCCTGAAAGCAAAAGAAGCCTATTTTCCACTTTAATACCTCCTAAGATGTCACAACTAAAAAACTACTACTCTCAACGCAAAGATATGATTATTGTCTCAGTAATAGGGGGCCTCACTTACAGTGAGATTGCTACGCTCAGATATGTCCTATCGAAAAATGAAGTCACCCGAAGTAAACAGGTGGTGATTCTCGTCACCGGTATTATTAAAGGTGACGATTTAGTGGACGCGTTGATGTAAACCAGACATAGTCATAATAATATTAGATATATTTGTCAAAGAACCCACTTTTCACTTTCTCCTCGTAGTCAATGAGTAATTCGATCAATCCGTAAAAGCAGCGCTTTAACCCGTCTGTACATGCCTCCTTCTGACTTTTTATAAATGCTGCATTCTTTGAGGGAATAAAAGTGGACTTCCCCAGTCCTTTCTTCACTATCGTGGTACCATCATTTAAGCTGAGCTTAACTTTGACCTCAAACTCAATGGTATATCGAGACGGTCTCTCGTCATCAAATTTTTGTTCTTCAAATTTCATTAGCTTGGAAGATCCCTCTACGATCTCACTTGACCAATTTTCAAACTCAAATGCCTTATTCGCACAATTTATGAGTACGTTCAGCGGGAGCTTATCGAACTGAAAGCGTGATTTTACCCTGAACCTTTGTTTTTCCATCAGAACTCGCTCCATCAGCCCGTAGAGTCTACTTATCCTATCGACAGACCATTTTGATCCTGGTCTAAGGCTAATATACCCATTTGATCGCTGGCTATCTTCCACATCCCATATATTTGTATTAGGAAACCATTCAAGTCCATCACATGAAGGTGGAGCGACAACAGTAGAATCACTCTTGTAATGCAAAAATTTTTGCACAGTTGTATACTGGTTCCCAGATCTCTCTAGCATGTACATCTGATAAGAGCTCGGAGACATTTAAATCTTGAAATAGCCAAAACAGCTCAAAAAGGAAGGACTGGATACGAAAATCAGAGTATAAGTTCAACCGCGAAAGCACTAAAGATCTCTCTATCATAAAGAATTAAAATCAACATAAATTATCTAACTCCTATCTAATTCCTATTTATTCGTTAACGACAGCATTGAAAAGGTCCTTGTATGGGGGACGAATTCCTAGGAAGACTTTGAATTGTGCCACACCTTGGTTCACCAACATCTGTCTACCTGGAATCGTAGTCCAGCCGATCCGTTGTGCCATCTTTAGCACTGGAGTCTCCAAAGGCTTGTAGGCAGCATCAATCAAGAACTTCTGCTTCGAGAAACCATTACTTAAAGCAGTGTAAATGATATTTCTAAAGCCTTCATCTAGATCCACGTTTCCAGGAATTGTGCACACTGCAAAGCCAACGGGGCCCATAGAGCTGATTTCCACGAGAGTATTCAATGGCTTAATATTGAAATTCTCAGGAAACTGATGTTTAACTTCTTCTATCTGAGAGCTAGTTCTGTTAATCATGTAGATTTTTTTACAACCCATCTGATGCAATGCATAAACAGCAGCACGAGCAGTACCCCCAGCACCAATCACAAGGCCATCCCCGATAATCTTGGAAGGAGCGCCATTGTGGATAAATGAATCTCTAATACCAATCCAGTCTGTGTTAGCTCCACCAAATTTATCTTTTCCAATTGGATACAATGTATTGATAGCACCGATAGTTCTGGCAGATTCTGAAAGCTCAGAAACGTATTTCAACATGTCAAGTTTCAAAGGAATTGTGATAGCACATCCACCAAAATTGCTTTGTGTCAATAGCTTATTGCTCACTTCTTCGGCGCTATTTGTCTCAAATTTTTCAAAAGTATGGTTCATTCCCAATGCCTTATATCCAGCAGTATGCAAAGCTGGAGATCTCGAATGAGAAATAGGCGTTCCAACAACATAAAACTTCAAAGGCTTAAGATCACCAACCAAATTCAAAGTTTCATGTATTTGCTTAATTGAGAGTTGACCCGGGGCAGACGAGCTTGGAAGCAAACTGTGATTCACAGGCGTCAAGAATGGGTTGAGTGCTCTCGAAAGTCGACCAACACGGCCCATATTGATAGCCATGAGAGGCCTGGCGGTATGCTTAGAACGGAAGTTCTCAAGGGCAACATTATCAGCCATGGAAGTGGCCGTTCCAACAAATTTAACCACATCAACGCCGCAGTTCAATGCCAACTGGTACTTGCTCTCCCACTCTGGAGAATCCCATTTGTATTGACCAACAGCATCGTGATGAGAACCGATGATTTTTGTGAACCTTCTCTTAGATGCTAGGGTGTCCAATAATCCTTCGGGGAGGGATAACTCCAAGTCAACGTAATCTACACCAATCTTGAAGGCCATATCAAGAAGAAAAGCAATTTTCGTGTAGTCTGCATCTGGGAACTTTCCCCCCTGACCTTGAGTTCTGAGAGTAAAAATAATCGGTAGCTCTGTGTACAATCTTAGGAGACTAATTTGCTCTGATACAAATTCAGGGTCCTGAAATTTTAATAAATCAACACGTAGTTCTACTGCAGCACAACCGGCTGTAATTTCATCCAATTGAGACAATACATTGCCTTCCCTAAGATCTGGGTAGGTAAGGCAAACAAAGTATGAACGTCCCTTGGGAAGGGGTAGAGGGTTACCGGTGATCCGATTCACGAACAAGCCCATAGAGTGCCTCAACTGATTGAATTGCTGTTCGTTAACACTATGTGGAGAGTAGAAAAAGAAATTGGAGCATTCATGATACCAAGGTTCACGACGATTCCACACACCGAGAATACTCTCATCGTAAGAAGGACGAACACTGTCCTTTTCAGTTAAGAACTGAACAGTTTTTGTCATATCCCTATGCAAATGTAGCACAATTCCTCCCTGATTGCAATACTCCTTCAAGAGAGCACGAGACTGAGGGGACTCCACAATGCCTCCACCAGTGGAAATTATGTAATTCTCGGGAAATTCATTCATAGCCCTCTTGGCAAATTTGGTCTCATTCTTGCGGAATTCCAGCCATCCATGTTCGTGAACAAAATCCATGATGGTCTGCTTAACCTGATCCTCAAAATATGTATCCAAATCAAGAAGCTTCAAGCCTAGCTCTCGAGATATCACATCAGCCATAGTAGTCTTACCTGAGGCACGCATACCAATCAAAACAATACTTTTACTGCCGTTTTTCTTTCGAACAACAGATCTTGCCGAATTTTGAGGTTCACATCCATCTAATTTTGCCCTAAGAGTGGAGTGAAGAATATCCCACCAACCCGGCCAGGTTTTAGATGTGCACCTCCGATCATGAACCACGACCGGTTCTTGACACATTCCAGCAAGCAAAGAAAGAGACATAGCGACTCGATGATCGTCGTAAGTATCAATACCTTCCTTTGGACAACTCAATTTTCTGTAGTCAATTCCATGGATAACGATTCCATCGTCAAGCTCTGTAGCAACCACTCCAAATTTGCCCAATTCAGTACGCATGGCAGAAATTCTGTTGCATTCTTTAACACGTTGATTGGCAATACCAGTGATTGTTGTAGTGCCAGAAGATATTGCTGCTACAACCGAGGCAGTAAGAAAGCCATCTGTCATTGGCTCCATATCTACCGATGGTAGTGCCTTCAAATGACCTACTGGGGGACCTTGCACTGTGGTGCTTGTCTCCGTTTGAATAACGCTACATCCCATAGGACGAAGCACGTTCACAGCAAACCTCGAATCACCCTGCAAAGATGCAGATCCTATGTTAGGAACTGTACATTTAGTTCCGGTCAAAGCGGCAAATCCTAAAGGATAGGTAGCCGATGACGCATCCGACTCCACAATGTATTCCCGAGGGTTTCTGAAGTGACCCTTTGGAATGTGGTAAGTGAAAGGTTCACTCAAATCCTTAGTAACCTTGATACCAAATGTTTCCATCATCTGGATCGTCATAGTGATATATGTTTGAGATATTGGCTTTCCACCAACAAGAGCCAAGGTAACTGGTTGGTCTGCGTATGGTGCGCACATAAGAATGGAGGAAACGTATTGAGAGGAAACAGTGGCAGCCAACTCAATTCTTCCACCTTTAAGGCCGTTATTGGTACATTCAACACGCACAGGCAAGGACCCCTCCTTGTTGAGACAAATTATATTGCTTCCGTTTGAACGAAGGGCCTTGATAAGAGGTCCATTAGGTCTTTCTTGCATACGCTTATTGCCAGTGAGAACAATATGGGATGTTTCAACAGACGGTTTCACAAGACATGCGAGAGTGGTAAGGAATCTGGAAGCAGTACCTGCATTGCCCAAGTAGATTTCCTTGGTGGTGGCAGTCAAATCACCCCCACGGCCAGTAATCACAACAGTATTACCGTCGTCCTCCCAAGAAAGCTCGGCACCTCTAAGAGCAGTAACCGCATTGATCATAAATTTGGTATCATCAGAGTGAAGTAGATTCTTAATTTTGCATTGACCGTCACCCAAGGCAGCCATGATCAAGGCACGATTAGAGATCGATTTGGAACCCGGCGGAGTCACTATAAACTCTTTACCACCGTGGCTGTATGGAAAAACTTTTACATCCTTTGCCACTATGAATCTCAAATCCTGGTCGCTCACGAACGTTGCATGAGGCTCGTAGCATTGACCTATTCTCTTAAGAATGACAGCTCTCTTACGAGCACCGACATTTTTTTTATCTATTGCCATTTTCTCAAGCAATTTATCAATATGGCACACCTTACCGTTGACCCTATCAACCATAATTTTGTCATGAACCGATATTGGAAGTCCATAGCCGGAAAAACAGCCGGCAAGACGAGAAACGGCGACAGGAGACAAGATGCCTAAGTAACGGGCAAGCTCGGCTTCTTTGACTGCTCCAACAGAGACGCATTCACCATGAAAAGCCTGTGGTGTAAGAATAGCCTCATAAGCATGTCCAATAGAATGGCCAAAATTCAACAAATTTCTAAGGCCCCCCTCTCTCTCATCTCTAGAAACCACGTCGGCCTTCACCTTGATGGATCCCAAGACAAGCTTAAAGATGTGATCAAGGATTGGTGTAATGTCAACAGTATCATCAGCGCGCCGGTTGTTGATCACTTTGAGAAACTTTTGAGTGTTTCGTTCCAATCTGTCGAATTCTTCTGCATCCCAAATGGCAGAAGTCTTGATGACTTCTCCCATACCGTTGATGAACTGTCTAACAGGTAAGGTTTCAAGGAATGCAACATCCACCATAACATACTTAGGTTGCCAGAAAGCACCAATAAAGTTTTTGCCTAGTGGAGTGTCAATGGCAGTCTTACCACCGATAGAAGAGTCCACCATGGCCAATAAGGTGGTTGGAATTTGAACAACTCTAACACCACGCATGAAAGTAGCAGCGACATAGCCAATCATGTCGCCAATAACACCTCCTCCCATGGCAATAATGAATGTATCACGGGTACAACCATTAAGAAGTAGGAAGTCCTCAATGGCAGCTTTAGTGGCCCTATTTTTGTTAGATTCACCTGGTGAGATAACATAGGTAAGAAGTCTTGAATGTGGCCTTAATTCGGCCAATTTTTCAGTGAATGTTTTTTTATAGTTATTCAAGTGACCTGCAGCAACGATGTTACTGTCAGTAATGATCACATAGGTGGAAGAAGTATAGTTCTTGATGATCTCCTCGCAAATGTACGAGCGGATTCTAAAACCAACCTTGATTATCTTCTGGCCTAGGATCTCCACCTCCTCTATATGATTTTCTTCAATCATGCTTCAGAGTTGGTAAAACTGAAAGTGGAAATAAAACGGGAAAAGTTCCTTTAGAAGAAAAATGGATAGCTGACAGACGTCTTGACAAAACATCGACTATCACCATATTCAGGCCATTGGCGCGGGGTCGCCTGTCTCCGGAGCTGATGATGACTCAGGCATTCCTCGTCCCCCGTTCAGGATTGCAGCAGAGGTCAGAAAAATTTTCCTCCGCGACAAGTTGGATGTTTTAAAAAGGGAGTGTTACTGAATTTAGTCATTTCAGACCAAGAAACTAAACTGGTTCGAGAAAACGTTAGTGTTGTAACAGCAAGATGAATGGGTTCTTTAAGTTAGGTAAATAATCTTTGGTATACCGTACCTTTCAGGTCGTTAAGCAAAGTTTTGGTTGAATCTATCTGTTCTGGAAATACTCTATTAGTGGATGATAGAAATCCATTCAACCTCTTTTCCGTTTCCAGGAAGGTATTTTCCAATTTTTCGTCCATCATCATATTATCACCAGTGATAATATCTATAGCGGTTTTGTTTGTCTTCAAATTGGACCAAAGAATATTGGGTATGAGTACCTCATCATATAAGCCCAATATATGATCAATTAGCATCCTGCACGCTTTCTCTAGCAACAACCCTCTATCTATGCTCTCATTCAATTTCGAGTAAATTTTTATATCCTCTCTTTGATGATTCTTTTCTTTAGACTTCACTAATCCATCCATTTTGTTTTCTATTTCTCTTATTCCGCATTGTCTTCTAAGCTGAATTTCCTCTCGTTTGATAGTAGCCTCTCCGAATATGTCTACAATATTTACAATATCAGAGGTTCTTGCTATGGCCTTCTTCATGATTTCATTTAGGCTTTCCACATTATCATCAATATTGCCTACCGCCTTTGAATTCAAATTCATGCTTTCCTGTAACCGATCTTCTAGCGTCTCAGTAGGATCTTCCTTGGGTAGCCTGCTCTGGTCCTGCTTTTCTCGATATTCCTTTTTCGGATTCTCTTGCTCTTTTTGCTCATTTCTTTCTCCAAACAGTGCAAGTAATATCCTTTGTCCCATTAAACTCTTGGAACTTTTTTCATCTGGTGCTTCTTGGAAACTCACTTTTTTTTCCTTGAATCTTTCTCTCAACGATTTAAAGGGATCATCTCTAAAATCAAATATTCGTTCCTCTGGCGAAAGCCTCTCGATTTGTGACACTAGATCTTCCTCCTCTAAGTATGGATCTTCACTTTTTCCACTATCAATATTCATTGTACAGGTAATATTTGCTAAACGCCCAGACTAAAAATTGAGATGATCCTTAAGGAATCCTCTTTTCTTCATGACGCGATTCCCGTTTTAGACCATTTTCCGTTTTTTTTTTTGGATACAAAGCGATTCAAGACATTCAACTTGTCTGTCTCCTGTATAAGCTGAGGACATATTTTCTTCTCTGACCCGTTACAAGACTCTCTAACCACTGAAACCTATTCACTATATCAATTTCTCGAATAAATTGTCGCCCCAATGCTCACTCTGCTTTTGGCGTACCTATTTTTCATTCCTTTCTTCTTCTATACTATCGTGGCTAATATATCTTACTGGCTTCGCATCAGGCAGAAAAGAAAGTTGGGTGTGAATAAAAACGCAAATGAAGTTGTTATAGTGGTCTTAGGGGATCTAGGCCATTCGCCCAGAATTACATATCATGCTAAAAGCTTTATCAAGCTTGGCTACGTTGTTAACATATGCGGATATGTGGAAAGCCAGGTACCTTATTTTCTCTACGACGAAAATGTTTCTATTAACGAAATCAAGGTTATTAAGAACACACATAGACTTCCGTATATCGTGTTTGCGGCAAATAAAGTGGTCCAACAGGTGTTTGAACTATTCAAAGTGCTTTCAGGTGTAATTGACGATAATACCAGATATGTCCTAATTCAAAACCCTCCAAGCTTGCCCGTTCTCGCCGTGCTGGCATTTCTAAAGATGACAATATGTCCCAATGTTAAGATTATAATTGATTGGCATAACTTGAATTTCACAATTTTGAACCTAAGATTCCATAACTTGAAGCATCCGATTGTGAGATTGATGAAAAATTACGAGAGGATTCTCAGTAAGAAGTACGCTGACCTCAACTTCACTGTCACCGAGGCTATGAGAGATTACCTTATCAAGGAATTCCATCTTGATTCTAACAAGGTTATTACCGTTTATGACAGACCAAGCAATAAATTTGAACCGTTAATGGACGAGGAGGAGTTTGACGAAATCATAGCCAGCAACCCAGCAATATTTGAGGATTTTGCTTATAACAAAGAAACGGATAAGATCTTGATCACATCAACTTCCTTCTCGGCCGATGAAGACTTTTCTATTCTTGTTGAGGCCCTAAAGAAATTGGACGACACATTAGGGGATATGAAGGGATCTTTTAGGATCCTTATGATTGTCACCGGTAAAGGTCCGTTGAAGCTAGACTTTTTAAAAGAGGTGAAAGAGTTCAATTGGAAGAGAGTCAGAGTTACCGATGTGTGGTTAACCGATGATGAGTATCCTAAGATTCTCAGGATAGCCGACTTAGGAATATCGCTACATTATTCAAGTTCTGGCCTTGATCTACCTATGAAAATAGTCGATCTCTTTGGATCTGGAGTGCCCGTCGTCTCAATGGGTTATCATGTCATATCAGAGTTAGTCACGGAGGGAAAGAACGGTCTGTTACTCAAGGATAACCACAGTGGCCAAGAGTTGGCAGATACGATATATCATGCATTATATGAAGACAAACATTTACTTGGTACACTTAGATCTGGTGCTAGAAAAGAAAGTGAACGTGGTTGGGATGATGAATGGGATGAAAAGTTAGCCAATCTGCTCAAATTATAACATCAACGAGAAAAAATCTGCTCTCTTAATGACTTTAAGTACCCAGAAGTATTCCTATCCTTGATATTTTTCACTTTGTCATTCTGCCAAAATGTGATTTCATCTGATCCTATTAATTCGAAGTCCACTGAATCGGGAAGCATATCCCATTCCATACATTTGTCCTTTCCAATTAGAAGCTCTCCTGTAATAAGACACCAAAGCTTGGATGTCTCAACGTTATTGTACCCACCGCCACCCAATAACAATGCGGGAACCTTGATATGTTTGAGTATCGTGATTACTGCATCAGAGTAACCTTTTAAAGTTAAATTCCATTCACTGAAATTAGAGTCTGTACAGAGTCCGTCTCCTCCGCATTGAAGGACTACTGCTGACGGTCTGAATTCATCGACTAGCGTTAGAACAATATTTTCAACTATCCAATGTAGTGAAGAATTGTTGAGTCCTTTCATTGTAGGAACGTTTATCTCATAACCTTGGCCCTTTCCCAATCCGTCTCTTGGCTTTTGGCCCGTACCTGGAAAGAAGCCCACCTCGAAACGATGAATAGAACATGTAAGAACCTTATTTGTGTACTTGAAAGCACTGGCCACTCCGTCTCCGTGGTGAATATCCATATCTATGTACATAACTTTACTGAACTTACTTCTGAGCCTTAAAATACCTATCACGATATCATTGACGTAGCAAAATCCGGAGGCCCTATCTCTATGCGTATGATGCCTTCCACCAGTCCAATTAATGGCGATCGGTCCTTCACAGGTCTGCTTTAGTAGCCACTGGACAGAAGCAATAGTTGTTCCAGCAGTGATTTTAACATATTCATCTAAGAATGGGAAAACAGGACAATCGAATTCAAGGCAGTATTTTGAAAGGCTACTGGAACTATTGCCGTCACCATCTACATCACTGGTTTCTTCGTTTAGCGATTTGCCAAGAGCCTTCAATTTTTCAACAATTAATGGTTGATTTCTCGAAATATCACTGATATAAGTCGACCAATCTCTTTTTTCCAACAAAACCTGCGCATAATCTCGGTCATGAAAAGAGGCTATTTCATCAATTGTAGAACGTGAGTAGGAGATGAGCTCCACTCCAGGAATTCGCGCTTGGTCATCAAGACCAAAGGCAGAGATGAGGTTTCTCACAATACTTGAACGAAGTTCATTCGACGGCAATAAATCTATAATAAGCGAATCCTTTCTGCTAATTTTCACCAATCCTATAGATTTGTGACTACTCATTGAGCTCAGGTTTCAAATCAACTCCTTCAAACTAATCAGTTCAACCGTTGTTGATGTTGGCGATGGCATTGGGCACCCTAGGAATCATAAAATATTTGGTCTCTCCGCGGCTCGCCGAAAAGGGTAAAAGGTGGGGGAAACTGAGGCAGTGACGATCTTTTGCTTTTTAAAGAGGGGAATGAGCTCTCCAAGCATTCTTTCTTTTGCTGATCTTGCTAGCTAGTTTCGGTCAAACCAATATACTATAATTATGCCGTTACATGTGAAAAGCAAAACCAAGGAATATATATATATATATATGTATGTATGAATCACTATCTTAAATGGAGTGGTCACTTTTTGTTATCTGTAATATCTCAGTATGCAAAGACTTCAACAAATTGGTAACCATATTACAGGCCACCTCAGCGGTGCAGAGAAAGCGAGAGAGAAAAATCCAGAGGACGTTGTCATTGTGGCAGCTTATAGAACCGCGCTTACAAGAGCTGGTAAGGGTAAATTGAAAGACATCAACTCAGACGAGGTTTTAATGAAACTTATTAAGGAGGTGTTTAAGAAGACTAAAGTTGATCCAAAGGCAATCGAAGATGTCATTGTTGGCAATGTGTTGAATCCAGGTGCGGGTGTAAATGAACATAGAGCAGCTGTAATTGCCGCAGGAGTCCCATATGAGGCACCCTTCATGGCAGTTAACAGGCAATGCTCATCGGGACTCATGGCTGTCAATGATATTGCTAATAAGATATTGACCGGGCAAATTGACTGTGGATTAGCTTGCGGAGTGGAGAGCATGTCCAAAAATTACGGTCCTAGCGCTGCTCCCAATATTTCGGACGTCGTTTTGAAGGCATCTGAGGACGCCAAAAGCTGTCTACTTCCAATGGGTATGACTAGTGAAAATGTCAATGCGAAATACTCTTTGGGACGTGAAGAACAGGATAGATTTGCTGCGTCTTCATACCAGAAAGCTGAAGCGGCAGTGAAGCAGGGACTTTTCAAAGATGAAATCCTACCCATAATGGTACAGATAGAAGTGGATAATGATGACGATGATGATGAGGAAGGTAGTAAACTTGCGACTACCAAAACAATTGTTGTGGACCAGGATGAGGGTCCCAGACCAAATGTTACTGCTAAATCACTATCCAGGCTTCGTCCTGCTTTCAAGAAAGATGGTACTTCTCATGCGGGGAACTCATCACAAGTTAGCGATGGTGCCGCCGCAATTATATTAATGAGAAGAAGTCTTGCCGAGTCTAAGGGATTACCCGTTTTAGGAAAGTACGTGGCTACCACTATTGTTGGAGTCCCTCCTTCTATTATGGGAGTTGGCCCCGGTTATGCAATTCCTAAAGTACTAGAAATGACCAATATTGATAAATCAGAAGTGAAAGTGTTTGAAATCAATGAAGCATTTGCTGGGCAGGCTTTGTTCTCAATGAAGAAAGTTGGTATTCCAGAGGAGAAGGTGAATCCTAGAGGTGGTGCCATCGCATTGGGTCATCCACTAGGATGTACCGGTGCCAGACAGATCTGTACATTACTGAGAGAGCTTTCACCAGGAGAAATCGGTATCACCAGTATGTGTATTGGTGGAGGACAAGGAGCAGCAGCGGTTTTTGTTAGAGAATGAAATTCCTGATTACATAATATATATATCTTATCAATTAAAATGCACTGAAATGAATCCCTGCACCAGTCCCGAATTAATTTTTCACCTCTAATCAAAGAGATTTGTGAATGTAGTGTAGTATTCCTTCGTTCCTCAAACGTCTTGCAACCCATATATTCGGTATTAGTTCAGGTCATGTCACCTCAGCAAGACAGTCCGATCTCAAAGGGACCCAAGGATTTGCCAAAAAATGGAGTTCCTAAGCCTAAAGGAAATACTCCAAATACAAATCGAACCTCCAATCGCAATAGACGTCGGAATGGCAAGAAGAACAAAAGCATTCAATCCAATGATAAAGAACGACCGCTATTCCTGGAGATTCAGAAACTTGTACGCAACAGGATGCCTATTACAGTGAACGGTAATGTTGTTGAGGACTTAACTATGACCCTTGATGAGCACATAAAATCATTATTGGACGATAAATCAAACACCGAAAATGTGTACCTCTCGTTTGTGATTCATCCCTCTGATCCTGATTTTCCCTATGATTTGGATTTCTTGAACATAACCTTGTCGATACCTCAATCATATCCACATGGGGCACCTTTCCCTACAATCGTGGTACTTAACGACGATATTCCTAAGGGCTTCAGCGCCAATATTGAAATTGGATTCAAGCAAATTGTAGCCACGGCATTGCATAATAGAAATAATAGACGCAAAAATAGGGGGAAAAAGGAATTCTCAGAACAGAATACTGACGATGACGATGTTGGAATTCAGATTGTTGGTGGTAATGACCTCTGTGGAATGTTACAGACCCTTGATAAGTATCTTGAAAGATTCCTTTCGATGGAAAAGAAAGAAACAGTTAAGATCGTGAAGGTGATCAAGAGATATGATCAAGAGGTACTGGAAAAGGAAGGTAAAAAGGCAAAACAGAAACAGATACAACGAAACCAGGAACAAAATAAAAAAAAGACAGATGATCCCGCTACTATCATAGATAGTGCCATTCTGGAAAAGAGAAATGAAGAGATAGAAATATTTAAACAGAGACTGAGTCATAATCATCTACGTGTTTTCAAGGACTCTCCTCAAAACACCACATTTAAGCTCGAACTAAAATTCCAAGAGGGGAGCTTTACCATCGAGGTCGAAGATTCTACAGAGATTGTTCTTAAAAAGTTGCCGATTAGACTCACTGTGCCCAAGGAATATCTTAGTAATCCCAAGAGACCTTTGAAAATGGAGTTGGATATGTCGAACGATTATAATATGAAAATGGTCAAGTCGTTGGAAGATCAAAATTTGAGACTTATATTTGGAAAGTTGATCAGCAACATGAGCTCTAATTTCAACTACATGGCAGAAAATGTTGCTAAAGAATGCTGTGATATAATCAACGGCTCCGATAGTGAATTACCAAAGTGTTACTGGACAATTACAAGTCAGTTGAACTACTTTATAGAAAACATTCAGAAATTCATGAACTTGAAAAACAACTTTATCAAATGGTTTGAAGAAAATCAAACATTGAATTTGGAGTTGGGTAAATCGTCTACGTTGTTGGATTGATTAACCAACCAGTTTCTGTCAGGGTCCCTGCAGCTAAAACTCGCGCTCTCGCTAAATAAAATGAGATAGATAGAGATATATATAAATCAGCTTTACTGCGTAATCAGCGCGACTAGCGAGCGTATTTTTTTCTTTTATCTTTTGTAGGAGATTGATTTTTATGATCTCACATTTAACGAATGATTGAGATCAATCTTACTTAATTGTTGGTAGAGACGTTTGGTTTATTCAATGCCATTGGAGTTTATCTTCTTTAAATTCAGTTGTTTTATCTCCAGTTCATTGAGTATTATCAGTAATGAGTGAACCAGCTGAAGAGTTAAGAGTTCATAAGATACGTGGCACTCATGCAGATGGAGGCATCGAGCTTGCAATATCGTCTGCACATTCTCAGAGTCCTACAGATTCGAGTGGAAGAAAGAAGTTTGCTTTAGGCTTGAGGAAAATAAGTGATAGGCTAAGGAGGAAAGTTTCCTCCTCGCAGTTGTCGTCTCCCATTACTGTTGATGATAACGATGATAAGCACCGATTATCATCATCATCAAGGTCAAATTATCCTTACGGAATGAAGGAAAAGGTCAGTCCATTAATTATTGGCTCATCAAACGTGGTTCCTTCCTTATGGTCAGATTCTAATGCTCCTGTCTTATCCAGCAATGTAACCATGCTTGGATTGGGTCTAGCCGGCCGTGGGCTTCACAAAGAAAACAATCTAGAGTCTTTGGATCCCCATACCTTCAATCGCAATTTGACGCCTCCTGGGTCACTGGAATCTTTGGAACAAATGCCGAGACCAATTACTAACAAGGCCAGTCTCCCTAGTCCTGCCGCCGGAATGTTTAATTTTCAGGCCAAGAGTCACACGCCAGTATACTTTATAAAGAAGATTATGAATAACCACATGACTATAAGAAATTATAGATCTCTCGAGAAGATACTCAGAAATTCCAAAGATAACAAGGAATGGATTCGGCAGTTTGTGGATATCCAGGGGCATATGGCACTGGCTGTAGTTTTGCTGCAGATCAGCCAGCGGACTATCAAGTCAAATGATCAGCTTGATAAAGAATTTACAATATTGGCAGCAATACGGAATATAATGAACTTTCAGGAGAAGGAAGATGGTCGTATTCATCTGTCAGAAGTTAATAAATATGTGGTACCCAGTTTGATGTCTCCCAGAATTATCACAAGAAATACTGCTACTGGAATGCTTGCCTTATCTGTGGCATATGAGAAGAAGCAGGCCACGGAAAGCATAATTAAGGGATTATTAAGCGCTACAGAGAGTTTGGAGATGGATTCTACCAGTGATCTATACAGTAGTACTTCCTCTGTACAACAGGAGAATCCATTTAAGGATTGGATGTCATCAGCGGAGGAACTCGTTGCGGATTTCGAATCTGAAAATCCTCATTTGGTCTTCTCTGACCAGGATTTCGTTAAGGGAAGACTCACTCCGCAATCCATTATTAAGGAATATGCCCTTCTCACCATTTTTTTACTCTCATCCTTGGTTTCTACCTATTCAGATGCTCTCCTGCGTGTCACTGTTCGGCAAAAACTTGAAGATGCTGGATTAATACGCCTCTTTGACTTTGCAAAATCTTTGCGCTCCGAAGCAATCAATGATTTAGTTGGAAACTACCTTTCATACAGGAATTATGATATTGATGATACAAGTTCTTTCAAGGAAAAACCGGAAGAGGAAGTGACTGAGAATGAAGATAGAAACCGAAAAGATGATGATTTAGGTAACCACGATTCATTGGAAAAATTGGGTTTAAATGACGAGGATTTAGAAGTCAGTTATCCTAGCTCGAATGATCCTTTGGTAGCACCTTTCATTACCAGCATGTTAAAAAACCTTGCATATCTCACACATCTCACTGACAAAAAAGAGCGTTTGAAGTACTTTAGAGTGATTGATAACCTTGTGGAAAATGTCGTTCATATTAACAATATTAGCGATCAGAATATTCTTTTCTCAACGCAACTTCTTTTGGATAGACTAAATACCGATGACACGGCTCGTATGGCTGTATCAGAGGCTCGTGAATCTGCGCGGCTTCTTAGAGAGTATGGACAGCGAATTCATCAGCTTGAAGATGAACTAAAATCTGCCTCAAGCTTATCTGGAACTTCGAAGTTTGACCATTCAAATGATACTTCATCTCTCAACAAAATATCGGAGGGAGTTGAACAAAGGAGACTTTCATCCGCTGCTACAACCGGTAGTAGAAGTAACCCTGAATTACAGAATGGATATCATAGGATTTCACAAACCGGTGATGATCCTATGATATCCAACAATTTCTCTGCCTCCAAATTCTTTGAGCCTTACGATCACTATCAAATGAATATTCTTGATAATTCTCCAAAGTCGGATTCATCGAGCGATATGAAAGTGGAAGATTCAATCAATAATCTGTGTTCAAAAGAAGCTGCTTATCGTACTGCTAGAAGTTTCGTTTCTGTGGCTTCTACGACTCCTCAAGCTCCACCATTGCCGGCCTTTCTCAAACAGACAAACAAGGAGACAGCAATACCTTCTGTTTCATCTAGTTCCGTACCAAGTCCACCGGTGCCACCACCACCACCCTCGTTTTTGACTTCCATGTCTAAGAAAATTGATAATTCCCCGCTTCCCCCACCACTACCCGAGTTCCTTTCTAAATCTCAAGGACGATCACAACCCACTCTTTTGACACCTCCTTTGGCACCACCACTTCCTCCTCATAATGCCAAAAAGGCTAAATTGGTTTCACAGGTTTCTACTTTGAGTGACGAGATAGAGAATGTTACATCCCAGAAGGTTAGTAAGGTATTAGCTATGAGACGTCCAACCTCGAAGATGAAGCATCTCCACTTGGATAAAGTTCAGGACATATCCCCTACCTTTTGGTCGAAAGCCGATGACGAAAAGATCATATCGTTATTGGACAAGACAGGTGTGTTGTCTGACGTGGAAGCAACATTTAAGGCTCTTGACACGCCCATAAGGGTCTATCGAGCAAAGGTTAAGGATGACTCTTCCACCAAGATGTCATTTCTTCCGAGGGAGCTTCAGCAGCAATTTGGAATTAATCTACATCAGTATTCAAATCTTTCGGAGATTCGATTTGTGTCGAAAGTTCTGTCTTGTGATAAGTCTTTGTTAGATAATACTACTGTCATTGAATTCTTCAACTGGGATGGATTGATGAATATTGGGTCTTCAATTATGAATAAGTTTGTTCCGTATTCCACAAATGTTCGAATGAAGGAGTTGAAGCCGAAAAGTGATCCAAATGATCTTGATCGATTCGATCGTATATACCTTGAGCTCTGCATTAATTTAAAGAATTACTGGCCTGCTCGTTCGAAGGCATTGCTATTATCTTCGACTTATGAAAGAGATTATCATGACATGTTGAAAAAGTTGAATCTGATTGACCGTGCCGTTAGCAGCATCAAAAACTCGGAGTCACTTCTTCAGGTTTTCAATATCATCAAGAACATTGCCAACTATATGAATGATTCCTCGAAATTAGTGCTTGGATTCAAGATATCTAGCCTTCAAAGACTTAGATTCATGAAGAATTCGAAGAATACCATATCCTTGTTGCATTATATTGAAAAGATTATCCGCGTACATTTTCCGGATTTGACGGTATTCGTTGATGAATTGAAGGAATTGCAGAAGGTATCTGGTGTGTCTCTTTCAACCTTAGAGGCTGAAGTCTCAGAATATAAGTCTACTGTTTCCAATTGTGATCAGTCATTCACTACTGGATCTCTCAGTGATAAATCCAAGCTTCATTCCCAGGATAGGATCCTTGAGTATATGAAACCGATATTATCAAAGGCTAAAAGAAATGCGGAGTTATTGAAATCTCATTCAGAAAGCACGGTGAAGGACTTTGACGCTTTAATGATGTACTTTGGTGAGAATCCTTCGGACAAAGCCAACAAGGAATCTTTCTTTGGTATATTTTCTTCTTTTACAGAGAGCTATAAAAAGGTACATATTGAAAATGTGAGAGCTGAAGAGGAGGCAAAAGCATTTGAGGTAAGAAAGAAAATGATGGAAGACTTTAAGAATAAGCGCGCTAAAGATAAAGAGGAAACACATGGCTCTAGCGAAAGCGCTACTGAAGCTATTCAAGGCCTTCTATCTCAATTGAAGTCTAACCATCCGTTAACTAGAAAGTATTCGCAGTATCGTGATAAGAAGGTTCTGTATCATGATACGGATACGCTTACCAGTAAAGCTCAAATGATGCTCAAGGATTTAGAGAAGAATCAGGTGGCTGAAGATGTTGCAACCATAAATGATATTTCAAAAGGAGACATGGAATCTGTAAGTGCGTTTGATCCTTATCTGAATTCGGACGAAAATGGAATGAAGTCAGAGTCCTCTATTGATTGCTCTAGTGTGAAATCAGCAGGAAGGCTTTCAATTATCACTATGCTTATCAACGGTCCAGCGGGTGATGAATTTGATGCTTTATCTGGAGAGGAGGACGAAATAGAAAAAGCTAATCAAAGTATCGACGATGTGATTCAAAATGAAGAGGAGACGAACAAGAAGGAGGAGGGAAATCTGTTACCACTCAAAAGAAATCATAATACGCTTTCTGAACCTACTAAGCCTATTCAAGTTCAATCAGAAGGCTCATCGGATTCTTTAGATATAGCCATTAACCAAGTGATAAGCCGATTGGAAAAGTCCTAAGCTGAGTATGATAATTAGTTGCTCCTTTTTATATCTATTTGCTAAACAATTACAATAAGGAAGAATGTAATAATCCGTTTAATATATTCACCCGTTCATCTGTCCTCGATGCTCAATCAATCTTTCTCGCAGGTCTGATTGAAAGATTAACCTTCATAAGCACGTACAATGTCAGCAACGTAATAAATACGTATAGGGATGTTATCAAAGGTTTTCTGATCAAACTTGCGAATGAATATTTGTAGCGGACATACACATCAGCATCTTTCAATTCATCCACAAGGTTATTGAATGTGAGTGTGATCTTGGTATGTCCATTTTCGATATCCAAATAAGAATATGAGTGTTCTATAGAGAGCCCCTCATGTTTGAATGGGATAAAAGTACTGATGTACTCGGCACCTTCAGGCAAATAGACGGAAAAATTGAGCTTCTCGTAGGAAGCGTCGTGCAACCCATCCATCAACTTCACTTTAAGAATATACTCATCCTTAGGACCCTTCTTCAAAAAGTCACTCAACTTATGATTCCATCCAACGGTAAAGTTGTAATGCCAGCCTCCAAAGATAGGAAATCTCGGCTTCAACACCATTCTATCAGCGACAAACTGAGAAGTAGAGACGTTTCCAACTTTATCCGTAAAGTATGCATCAGATATCTGCTGTTCGGGCAACAAAATCTGGATCGATGTCATAGCAGGAGTTATTTTATATCCTAGTCGTTGATTAATCCAATCGGCTCTGTTGAAACCAGAATCCAATTTAACTGCATTATTCGTCAATTCATAATACTCCTCTAATTGAAGAGTATTACCCCAATGGGAAACCCAATAGTCTCTTTGAAGGAGAGTGACATACGGTAAAGGCTCAGTACTGGTGAAGTAAACATTCAGTGGAATATACGTGTTGGGTTTGATAGTACCTTGCCCAGGGTCAGAAATGATGTTTTTTCCCTCATTGTGAAAATCTAACACTATAGGCTCTATCTCCTTCGAGTCGGACTTAAGTTCGCCGTTGGCAACATTCATTAGAGCCAATGCATATTTCCGAATAACATACGGACTGATAGGATATTTCAACGTCTTCAAAGACAGAGCTTGAATATCTCTCATTGGAGCAGACTCGGGAACCGGCTTCAATTGATGCGTGGCAATTATAGAAATGCTGAGAGAAATGGTGGATTTTGGAGATATAGGGACGGGGAGGCTCATGACGTAATAAACAACATCGTCTAGACCATCCTCCACCTCGATCTTCTGCGCTTCAAGGAAAGCACGATCGGTCTTTGGAGACCTGAGAATTGGAATCATAATTACACGGTTCTCATCGACCTCTTTTGGAATGGCAATGACAAATTCATCGACAGGTTCAGTACCAATGTTGGTAGCAGTAACATCGTGTCTCATTTTAAGATAGGATTTGGAAGCATCAAGGGCCCTCTCAAAATTGATGATCTCCCAGTGAGCAGGGACCTGCAATGCAGAAGCTGCCAGTACTAAGCAGCTGAATAATACAAAGAAGTACTTTGATAACATTTGCAATCAATTAGTGTCTAGTGTCTGAATGAACAATGGAAAGGAAGCACACAAGCATAGTGAGCTAGAAAAATCTTTGACACGTTTTGAATTGAGTATAATTATTTTGCGTGCCAATGGAAAATAAGACTGAAGCAGGCGACGCGACGAGTGACACCGATTATTCTACTACTAGAGTACATTATAGTCTATTGTACACATGGTATCTATATATTACAGCACCTCTAAAATAAAGTTGTTTCGTTATCACTTTCAGAATCAGATATGAAAAGCGTATGCGGAGCTTTATAAATATTCCTGGTATGAACCGTTGCCTGAATCTGCGAACCTGAAGGAGCCATCGACCTCTCTGGGGAATCGATAGAATGTCGTACAAGAGGCAGAGATGAACAGCTAGATGCAGCATCAGAAAATTCAGCATCCAAATTAAGCTCAAAACTACTGTTCCCGTCGCCTCCACCGCCTCTGTCACCTCCATCTGTCAACTTTGAATGCTCCAGAGCAGATATATATAAATCGCTAGAGTTTATCGTCTTTGAAGACTCTCTAGTTGAACGTGAGGTCACGGCCCTCCTTAAAACACAAAATGTAGTTCCGCTTACTGCTATTAAAAAAGTAGAACCGAGAATGGCCCAACCACACCATTGCAAATGTGGAATGAACATAAGGAGATCAACAAGAAATGAAAGAAGCGACAATATAAATGTTGCCAACGTCCATAGTAGTACAGCTAAAAGATATCCAGCGGAATTTGCAAATCTGGAGCCAAACATAAGCGAAGTCAGTATGATCTGGACCCCGGTCAGGGCAGTAGATATTGGATGAACCACTAGAAGATAAGATATACTATGTCTGGCATCCGAAGGGAGGGTAAAACCAGTGTGATCGTTGTCTTGTCGGTACCCTATTCCGTTTGATGTGCAGAAAGATTCGCTGCAGAGGCCGAAAACTCCAAATTTAAAGCCCTCGTATGTGCATAAGGACATATTCGTCACTGGAACAGTGATGACAGCTATGAGCTGGAAAGCAAAGGCTATGGTGAGCGACATACATTGAATGAACACTAGTTTTTTGTGAAATGGGAGTTTTCTAAAACGCCGTTTAATTCGTCCAAGCATTTGCAAGCAACAGACGAATAAGGCAATGATACGAAGAAAAGAGTCGGCTCTCGGTTACTTTTTGAGGATCATCTCTGCGTAGCCACATTCATCAAACTTGATGCGCAAGGCTCTGTCGTGGCTGGTGAGGCATCGAGTTATTTTTTTTTTTTTTATTTTTTTTTTCAAGGATTGGAAATGGTATTTCTTATCTTGTAGCGGTTCCCTTCTTTTGGTGTGGTGGATATGAGACAGAACAAGAAGATCAAGTTTGACGAGGATGGAGAAATTAAGGAGATTAGTGGAAGGATCAAAACCTCCAGGTATGGATCCTTCGCATCGAAATCTAAGAGCACTAGAAGGGATTACAATCATGATTCAAAACAGAGCTCTAGAAGAGAGGACAAAGTTGTAAGCCACAAGCCAAAAACGGTCAGGCTTGATAGTGAAGACGATCAAAATAGTGATGACGATGAAAATCATAAGCTCTCTCGTTCAGATTATTTAAAGATGCAGATGAAAGCTCGAACCCTACTCGTTGATAGAAAGAAGCTACCTATTTACAAGGCAAAGAATAGACTTATTCCTAGAATTATATCATCAAAGGTTTCAATTGTTATTGGTGAGACTGGTTCAGGTAAATCCACTCAGGTTCCACAATTTCTTATGAAGAAGGTTAACGGAGGTATAGCCGTTACTCAGCCAAGACGAGTGGCTGCAATTAATTTGGCAACGAGGGTTGCAGAGGAATATGGATGTCCTTTGGGCCATGAAGTTGGATATTCTGTTCGGTTCAGCAATGTGACCAGCAAGAAAACCAAGTTAAGATACTTGACAGACGGTATGCTTTTAAGAGAGATGATGCTAGATCCTATGATGTCCAAGTATTCGACCATAATAGTAGATGAAGCCCACGAGAGGACTATTTTGACAGATTTAATACTTGGATTCTTGAAGGGTTTAATACTTGGCAAGCGTAAAGATGATTCTGACTTCCGTGTTATTGTCATGTCGGCCACTTTAGATGCTGAAAAATTCTCTCAGTTCTTTGAAAATGCCCCGATTTACTACATTGAGGGAAGGTTGTTCCCCGTGAAGAGGTTATATTTACAACGTAGCGCTGATGATATCATCGATGACATGGTGAAGGCTATAATACAGGTGAATCAGGGTGAACGAACTGGTGACATCCTATGTTTCCTTCCTGGTCAGGAAGATATTGATAAAGTAACAAGCTTGTTAGAAAAATTGGCCCCTGAACTACCTAAGGATGCTCCTCTGATGGTTCCCTTACCATTATATGCAGCTCTACCACCCCATCAGCAGATGAAAGTTTTCGAAAAGGTCAAGCCTCGTCAACGTAAAGTTATCTTGTCTACCAATATAGCTGAGACTTCGGTGACTGTCCCAGGAATTAGATATGTTATTGATTCTGGTCTTCGAAAAGTGAAAGTTTGGAGGCACGAACTTGGTCTCTCCACGTTATTGACTGTTCCAATTTCGAAGGCATCTGCGGCTCAACGTACAGGTAGAGCTGGTAGAGAAGCACCCGGAAAGTGCTTCAGATTATATAGAGAGAAAGATTACCTAAAACTCTGTGAAAACACTGAACCTGAAATCTTGCGCTCAGAAATTGTTTCACCGGTACTCATGTTAAAAAGGTTGAACGTGGATGATATTTTGGGGTGGTATTGGATTGAAAGTCCAGGGAAAGAGTCACTGTTCTCTGCTCTTCGCCAGCTTTACTCATTGAATGCTCTTTCTGACTCTGGTAGTATCACTAGTTTGGGACAGAAAATGGTTGTTTTACCTGTGGCTCCACACCTTGCCTCCGTTCTTATACAAGCTAAAGAATACGGAGTTTTAGATCCTGTTGTTGATATTGTTTCTTGCCTTTCCGTGGATAATCTACTTTTAACACCATCTAGTGAGAAGCGGGATGAAATCAATATTAAAAGAAGAGACACATGTACGCTGGGCTCTCGATATGGTGATTTGCTAATGCTCAAAGAGCTATATGATATATATAATGGCTTCTCCGATGTCGGAGAATGCAAGCACTGGTGCAGAGAGATAGGAGTTTCTTATAGAGGATTCAGGAACGTACTTCGAATACGAAAGCAGATTGCTAGCTACATGGAGAATATTGGAGGGAGGAGTACACATTCCCAAAGTGATATTAATGATGATATTGATGACATTGATTACAGTAAACCCGTTGATCCAAGTCTTATCCTAAAGTCATTTCTAAAAGGTTTCATCACTAATTCTGCTATTGGTATGCCAGATAGATCATATAGAACGGTTACAACAGGTGATACCATCTCCATTCATCCTTCCTCGCTTCTTTTTGGTAAGAAAGTTGATGCCATTCTGTATATAGAACATGTTTACACTATGAAAGGATACGCCAGAAATGTCAGTGCAATTGAACTTGAATGGTTGCAGGAAGTGGCACCACATCTTTTAGGATCCAGGATAAGTATTCAGAACGATTGAATGTGAACTTTGTCATATTATGTATCTCATAAAGGGGAATATTAAGTAATCGATATACTTCTCCTATAAAAAACTAAAGCACTCAGTATCCCTAATTTTCTAGTATTTCTTCCCGAACTGTTAACCCCTCTGTACTTCATTCTTGCTTGATATGTCCGCTCTCTAATAATACATTCATTCTGTAGCATCAATTGTTCTATTAAGGAAGAAGTAAAAAGATGGGAGCTGTCAGATCTGAGAACAGAAAAAAGAAAAGAATGCTTGTGGGGCGAAAACCGAAATATTGATCCGCGAGATCTCGGAGAACTGCATGACTAAGAGCTATTCACAAACTCTAAGACTTGTAGTAATTAAATAATAAAATATCGGTGCATTAGTACATGAGTATGGGTAAAAATCAGTTCAGTATAAATCAATGGTATCCTTAAAGTGCAACTGAGAAACGTTGAAGCCGTGGTCATCGAGTTTCTTATGCTGATCGATATGTTTATAGAAAGCAGATATGAAGTCATTAACAACATCAACGTACCAGAACTTACCATTGATATCAACAAAGGAATAGTGACCACCCAGATCGCAGGTTGCCATATATAAGTAAGGGTTCTTCTTAATATCGTGGTAAGGATAGTCTGTTGATATCATAGGATCGTCCTCAGAATTGATAATAAGCATCGGAGTCTTGATCTTAAATATTCTAGCAATTGGAGACGAGGCAAGATAATAACATGTTGCAGATGGGAAGCCAGCCAAACGGCCAGTGTATTTGTCATCAAAATCCTCAGTAGTCTTGAAAGTCTTCTTAATGCGGTTGAACTCATCTTCATCAAACAACTCTGGAACCTGTTTCAAAGTCTCTCTGTTATTCTCAGCCAACTTGTTTAAGTAATAGACAATAGCTGGTTGGAAAAACTTCCGGCCAAAGAAACTTTTGTTAATAGCAAAGCAAGAGTTGAGCAAATTCCAAGGAGAGGATACAGTGACGGCACTGCTAATGATAGAATCAGAACCTTCTTGAGCCAAGTAGTTGGATATGATCACGCCACCAAACGAGAAGCCGGCAAGATGAATCTGTTTACCAGGAAATCTCTTATGAAGATTGTTGATAGTCATTCTCATATCATCAGTGTGCAAGCCAGAGAAGAGATGTGGAGTAGTAATCTTCGATCTGCAGCAACCTCTGCTGTTTAGCACCAAAACATGAAAGCCCGACCTAAACAGTTTTTCGGAAATGGCTCTGATTTGAGGTTCATTGATACCACCTGCTAAGCCAGGAGAGATAATGATAATCGGCTTGTCATCGGCATCCCATAACTTGCGAACCTGAAGCATCTCATCCTCAGTGTAATATCTGCAACGAGGGTGAAGTCTAGGGTATCCTTCGGGCAAAGTCTCCTGGTATCTTCTCTTAAATTCCTCAGAAGTCTTTTCCTTTGGTTCTACAACATAATCCACGGTGAATTGGCCAGAAGGCAGGTTCTTGTACTTCTTGGCTTCTTCTTCGGTGACGTCAACTATATCTCTGGCGTAATATACTGGATAGGCTTTGGAGAAATCTGCAAGCGTCACATACATTGACTGCAATGCTCCATTGAAAAGATATGGTTTTAACCAATATCTGTAACTATCAGCAGCTTGAGGGACATACTGCCTGACAAGTTCCTTTAGAGGAATTGTAGCTGCATCGTCTGAATCATTCAAAGGAAGATCCACAGTCCGCTTGCTATAGGTAGCATGAACAAGATTTCTAAAGCCCCAATTAGGCAAAAGTGACCACATGATTAAGAAATGTTGCAGTAAAAAAGAGTGAAATCAAGGTTTGAAGAACTTGAGCAGAAATTAGTGTATTTATATATTTTACCAGTCCTTTAATAGAGGAGGAAATTTGCTACTTACTGGAGAAAAAAAAAGCCCCATTATCTCGGATCTCATTATGAGAGAAAATATAATAAGGTTTTCTCGGTAAGAAAGGAACACTCATTAGGTAAGGAAAATTATTATATTTGACCAAAGCATATTATAGGTAATAAACATAAGAGACACAGACACATTAAAGATGTATAAAACCAAGTAACAAAGTAATTTATCAAGTGATAAGTATTTATTGCCTGAGTTAGATTGGACGTTGAGTTGAGCCGAGCTCCGAGAAATTCGCTGTGCACAATAAAAAAAAAAAAGAAAAAGAGGGAGCAGCTTCCTAAAAGAAACATATAAAATCAAACAACAAGGATTTTGAAACGAAGGAGATCTAAAGCAAAAATTATTCCACAATCAATCTTGCTTTTCATCTGGTGTTGCAGCATCTGGTGTTGCAGCATGTGGCAGGAACCATGGCTGAACCGTGTAATAAGAGTTGGTCTTGTCTGCCAAACCTGCATACATATTATAGAAACCCAATACTCCAGCTAGAATGCAGAAGAAGCCACCAGCCTTGAAAACTTTGACAGATGTAATGAATTGTGCAATTGTGAAAAGAAGAATGAAGAACCAAACCGAGAAAAGCATTAAGAAAAGAGGCCAAGTTGACTTCCAAGTGCATGCAAACAAGAAGAAGGAGAAAAATGTCCATGGAAGGAAGAAAAAGGCAATACACTGATTATACTCATCCACGGTAGCGTATGCACCAGAAATATCAGCGATATCCATTAAAATGAAAGAATATGAAGACCAAAATCCTCCGAACAGTAAGAAGGTAGCAGAGGCCCAAGTATTACCGACAATGAAGCAAAGAACTCCGACAATTATGTCAACAACACCACTTGTTGTTAACAACGCACCTAGCAAGGCATTTGCTGCAGTAACACCTCTTGCGTGCATCATAACCAAGCCCAAGGAAACAACAGTGCAACTGAAAGCTGCCAAACCAGCGGGGACGGGGTCACCGTACTCCTTGGATTGGGGGGTGGCCTTTCTAACACCAACATTTAAAGTGCCTCCAAAGGCATACAAGAATTCATCTTTATTGATAGGAACCTCATTAATATAGATATTGTCTCTGTCATGGTGGAAGGTTATAGCTTTGCTTTGAGCAGTAGCAACATTTTGGATGGAAGCTCCAATAGCCGGACCATTAGTGTCAGGGTATTTCTCGATGTCGGGATTAAAGGATTCAGAACCGGACATTATATTGATAGATTAATACTTAGCTTTATTTGAAACTGTGCAAACACGGGGTGCAGAAAAGTGGCACATTATATACTTATTAAATGCGATGTTTCGGAGATGGCATTTAATTAATCCCGCAAACAGCAGATTCTTTTTCGGCTTGGTCTTTTGCTGAGAAGGGAAACGAATAGCCAGGGAAACTCCCCCCATCAACTGACGTCGGAAACCGGCTCTAATCCCCTCTTAATTCATGTGACCATTAGACGGACATAATTTTCTGTGGAGTGCGGTCAACCGGCAATTTGTATTACTAAAGGGGCCGGCCCGTCCCTTCAGTGAACCTATACTCCGCGCTCTCCCCCGTCGCTTGTGCGTAATTATTCAATTAGGCAGCGGTAGGGCGTCCGGGGAAGATCTCCTGTTGTTTTTGTTTTCAAGAAAAAGGAATTCCAGAAAAGTCCGTCTCGGGGTAGCCCACCGGATTTACTTTTTTTTGGGGGTTGAGGGGGGGGGGATAAGAGCCGTAGCCGCTCTCCTGGGCGGGGAAAATTCTATCCCGTTTTACAAAAGAAGAGGTAGCCGGATTAAAAAAATAATTTGTACAATATGAAATGCCACCACAATTTATTGTATGTCAACAATCAAAAATCACCCTATAAGCTTCCGGGCGAGTAAAAAGTTTTCCGAAAACTTGACCAGTATCAGCCTACCGTCTCTGCCCTACCGAATATAATGAATTAATTCATAAATCATCATTCATGTTGTGTACATATAGCAACCCTTTGTTATTAAGTTTGACAACTGCCACGATTCAGGTCTTCGATCAACGCGGACAAGTCCTACCGATCTCTATCTTGCTGAAAGCTTGCGTGCGTTGCTGTTCTTTTACTGTCCATAAATCGGCTACTAGTTTCTACCAATCACCCTTTTTATTTACTAATCTATTGTTTTAGCATTCTTAGCGACTTCTGTGAACTTTGGAGTCTATGAAATTTCCTGTTTCTCCCTACTTTCTCTCCCGCCAAAGACTAACGTCTATAACCGACAATCCCTTGCCGGCGTCTATTGTTTCCTAGATAATATATTTTTTCCGTATCGTCTGGTGAGTTCGGCGCGCGCTAAGGAGACCGACAGAATTATACCACAGCGGGACTTGAGATTTTCCGAAACAAATTTGAGGCATTTTAACAATGCTTATGCTCCTGCTTAAGAGCAGAATACAAAGATAAAGGTAAGTGTCTGTTGTGGTATCTTCTGGTTTAATTAACGACGTTTATTGGGGGAAGACTATATTATAAAATGTATATTCTAATGCCGCGTGTACATATATTATTATATGTATTTTTTATGCATAGCATAATTAATTTCTGACACAGCCTTAGTTAGCAGAAAAAAAAAAAAGAGCTACGCAACGAAAATGAAAACAAGAGAGTTAAGAGCTCCGAGCATCCAAATGAAACATCATTAAGAGTTCCTTTCAAAAAACAATGCTTCCTCTCAAGTACCGGCGGCTTCCCCGTCTTTTTAGATCTGGCCCAGTTAATTTCATCGTTGTCATAGGGGCGTTGGTAATCCTCGGATTCTACTTATTGAGTACAGATACAACCTCTAAGGCCAATAGCCCGTACAAATATAGAAAAGTTGACAATGATCCATTTGATTTTGCCCAGGCTCCCGGTGACCACATTACTCACTATGATTTGAATAAGTTGACATCCACGTCCGATTCGTTGAAACATAAAGAGAGGGTGCTAATTTTGACTCCTATGGCAAAGTTTCACCAAGGATATTGGGACAACTTGTTAAAGCTCTCTTACCCTCGCGATCTACTCGAGTTGGGTTTCATATTGCCAAGGACAAAAGAAGGTGATGAAGCATTAAGAAGCTTGGAGAAAGTTGTAAAGAGGGTTCAGAATCCAAAGTCCAAGACCCCTAAATTTTCTGGAGTGACGATTCTTCGTCAAGACACGGATGCCGTAGAATCACAGGCAGAAAAGGATAGGCATGCCTTTAAGGCCCAGAAGAAGAGACGATCGCAGATGGCAACTGCCCGAAATTCCCTTTTGTTTACCACTCTGGGGCCATTTACTTCTTGGGTGCTCTGGTTAGATGCCGATGTAGTGGAATCTCCAACGTCTTTAATTGAGGATTTGACTGCCCATAATAAGGCCATTTTAGCGGCCAACTGCTGGCAGAGATTCTATGATGATGAAAAGAAAGAGAATTCGATTAGACCGTATGATTACAATAACTGGGTGGAATCTGATGAGGGCTTGAGAATTGCTTCTCAATTGGACGATGACGAGATTATTGTCGAAGGTTATGCAGACATGGCCACATTTAGACCTTTGATGGCACATTTCTATGATGCAAATGGAGACCCTAATGTAGAAATGCAGTTAGATGGTGTTGGAGGTACATGCTTGTTGGTTAAGAGTGAGGTTCATAGAGATGGTGCCATGTTCCCCAATTTCCCATTCTACCATTTGATCGAAACTGAAGGTTTCTCTAAGATGGCCAAACGGTTGGGCTACGAGGTGTTTGGTTTACCGAATTATTTAGTCTACCATTACAATGAGTAGTAAGGTGCGTTCTGTAATTACTGTCTTCTTCTCTCTAGCAAATGAATAGAGTTTTCCCATTTACCAAAATTGCCCAGTATTTATTTATATTATTCGGATCTTTTCTTTTCTTATCTCTCTTCTTCTTTCCTTTTTTTTTTATCCTCTCCCGCTCTGTGGCTCGGCTCCTTTCGTCTGTCCTTATCAGTAAAATTGATTTCACAACTGCTTATTAGCGTGGCTACCATTTTATCTTGGTGGCTATCAGTCATCACCTGATAGACAGGGCAGGACTTAGTGAATATTATTTAACAGTCTATTTCTCTTCTTTGATCTTTCGTACTCTTTTTTGTATTGTCTCACTGCTTTCTCTATGCCGGCTACGGTGCAAATGACTCCTTTCTGTGGGTTTTCAACACCTGCACTGCACTCTATTCACGCAGATCATCTTGGTCGTGCCGATCATTCTGAACATTCTGAACATGTTGTTCGCTCCGCTCATAGTGGTAGTCATACCAAGTCTGGCAGCAATAAACGGTCGACTCGCAAAAAGAAAATTATATTATCTTTGTCCTCGTCTTCATCTTCGTCTTCATCAGCTACCCCCTCTGGAGAGAAAAGGGACATTTCCCAAGTCCCTAAGAGCTCCAATCTTACAAGCTCTCAGGAAGAGACACTTACGCATGAAGTGAATGGAAAGTCCCAATCGACAAAGAAACTCTCTCACGTTCCCTGTAAATTCTTTAAACAGGGTGCCTGCCAGGCTGGCGATTCATGTCCCTTTTCTCATGAAACAAATCCGTCCCTGGAGTTTCAACCTTGCAAATACTTCCAGAAAGGTACTTGCAAGTTTGGCATGAAATGTGCATTGGCTCATATTCTACCAGATGGCCAAGTACTTAATCCAAGAAGTGGACTCAAAAATTCGTCATCTTCAAAACGTCGCAACCATCAGTATACCAAGCAGAAGGAGGATCAAGTTAGAACCCCTCCTTCCCAGTACGCCTATTCGTTGCTGAAACCCTCGTGCCTTACACGCTCTTGTTCGGCTTCTGGATGTATTGCTACTTCTCCTCTCAACCAGACTAGTTCAATATGGTCGTTAACAAATTCTCCGACTTCTTCAGCATCGATTGATCATTCAAGGTTCCCCAGAACCATGTCAGGGCCATCTCAGTCCAAGTCTGGTCCCCTTCATTGGTCTTTTTCCCTGAGGAGGAGTAGTTCCTCAGCCATAATGCCTCTTCTCAAAGCTGACTTCAAGCTTTCAGAAACTGCCGTCCTTGACGACTCCGAAGATGAATTTTGTGAAAGACCACTAATTTATGACGACGACAGCTCTAATGATACTGATAACGTGGATTTCTTACCAGATTCTTTGACGGACCTTCTCACCCCTCAGGAATTGGAAAGACGTAACTCAAAGCCGGCTCTTGGAAATCCAAGACCCTTGTTGATAAATGACGATATTCAATTTGCGATGGAATAAGGGACGAACCTTTAGGGACTGCTAATCAGCGATTGAAAAGACTTCTGCTATTTTATTTTTTCCTTCTTTATTTAACTAACGTTAGCGGGTAATATATTAAAACAGCCAGTATAGTGTACAAGCTATATGGATTAAGAAGGATAGAAAAAAAGAATACAGGGAAAATTTCCGTCCATTAACGTCTCTGGGTCTTACCAATACCACGCTTACCGGAGTTCAAGTGCTTAGGCATCTCGTCTGGAATTCTTCTATCGGACTCACCTGCCCTGGCTTGCATGTTCCTCGTTCTTCTTTGTAGCTTATTCAATCTCTCAGCCTTCGATCTAAGGGAAGCATCGTTAACACCAGCATGTAAACGATCAGACTGTCTGAGAGTAGAGGAGAATGATTCCCCGGAGTCGTTCAACAACATCGATGCACGCATTATGTCTGCTCCCGCGACCGTCACATTCTTATGTGATGCCTCCTTCTTAGCTCTTAATTTACCAACATCATGGCCGACCATGTACATATGATTCTCCATATCCTTGTATGACTTCGTCAACTTAGATCTTGGTAACAAAGCCTTGTTGTTGAGAGCCTTTCTTTGTCTGGCTTCATAGATCATCATTCTTTGCTTGTTTCGAATCCATCTGGCCTTCTTGCGAATATCTCTGGCCTCTGGTGTTTTAAGTAATGCATTCTCTTCATCGTCTGAGTCGTAAAATCCTTCCTTCTCCAACCGTTCCTCTTCAGCTTCCAACAACTGTAATTTATCAGTGATATCTGGATCCAAGAAATCGTAAACGTTTCTGCCATTGAGAACTTCTGGCATCACATCATTCTTCCACTCTTCCTCCTCTAGAATGTACTTGTCCTTGAGGTTGATGTTGTAGACACCAGCGCCTCCATTCTCGGCTTCGATTTCTCTAGCTAATATATGCTTGTTTGGATCGTTTGGATCAAACTTCTGCTGTTTTTTAACAGCCTCTGGGATGTAAGCAGGCCTGTCCAAATCGTCACGAACTTGTGGCTTGGACACATGAATCTTGTTGAGTACAGTGCTAACTCTAGCAGATCCCTTTAGCTTCTGCTCAATTCTTGAAGCAAGTAATTTCTCGCAAGCTTTGTTTCTCACCTGCATGACGTTCTCTTCCTCGAAACAGGAAGTTTGCATGATTTCAGCACCAGGAACATCGAGCATTGTCTGAACAAGCTGCTGTTTCTCGTCATCAAGATCTTCAAGCTTAATGATATCGGCCTTGTTAACAACAATAAGAACGGACTTATTCGCAAATAAAGGTTTGATAGAATTGTAGAGCTTCACTTGGTCTTCAATAGAGAAACCACACTGTTCTGAAACATCCATAAAGTACAAAACGCACGATCTCAAATGCGCAATGGCATAGATAGACTGCATCTCTATGTTATTCATCTCCTCTGTAGGCCTGTCAAGAATACCTGGGGTATCTATAGCTTGGAATCGCAAATACTTATAATCGAAATGTCCAACATACAAAGATTTAGTGGTGAACGCATAAGGTTGCACTTCAACATCAGCTTTGGTGATTGACCTAAGGAAAGACGACTTACCCACGTTAGGATAACCGCATATCAATAAAGTCCTAGTATTAGGATCGATCGAAGGTAGACGGCCCAAATGCTGTCTAACCTGTTCCAAATAAAGAAGTGGATCCTTAAGCTTTTTAACCATAGTGGCCATACGACCAAGGGCGGCCCTTTTTAACTCTTTACACTGGAAAAGAGACTGACCGAACTTCAATAACCTGACATAATCACGAGCAATTTTCTCGATCAAGGTTCTAGCCTTGGAAACGGATGCCAATGACACCTTATAATGATTCTTCTCGTACAACGTATCCATCAAATCCCTTTGGAAGGGATGAAGGTCATTAATATTAGGGAAACCTTGTAGTATAGCATCAAATTTATCACCAAAACCTTCGGCAGTAAACTTCACCTTTCTCATGTAAAACGCTCTAATACGTTGAATCTTAAAACCCGGTCTGATAACGGTAGGTGTCTTACGTTGGGTTCTATTTAGCACAATATCCAAGAGGTCATTGGCCTCAGGAACGGCCGATATATCTTTCCAACTTAATTGCATCTTCTTTTGGCGGATATCTTAGGTTAATATACGATGTTGCCTGAAAGAGATGTCAATCAAATCAAACAAAAGGTTGAAAAGGATTCGAAAAAAATTTTTGCTGAAAATTGAAAAAAAAATTATCGAAAAAATTATTTCCTAAAAAAAATATAATTAAAAAATTTTCCTTCAAATGAAAATGAATCTCATAATTCTAGCGGTCAATGGGCGGGCCGATCAGAAGATTTGAGTGTGCAAAACATCGCAGCATGATCATCAAAGCAGAAGTATTGTGTGTAATCAGGAATACAATGAACGTTCTTTTCGTAAGGCTAATGCCAGGATCTCATCTTTTCGTGGGATGATAACCGCGGGAATAAACTAAACTTATCCTACTGCTTAGCTACAAATAGATAGTATTCGAGTATTGGAGTTGTCAACTGACGACGCAGAAACAGGTTTTTACTAGTTGGAAGTAGTGAGTGATGCAGTAAAAAGACAAGTCTCGTAGAGAGAATATTTGGGGAGAATCGTGCCTTACATTAACACCCAGTTTAGCGATTAAGATTTTCGTGCTTCTCTCAGATTCAAGAAAAAAAAGCTTGTTTGCGTCCCGTTTCATTTTGAGTTTCAAATCATGTGGTCAATTAGCCAATCTTTTGAGCCGCATAGGAAGAAATGATGCAAAATTGGCTGGAATACCAACGGCAGATTAATGACAACATTGGGCCTGAAACTGATCGCCCGACGTAACCGTATCTGGCCAAATGAGCAAATTAACTTAGAACCTAAACAAGTCGGGCATCGGTTCTGAGGAGTTGTTTATTTCTTAATCGGATTTACTGAAAGCCGCTCTCTCACTTCCTGATCCTGTAGGAGAAAGGGGAATAGTCCAGATAAGCAAAAAAGAGGTAAATTGGTCTTGGCACGTCCTATATCAATGGGCTAGGTAGTAAACGAAGATATATTTTTATTCCTACGGTGCACCACTTGCTATTTCCTAGAAAGAAAAAATAAAGTTGTTGTTTTAGGACGGTATGCAGATAATGTGGAGGACAATAGGATGATTGAGATGCCCGTGAAATATTCACCTTGGAAAACTGACCTCATAAAAAATAGTACATAATTGCTCGGAAATTTTCGGTTCTACTGCCAAAAAAGGTATCGGACAGATTTTCGGAACCGAAACATGCATATGCTTAAAATCAGGCAAGACTTTACAATAGATGTCCGTCCTTCCCATTAATATAAAACTAAAAAGAACTCAAGAAAGGGGGAAGCAAGAAGACAGCCACTATGAGTAGAGCTTGGTTCCTTGATTCATAACTATTTCAGGCCTATAGCGCGGCAACTTCTACTTCGCATTTTTATTTTTCCAGCAGGATATAAGTGTGTAGATTAAAGATCGAATGGTACATCCGGGCAGAAGGCATCGGCTTTTTTCAACAATTTGATGCGCTGATCCTATCTACTGTGTACGTCGTGTTAATTTGACCTCCGGAAGATGCTTAGAAACTCACTTTCCTGATTCTGTGAAGATCATGCAGGGGCTCGTTCCTTGTAAGGTGTTAAATAGTTTATGGTCAATATTTATATTTCTTCCATAAAATACTCTTTTCTTTTTTACCCCTGCAGTTTCTTTTTGTTTCATTTTTGTATTTTTTTTTTTCCTTCTTACTTTTCTTTTTTTACATTCTACCCTGGCATTTCTATTCTGTCCTGGTTTCCAGTAAGTTGAATATCTGCGTTATAAATAAATACGAATATCTTTCCATGCTACTGAAACTTTCTGTATACTGAAACTTTCTGTATAAACTGCTTTTCTATAATATTTTTTTCTGTTTCGTACCTCTTTTGTCTCTTTTTCGGTTCAGGTGGTACTTTAAAGTTCCACGTTTGACGTATTACCTTTCTTCCTCATTTGTTCAGACCCCTAGCACAGGCACGAGCACAGCCTGCAAACTCTAACGCTAACTCCACTCACAGTATATTTCCTTTTCTTCTCGATCTGGCATCCATTGACACATTTGTTCGTCGTGGCTTTTGCATGATCATTGACCTCGATTCTAGAATAGAGATTATAAAAAGAACGTGAAATCAAAAGTCTAAGTTTCCCCACTCTCAGACTATGAACGATAAGCGTCGACCATTTTGTGCTAAATTAGAACACGATAAAGAATCTGAGAGTAAGAGCAATACTAAACCAGTCATGTTTCAACCTGCTTATTCTTTGCAGAAACCAGTTGAGCTACAGCATGGAACCAATATAACCCTACCAATTCCGTTACCTCAGCCGCATTTGGTTGCTGGCCATCAGTACGACTTTAATCACAGTTATAAGTATTCTCCTGCAGTCAAACCTCCCTCAGTGCCTCCTTTTCCTGAAAATGTCAGTACCTCATCTAGTACTACTCAATTGCCTAGTTTGCTGGATATTTTGCATCCAAGCCGTGGTGCTCTTCCTGAAACTGATCTTACTGGTCAGCAGTCTGTATTTCAGCCCCCGTCCGCTTTGACGGCTACTTATAGTTATCCTTCATACAACCCTGGTGTACCTGTGGCCCAGCCACTGGTTCCTGTTTTGTCGTACGAATCTGCACAATCCTATCAGAAAATTCAGAATAATATTGTTGAAAGGATCCCCGAATCTCAAACGAATTCAGGTTCGATGATCGCAGAATCTGCCGCCATTCAGCAGCCACCTCCTCCAACTGCAAGATACACATACTCTAACGCAGTACCAGCATTGCAAGTCGGTCCAAGGTATTATCCTTATACGGGGCAGATGAGAATACCATCATCGTCTCCTACTCTTCATCAGAATTCGGTACCTACTTATATTTCAGTGCCGTATCAAATAGGTCCTACGGGGACGCATCCACTTATTGTCAATACACCTCCTGTTGTTCCTTCTCCTGTCTCGGTCCAGACGGGTGTACCACTTGCTAGCTATTCTACTTCTGCTACTAGTTCGATTTCCTCCGTAATCACAGCAAATGGCAGTCCAAAAAGTGATGGCTACAGAAACGGAAGGATTACTCTTAGAGGAGGCAGGTATTTTTCAAAGAAAAATCGTAGCTGTACGATTTGCAAGAAAGTGTTCAACAGACCATCTGGTTTAAGGATACATATGCATACGCATACTGGAGAAAAGCCATTTCAATGTGAGTGGGCCAATTGTGGAAAGAGATTCTCCGTGAGATCGAACATGATCAGGCATCTCAAGATTCATAAAAGAGAGGGAAAGAGGAAGGTGAAAGAAACACACAACAACTTACACATGCAGGACGAATCAGAAGCTGCACGGAAGCAGCAGAAATCCACAGAAAAGTCAGAGGTAGTAAAATCATCTTAGAGTCATCGGGACATTTTATAATTTACAATTGTATATCTAGCTAAAAACTTCGCATTTTTCTTTCTCCATGTATTCTTCCTGAAGATTGCTTGGTGGACTTTTCCGAGCTTATCTTCTCTGGATTCCTCGTACAGGCCGAAATAAGAGGAAAGTTGTCCGGGAAATTATTATATTTTTTAGCCCCTGCTTCTATTTCCGTTTGAGGACCTGCATTTAACTTTTACTTTTTTTCTTCTTTTGGAAATGTACCTCTCCCAGTTCTTAAAATCCGAACTATATGTCTTGTGCTCTTAAAGAAGTATTAGAAAAATTTTGGGGAAGATCATAGGGCTATGTATTGTGTGATCATGTGTTGGCATTTCTAGGGTTCCTGATTCGCTGTATTTCAAAAAAGAAAAGGGGCACAAATTCCTGTTGTCCGGAAGATCTACATGTTGCAGTACATTAAATGCCGCAGTCAAACATCTTTGATCTTTGATATCGATATATTTTTTGGCCTGTTGCGCGGGCACAAAATTCAGCGAAGGAAAGCAAGAGAATAGAAAGAATTAAAAGAAAAGCTTTTTTGAGACAACCGGATATAGAGAGTCAACAAAAAGAAACCAAATGAGCATGGGCGTTATTTTCTTTTCACACCACCCAATGATGGAAAGGTACTTTATGGAGGGCATTGCTGTGCATGAATTGTTATTTCCGTCATTGGTGTAATTTCAAATTTACTTGCCTGTTCATCATCGCCACGTTTTCGCTGTTTGCTTGTAATCTCCTGTAACAATCAAAGCTTGGTGTATTGCCGATCGATGCGCAAATAGAGAAAAGGACTCAGGCAGTGCTGCATATTATTTTCTTTACTTTATTATTAACTAATGCCTGGAAAATCTTCGCTGTTTTCTTACCAGTTCCTTTCTGGCTTGCACGGCCCTTCGAAGTGAGGGAAAATAAGAAGAGCATAAGAATTTGGATAAAAAAATTTTCTCTCAATGAAGAAGCAGCATTTGATTTGACCTTTAACACCAGAGGGGCAAGAAAGTGTTGTGAATATGGCTAGACAGAATTTTGTTGGCTTTGTGGTGTCACAGGGGAAGATGGATAAAACCATCAAGGTTCGTGTGATGCAGAAAGTGTTTGACAAAAAAATTCAGAAAGAGTTACTCAAAAAGAAAGATTATCTTGCACATGACGAGTCTAACATTTGTAGAGAGGGTGATTTGGTGAGAATCGAAGCTACGAGGCCGCTCAGTGCCCGTAAGTTCTTCTCTGTGGCGGAAATTAAAAAGAATAAGGGTCAACAGTTCGCCAAGTATCAGTCTGAGGCTAAACTCCGTGTGGAACGCGAGGAACAAAATAAGACTGCTTTGTTTCTAAAGAGCAGATCCATCAATGATCAATTGGTTCGAAATGCTCTTTACGAGGATTTGGATAGTATAAAGGACTTAAAGGGAAAGCAACAATATTCACCAGATGAATTGGAGAAGCTCGATAAGCTGAAGGAGAAGTACGGTATTACGTCTTGGGATGAACAGTTTGAGAATCAGGAGTTATTTCAATCGGATATTGTTTACCTCTCTCAAAAGATAGAAGGAATAAAAAGTCAGTTAAAGGTAACTCAGGTTTTACAAGAGCTTCTATCTGATTCCGAAAGTCCTGCATACAAAGTTGCTTGCGAGAAGATGGGTATTACCGAATCTACAAAGGCTAACATCAAGAAAAACTTGATGCGAAAGTTTCTTGACACCACAACCAAGCCAGAGCTTTCCAAGTTAGGTATTAGTCTAGACTAAAATAACTGTTTACCTTGTATATATAACGCTAATAATGGATATTTTTAAGTGAAGCTTACTTTATAGAAGAGATAACACATGCTGTCAAGCAGCATTCTATATAGTGTCATAGACGTTTCCCATTGCAGATCCATTTAAAGGGTTGTTATCGCTAGAGAAGTTTAGTAGACCGTTCAAGCCTTGTAGCCTAGTTGAAGAGTCGGTGGACTCGGATGAATGCAAACCTTGCGTAGCCGTATTCTCTACGTGGGAGGTATTCAAGATGACAGAGCCGGAGTTCTCATATGTTTGTATCTCCTTTGCGAGGTAGTTTGCTGCTGGTGCAAAATTATTGTGGTTGAGCCGATTGGCTGTATCCAACTTCTGCAGCCAGTTTTCATTGAGAACAAGTAATATGTTTTGCTTTTTTTCGTTGACAAACTGTGAAATGGAATCCAGAAATATTGTATTGAACTTGTCCACCGTCAACTTGTAGTAGTATCTGAACTCGATGGCCTGGAAATCTGGGAGTTTTTGAAAAACATTAGTTAGGAATTCTATAAGAAACTGGATCGAGACTGTCACGTCGTTTTCCACTGGAGCCAAGTAATTCAATGTATAGTCAGACAACGCCTGGAAAAAGTCAATCACGTAACTCTTCACCCTCAGGAAACTATAATCAGAAGCCGGATCCACTTTGTATGGAATGTTATCAATGATAAGCTGCAGCTTATTTTTCATTACAGAGAGTGCATCATTCAAAGTAACCTTTGGTGAGAGGTCGCTCACTTCGGAGGTAAGTTGGGGATGTTCCGATATAATGTTCATGATCAGTTGCTGTAGGCCCTCTTTATCCAAAGTTTCTAGAACACGGGGCAATGAGAGTTTCTGTCCAAATACCTCCGGATTCCTCTGTTTCTTTAACCTAAGATGAGGATTAGCCAACCTGGCTCTTAATGTGGACTTGTTTGGTTCACTAAGTGAATGTATGAACGACTCTGCATCACTGCTGAAACGTCTTTTGTTTGACCCTCTGCACCCCACTAGTGGTTTCATTACTTTAGAAGAAATTCCTGGTTCCCGTTGCATATAGAGCTTAATAAACAAAGAGAAAACCAAGAAAGAATATAAATTGCTTGGAATACAGCCAACAAAAGAGCCGGTGGCAATCGCAATCTGTTGTCAGCCAAACGAAATTTCAGATTCCGCTCTTTCCCATTCAAATATTTTTTCTTTTGCTGGGCCCAAAGAGAATTTGAATTTGGAATTTGTAGGGGTGGAGCAGAAGTGAGGGAGCATTTACTGAGGTGGTGAGTTGCACTGAAATAGAATTTGTTTTTACGGGGACTTTTTATACAAATACCACCTGTTAAATTGATCTCAGTCTTGAGGAATGTAATTCCCGATGGAGCCCACCTTTATGCCAAGATAGATAATGTAAAACTGCAATTGATGCGCCTTTTTCTGTCGTTTCGCTACAGTTCCAATTTGGGCCAGACCCTTGCAACATGTTCTGTGTTGTAGGAAGGATTGTAGTATATATTTCTAAACAACACTAAACATGGGTATATAAGCTGCTTTTCAAAACTAGGTAATTCATCTACCGAAATTGTTGTGGTTCTGCAAACAAGCTTACTCAACAAGTGAACTTACTGAAAAATATATTGTTAACTTTCATTTCTGTTCATTATAAAACACCTTTGGAAGTTTTAAGGAGATCACCAGGATTTCTTCGAACAATTATTTTTAAACCTTTACAAAGTAATCGGTTGGTTGGTTTTGCACACTTAGCAACCTTATAACAGCAATATGACCACTTATTGTAATCTTTTCTTGTGATGGAAGTGAACCTTTTAGGTCTCTTGAGTCCAGCAAACTTCACACTCTTTTTCTTCCCACAATTGGGCCAACGATCTCTCATATATTCCATCAATTCGACATTAGTTTCTCTAGAAGATACCGACGATTGAATACGTTTAGGAGAGGAAAAAGGGGTAGAAGTAATACTTATCTTGGACCCATTAATACTAAATTCGGGAGTAATAACAATACTCGGAGGAGTTATCGTGCCAGGGAGCTGACGAAGTAGAGAGTCATCAATAGTCAAAAAAATAGAGTCCATGATAATATACATAAGCAAATGGTCAAAGGTAAATTCATCACAAACTAAAATCCTTTATTCCTCCTTTGTCCTCTTCGCTCCTCATTTCCTTGATAATCTTGATTCTCGCTTGATGACACTCTCATCAAAATTGATTAGATAGACCGTTCGATTTGGAAATCCTTCAGCCGGAACACTATGCGCGCTTACTTCACATCTAAAATAGGATATATCCAATATGCCTTCGATAATCCCGGCTACAAACGCTTCACAATTCAAGTTTTCATATTCTTTGGGAACAGAAATAAATCTCGATAGCACAGGATTATTGTCAATGATCATGTACTGGTTCTCATTTTCGGAGGACTTTTCCAAATTGTCCGATGGCTTGTCGAAGAGAGTCTTCCAGATGCTAGAGCCTATGAATTGTAGCATATCTAGAATCCTAATCTCTCTTTTGGACACGTTCGATTTTCCAGAAGAGCTCATATTGTTTTTGTTGAAGTTTTCTATCAAAGAAGTTAACTCTAATGCTCTTAAGCCAACACTATAGCCAAGGTTGTTGAGCTTTCGCTCCATCTCAATCAAACTCTTAGAGTGGGCGAGGCTCGTACTGACTATCTGCATGAATAAAAAGCTCAAGGAAGAAAGAGAGATCTGGTGATTGCCACGATGAAGATTTCGATCATATATAGAGTTTGTGGTCAACAAACTACCAGACTTCTTCGAAGACGATGACATCTTATGCAAGCTACCTGGAGAGGAACTAGTTGAGCTGGGCTGTACATTCAATTTGCTGCTGGATCCCGTGGAACGGGGCCCAACCATAGGATCATATCCCACTCCTTGGACGGATATTCTGCTAAAAGACATAAATGATAAGCTCTGTTGAATGCCACGTTGTCCTTCTTTGAACTGGTTGGTTATCAACTTGCTTTATCCTTTTCGCTCTGGCCATATTTTTGTCCATGGTTATTTTTCCTTTTTGTCCTAATCCACTGAAATTTTTTGAAGAGAACCAACCCAAGCTGACTTGATAACTTCTCTTTCTTATTATTTTACAACCAATATATATACACACCACAGATATGGCTATTACGATAAGATTGGCTAGAGTGGAAGATCTTCAGGCTATGCAAAATGCAAATTTGAACAATCTTCCAGAAAACTACACACTGAAATATTATCTCTACCACCTTCTATCGTGGCCTCAGGCCTCCTTTGTCGCCACAACTACAGACCCGGAATTGGTGGATCAGGACGATGAATTTGCAGTGGAGACTCAGAAGCAAGACTCCCAGTATGTGGGAAAAGGAGAGAAAGTGGTCGGCTATGTGCTTGGCAAAATGAATGATGATGCGGACAGTACTGATGACACCCCACATGGTCATGTCACCTCGTTGTCTGTGATGAGAACATATAGACGAATGGGAATTGCAGACAAACTGATGAGACAGTGCTTATATGCACTCTGCGAGACTTTTAAGGCCAGGTACGTTTCTTTACATGTTAGGGAGTCTAACAGAGCTGCCTTGCATTTATACAAAGACACTCTTCAATTCGAGGTGATAAGCATCGAGAAATCTTACTACCAGGATGGTGAGGATGCATACTATATGAAGAAGAATCTACATCTCGATGAATTACTTCCAAGTAATTTTCAGAAAGCAAAACAAGTAGATGATTTAAAATCAGACTTGCTCGAAGGTATTACTACGGAAGGTGTCGAGGCTTTATAAAAATCCAATAAAAAACATAAACCATACATTCAATCATTCCTATCGATTTCAATCTCCTTGTATAAGATCAGACAATATAATAATTAGGTAGCTAGAGTTTGTTTCCACAGTGGCGACGTTTAAAGAGAACGGAACGTTCCCTTAGGTGTCACCATCAGACAAATGCACTCAGTTCATCATAATATAGGAGAGAGTTAAATCGATAACAAAATTAAAGTATCTTCGCCTTTACCTTCACCTGCGTGCGCTCCACTGAGCGAATTCCAGGAGAAGATCAGAGACAGACTACTGCTGTTTTAAAGGTTCCTAAGAGAATAAATTGTTGTAGTGAACTAAGAAGAATTGATTTAATGCCTGAAAAATTTTTTCTTTTATTTAGTCCGTTGAAAAAGCCCTCATCGAGAGGGTTACTGAGAATCGGAATCGTTCTATATCAAGACAGCTCCCCTTTTCTGTAAGTAAGTTTATCAACTTTCACCTCCCCATCTATGAGGGTATACAAGTAAAGCGTACATGTAGAACCTTGTAAGTCTAGAAGACAAAAACTAGGAATTGGATCAAGGAAAGGCTCGATTTCTGTCGTGTCTAGGTTTTCATCATCCGTTTCTACAGATACCAGCACGTTTCCTTCTTCCGTGCCAACACTCTTTTCCGGAACTGCATCCGATTTAGCACCCTTTGCATCCTCTTTATTGTCTGGGATCTTCTCCTTCATTTCCTCTTTCTCATTCTTATCGTTTTCATCGTCCTTTTTATCGTTTTCATCGTCCTTTTTACCATTGTCGTCCTTTTCATCGTTGTCTTCCTTTTCATCGTTGTCGTCCTTTATATCGTTTTCTTCCTCCTTCTTAAGCACTTCCTCCTCTTCCTTTAGGATGCTCTCAATAATCTCCAAATCTTCCTTATCCATAGAATCTGCATTAAACGCTCCAGTGACACTTCCTGGATTGATGAAAAACTTTTCATCCAACGTATAGGCCTCGACTTTATGTGTTGATCCGTAAATTAGTATATCCACATCCATCATTCTGGCCTGTGCCAACAACCCAAGTGGATCTGACTTGGGCACTATTTCAAAGCCATCAATGAGTCCCACCTTCAACTTATCATAAGTGAACACCAACGACAAAGGTAACGACAAATCTTTATCTTGTTCGCCCTTCACCATTTGAAAGTCGGGAGACAATGACTTCAAGAATTGAATGCTCGATGGACTAGTGACGTTTCCCGTGCATAGCACCTGCAGTATTTTGCCTCGAGGCTGTAAAAGCTTTTTAAATTTAGCAGGAATATCCACCGCTCTCTCTGGAACATGAAGATCTCCAGTTGCCAGCACTAACATAATTGCAGAAAAGGAAAGAACAGAACGCAACACCCGCTTATCGTCGAACGATACTTCTACCTCTCCGACTTTCTGTCTGTCAAGACAATCAGCACTGGTGTACAGATGTGTTCGATAAATGAATTATGTAACTAATGGTATTCTGTACATAGAGATCTATACAAGTTTAGGTATTCGTAAAATTCATTGAGCATTCGGGTTTATCACTATGCCATACCTGATCGGCACTATATTACTTTTTCTGTTCGTTTGATGACACAAAATCGTTTATGGCTGTCATGATGTCATTCTCATTACCTTCAACCACTGGAGCTTTAGAAGAAGCTGGACTCTTCTTCGAAATAAGCTTGTATAGCAAAATTCCTCCAAAAAACGGTACTCAAAGTGGCAATGGCCAACTGGATATAATTAGTATAACATTTTCGATGATTTTACTCTGGTAGTCAACTTACGTAATGTGACGGAACTTTTCTTCCAGCGATGTTATAAGCAGCAACCATACTGACAAAAATAGTATCAATAGTTATCGGTAAGAACAATTAGACCCAAATTATTGAAATGAACTAGGAAAAGAGATCATAAATTTATAGTTGACATTCGGGATCTCAATTAAAACCGAGAACGATCGAAATTAATCTCGATCGACGCTCAACTAAAGACGGAGATTCAGTCAAGTCCACTTTAGCGCCCCATGTTCTTGTGGGGTAAACCCGACATCTTAGATCCAGTACACTAGGTAAATTAGGAGACCTCACCATTAAATTCCCTGCTTATTATGTGCATCAAATACATACTGCCCGTATTCTAGGCAGATCCTTCATCAAATTCATCCCCCGGATTCAATACGAACATCTCTGGCGCTCCATCGGCCGCCAGCACCTCCACTATTTTTACAATTTTTTCCGCTTTTTTTTTTTTTTTTTCATTATCGAATCTTCGGGAAGTTTGTCGGCGGGTTCATCAAGTAGACAAAAGTTAATTCATCCTGTGTTTCTTATTACTTTTCAGTCTCTTTTATTTTTGCAAGAAATACACAAAGTTTCACTCCATAATGTCCACATTGGTAAGTTTGCATCCGAGCGCTTCCATTAGTTTCACTCCTTACTAACATGCACTAGTCCAATTTCATTAAATCTGCTAAGTCGATCATCCCAACGTTTGACAGAGTTTTGGTCCAAAGAATCAAGGCTTCTCAGAAGACTGCCTCTGGTATCTACATTCCCGAAAAAAACCTTTCCAAGCCAAATGTTGCCAATGTTATTGCCATTGGTCCCGGTTACACTGCTCAAGGTGGCCAGCTTATTAAGCCAACCGTTGCCGTTGGTGACAAAGTCTTGATTCCTCCTCATGGAGGAAGCCAGATCACCCTCAACAAAGAAGAGTACCTACTTCTTAGAGATTCCGATATATTGGCTAAGATTCAGGATTAATCGTTACTGAATGGTTGAAGCGATGTGCATTCATATCCATCTGTAAATAGAAAATGTCAATTCCATTACGATCTACCTACCGTTTTTAAATTTTTATTATCTTCTTATTATTTTAGGCATTTGCTTGCCTCCAGTAGTTTTCAAGCTTGTACCTTCCTAAAATGTCCACGATGGAGTCCTCTGTTTCATAATTATACATACTCCACTTGCGAAAATGGAGAAGGGGAAGCTCTCCTTCCCAGACCAACTGACAATCGTTGGAACTCAAGTCTTCCAATGGCAATGAATCATTATTTTTCTCGGTATTCGGTCTCTCGTTTTCTTGCCACTTGATTCGTCTTAGCATGAGTTTCTTATACTTATTTACAGCTTTCTGTCCTCCTTCCACAATTACCAAGCTGATTCCGTCCTTTAAATTCAGACACAACCCAGTAAGTCCGTACTCCTTGGCATTAATATCCACTTTGTATACATGCTTAGGATTTGTGAGTCTTCCCACTCTAAAAATACAGCTGTGATATCCTTTTTTCAGTCGATCTTTGTCTACCCCTTTCTGAAGCTTGTCACGTCGCTGCTCTTTAGTAAGTTGCCTATCCTTGTTCATTTTTTCGTGCTCGATCTGTCTTTGCTCTACCTCTTGTTTAATCTTCATTTCGACTTCGGTCGGGTTCTTAATTGTTTCGTTCGTTAGTACATTCATGAGATTCTTCAACTTCACCTTGGGAGGAGGTGCAGGATCAAGTCCTAACTTGACTCTATCTCGTTTCTCCTCAATTCTTGCCGTACGGGCATTCTTTCGCAACCTTTTCTTCTCTTCCTTAGTGAGATACAATGGCTTTAGTTGCGGTAAACTCTTCTCCCACGGTGCGGGTATTGGAACAGGATGCTGAATATATATCGTAATCGGATTATTTTCATCACTGATGTCCTTATAAGTCACATTACTCTCATCACCGAGGCCATCATAGCTTTTGATTCTCATTAGCTCCTGGTCCCACCATTCAATATTGGGCGGCAATGTGGGGGCATAATACTGTTCACCAAGCTTCTCATCCGGTATTAGATGTAGACTTTTCAACCTATTTTGCCTTTCCTCCTCTTCCTGCTCTTGCTCCAATTGCTCTCGAAGCAGTTGCGCTTCTCGTACGTATTTTCCCTTTTCATTCACCTGCATCAATCTTTTCTGCCTAACTGGAGCTTTAGAAATATCATTCTGATCGATATATGGATTAATAAAGAAACCTTTGCTTGACCTCCACTTACTATTCTTGATCGGGTTCTTTAGTTTTGATTCATCTTGATTGCTTTTCCATTCAGACGGAACAGGCAATCGAGCCCCATCTCCATTGGTACCTCTCAAGAGTGGATGAATTTTAATACTTTTTAGTATTGATTCCTCTTCTGGTTCTTCTCCACCCTGGGACAATAATTTAGCATGTGCCTTCAGCCTTTTTGCTCCAGCATACTGCCCTTTCGGATATGTCCTCTTATTGCGACTCATCTAGTTCAAACAAGCCTATTGTTAAGAACTTCTAGGTAAAGAGTGCGATAAGAGTGAACCAAAAAAGTGAAAATATGGACCGCAAAATGATTTTCAAGTCTTCCCTTGACTACGTTTATATATATAAAAATTCATATATTCAGGGTCGTCCCAACTAGTTTAAACAAATCCAAAGCCTTCATTTCCTTCTCTCACAGCTAGTAGCAAAGCTGCACGCAATTTCTCGTAATTCTCATATTCGGGCAAATCGATTTGGTTGAAGCAAGTATGTGCAGAGGGTAATCGATCCGTATCACCGTATACCCGTTGAACACTAAACTTCGAGATTCCATTGACACCACTTAACTCTTTAAATCCATTCAATGGAACCTTTGAGGTACCTGTTGCAAATTGAAGAAGCTTGGCTCTTTCCTCCTTATCAAACGACTTAACTGCCCTCCAGAACCATTGTATTTGAGATGAAGAGGCGCTGTAGTTGACATAATTAGTATTATTTTTCCAGTCATCGACATCAATGTCAGGCAGACCAGATATCAACAATTCCAACTCTTGCTCATCAAAAATAGCCACTAAATCCCTAGGAATTATCTGGTAGAAACCTTCCAAGAAATTGTCCATCTGATCCTTAACCGAGGTTAGAAGTCTATACTCCACAATTAGACGAACATATTCCTGTTTGTTTTTCTCCGTCACAGCAATACCTCTTCCATTTTCTTTTAAATCAATAATCTTATGTTCACCATAATCATCAGCTTCCACAGAGAACGTTTCAACAATGATATCGGTGATATTGTTTTCCAACATCCAAAGCAACGACTTGTAGTAATCTGGATCAAGTGACTCCATATCCTTGAGAGACACGGGCTTGCCCAAAATTCTCTTGAAAACCGCACGCGTGAAGTGACAGTCCAACATGTAGCCATCGTACACGGCCTTACCAATAATCATTCCAACAAACTTGAAAAAAGAAAGATGCTCTGGGTTGACCCAAGAAGCTCTATTGGGATGGAATGTCGTCTTATCAGAGGTAACAGGTGTAAATAATGCATAATCTGGATTGAATATTTGCCTTGAAAGTACCTGATACCATTCTCTAGTTAGGCCACCAGCATCAACACCTTCCTCGCCACGGAAACCAATTTCCAAATTACTCTTTCGAACAGTTTCCGGTGGTTTGAAGAAAATCGCTCTATAAGAATCAAGGAATACCTGGTCTCTTCTGACGGAGACATTCAATACAGGTTTGTCAGAGTCATCTTTATGAAGCTTCTGTCGAAAGTAGACTCTCTTATTATCGAACTCAAGCACCTTAGGATTTCTAATTAACACAGAGAACGGACCACTCATCAACTTTGGATTGGTTCGTATCATCTGGTTCAATATCTTCTTATGTTCTTCAGTGAAGGAAAAGAACAACGACTCAATTGGCTCATTTGAAAAGTCATGATCCTTTTCTTCTTCATATCGAAGAATGTCTCTCACCGGTAACCTCTCGACCTTACTATGTTTGCACACCACCATTAAAGCTTCAATCAAAGGAGATAAAATGGTCGTAACTTGAGCAAGATCGCTCCTCTCTCTGAGAAGCTTCAAGCAGTTACTAAGGGCTCCCCAAAGAGGACCCAATGCAGAGGTGCGGTATAGTTCTTTAAGCTCTTCAGTTTCTGAGGAGCTTCCATTTTCACTTTGGAACAAGTAATCCAAAGCTGTCAACACCCGTAAAAGTTTTGCCTGATCGGATGATGCAGATGAAAATTCTGCCAAATACTTGATATCATCAACATCGCCTTTATGATTCCGCAATTCATCAATAAGGAGCCTCAAGTCCTTAGCAATCTTAGAGCTTAGAGCGGTCGCATTAGAGGACAACTCGTGCGGGAAAATAACCTTGGCATTGCTCAACGTCGACATGTTCTGAATCGTGGCTATAGTCTGTTGAAACACTTTGCTAGCGCATTCGTCAGCTACCAAAATATCCACAACAAGCCTTAAATTTTTGTCCGGAACCACTGGTAACTGAGGCTTTCTGCTGAATAGATCATCCTTGTTTTCATCCAATTCAGTCAATTTCTCCTTCATAGCTTTCAATGGCATACTGGCTATCTGGATAGAGCGGGAAAGAATATCCATCAAATTGGAGTCATCCTTAATAAGCTTCTCGTCAAGCAAACTCAACAATATATTGATAGGGTATCGATAACTGCTGTCTGTGACCTTGTGTCTTTTTGCCACTTTCTTCATAAAAGAAGTACTCTCTTGTTCCATCAAAAAATGGAATCTCATGTGATTTTCATTCTCCAAAAGATACTGTATAACATCAATGGCCTGTGTAGCCACTGTGAGCGTGGTGCATCCAACAGGAAACTTAATGCTAAGGCTTGGGTCAGAGATATGGCTTGACCTGATGGAGGACTTCAAGGCATCAACAGAAGATTCCGTAGCTGCAGCAGTTGCAGACGATACTTTTGCCCGTTGACATAAATGATAATAAAGAAGTTCCAATGACGCCTGACTTCTTAATCCCTCTTGCAAGATATATAACAACATGGTGATAATTTCACTTCTAGTGTGCTTGTTGTAGCATAGATACGAAACCGCCTTGAAGAAACTTTCTCGCTTGTAGTACAACTGGGGAACAAAAATCATCTTCATCATAGCTGCAACACCATATTTATCTGCCATGGCAGGGAAGAAGACCTTAGACTTCTTCTTCTGCTTATCGATAGACTTGATGTCTACTTCAGTTTCCATTCCTTCCACGGGCGAATCTACAGCTGCTATCTCTTCATCCTCATCGTAAGATTCATCCAAATTCCCCATACTTCGAGTCTCGATTGTAGTCTGATACTCGTCCCTCAAGATATCGGCACGAATCTCATCAGGCAAAGCGGCCATAAAATCAGGATCCACCTCTCTCACACGGTCACCCGATGCTGATGAATCTACTCTCCGTTGACGAACATGCTGTGTAAATACTTCCTCTCGCATATCATCTGGAAGAGCTTGCAAAAACTCAGGGTCTATATCCGTTCCACTTATATCGATAGGTGTTCCTCCAATAGTAACATAGATGGCATCCCTCGGGATTCCTTCGGCAGCCCGATGTTCCCTAAACTTTTCTTCCGCCTCTCTGCGCTTTCTCTCCTCCTCCTCTCTTGTCTTCCGTAAAGTTTCCAACCGTTCTTGTTTCAAGCGATCTTCTTCCTCGGAAATTTTCAAACTCTTGTCATAAATGCGGTTGATTATGCTAGGAATAACCCTGCATGACTCTTTCACCATTGTTTTGTTGTAGTATAGATGGGCAACCTCTAACCACCTCTGAACAGTGGATTTCAAGAAAATATTTGGAATCCGCTGATTCCTCTTCGATTGTCCAGTACCATGTGTCTCAAGAGCTCTGAGAAAGTCACTCAAAGTACCGTTACCCATATTTGCGGAGTTTCCAAGACTGAACGGAATAACGGGACCATCCGGATTGTATGTCCTAGAAAAACTGTTGTTGGTTATATCAATGAGAGAAAACGGATTGTCAGAATTTCCCCTTGGAAATGCACGAGGAACATAACCAATATCCGCTTCAGGAGCGCGAGATGTGAATAATCGATTAAAGTTAATACCTCCATCATCAGACACATCGTCAAACTCATTGATATTTGGAAAACTTCTAGATCCACTGCGCCTTGTAGAACGATCAACACCGCCTGCATCGTCATGCTCGTGCTCGTTAATCCATTCATCGAGAATAGCGCTATCGTCATCGCTACTATCTCGACTTTCCGTACCATCATCAACACCTTCATTGCTGCTGTCAATATCAAGCTGCTCATCGTCAATCAGATCAAAGTCCTCATCAGAGAGAACGACGTCACTTCTGTCAACGTCATTGCCAGTGTCATCATTATCTTCATTAATAGGATCAGAGTCATCAAAACGCTCGTCGGAATCGCTAACGACATCAATCATGAAATTCTCATTGTCATCAATGTAGCGTCCCTCGTTGCCACTAACTTCGTCTTCATCGACTCCTCGATTTTGGTTCAAGATATGATCGGAATCGCCGTCATCATCCTCAAAAACAATATCGACATCCGAACTGTCATCGTTATTATCGTGTAATGACCGCATTTCCTCATCTCCATCGGTGCCATCATCTGAAGAGTACACAATCTCAATATCGTCATCGTTCAAGATAGCGTCATCGTCCAAAAGTTCATCACTAATATCCTCATCTTCTTCATTCTCTATTTCATCGACATCATACATTCCTAAGGTGGAATTCCGAAGCAAATCAGGCAGTTCTTCACGCTCCTCCAATGCTTCATCATTTAGCACTTCTTCATCCCCCTCACCAGGTTGTTGACCATCTTTGAACTTTTCCTGATCTTTCACCTTTATACTACCCAATGCAGATAAGCACCTCATTATGGCTCCCGCAATATCCTCAGTATAGGGGAAATTTGGATCGAGATCAGCCAGTATAGATGTTAGGAGAAACGAAAACTTCTTTTCGAGGAGCTCATTGGCAATGTAATAGTCATCATGACGAGTGACAAGTAGATCTATGCATGATGTGAGGCTCAACTCAAAACTGTCACCCAGAAGTTTGCAAACCACATCCAATATATCTACAATCTTGCTATACCTCATTAGAGCACTTCCATTATCACTATTCTCATTCTTGATCGCCTTGATTAGGATATCCACAGCAAATTTTCTGACAAATGTCATATCGGGATCGACAATATGTGGATCAGTATATTTTACATTCTTCATAGGAACGGTCGATACCAAGGCAAATATGCAAACACCAGCAAATTGAGAAAGGAGTTTTCGTCTTTTAGCTTCAACAGAAGATGATTTGCTAAACGGATCTGATAATATAAGGCGGTGAACCAAAATGTTCAAAGCTGTTGAGCGGGGTTTGCCAACAGCCTGAGGGTCCACATTCTTCTTCGAAAACATCAAAAATTCAGTCTTAGCCTGCTTATAGGAAAAGAGCAATTCTGAAATGGTCTGCATCAAGAACAGAGTATATGCAAGATCCTTGTTCTGAAACATGTCATCCTTGGAATAAAAATTGGCACGAGTGTTGCCATCGTAAGAATGAACTCCTTTTCTATCCTCAACTTTGCCAGAATCTTCAACAGTTTCTGTTGTTTCAGGTGGAGTGGTAGTTAGGTCTCTCCTGCTGACAGCCATCAACTCGGATAAAAGAGTATGCATAATTCCCGTACTATACGGAACCTTAGCTTCCTTCCCAGTGTCTTTTATGGATAGATCATTAGCAGCAATAAATTTCTTTTGCTTTGGTGTCATCCCAATAATGCTCATGTTATTCAACGGCCTGGTACATTGATAAAGAATCGACTTTTCAGCCAATATATCAATAAAAACATCATCATTTCGAATTACCAAAGATGCGTTTTCCTTAATGACACTCGGAAGGCCACGAACACGGATCTTCTGATTAGATGTCTTCTTAGGCATGATAGCGCGATCCATTTCACGACTTATATAAGCTTCAATCGTTTCTTTATTCTCCATGCATCTTCTGAAAAGATTGATTACAAGGCTTTGAAGATTTGTCGATTCATCGGTGAATCGTTTAATACATTCAACCAACAAGGTCAACATGGATGATTCATAAACTCTTGAGCAACGCTCATAGTTGTCGCAAAGTAGGATCATAATACGGGTAACCGATGCAGCCACATTGCAACTTTCAAGTGCGGAAATACGCAATAGCCTTTGAAGCAGTTCCTCCTCTTGATCCGGTTTCATACACCAATTTTTAACAAAGGTTACCGATGCCTGAGACAGTTTGTACTCTATACCAATCTTATCAACATCAGGAGTTTTTGGCATCTTGCTATGGGCAAGAAACTTTTCCAACACCATTAAAAGACTTGGGAACCAAACAGCACCTACCGCATCTGCACTTACATGCTCTACCAATCCAGATATGATGCTCTCATTAATATCCGGATATTTGTTAATGGAATTTTCATCAATGAGATAAGAAAGTAATTGGAGCATGCTGGAAAGCCTTTCGGATGGCTCTTTATTCTTGGGATCAGTATCAAACGAGAACGAGCAAATATTGATGTATACCGAATTAAGGACTTCAGTGAAAAACAGATATGAAGACTTTGAACAAACGCTGAGCAGGAGATCAGAAATACGGAAAGTGGCTTTAGGATAAAGTTGAGCCATCTGGATCCAATAGTCAATGAAGTTTGTCTCGTTTGCACCCCTAGAAAAGTTTAGATCATCCAAAGTACATGCGTGCATGTACTGAGGTGCTGCAGGCTCCTGATGCTCAGGAACAAACGGAGTATGCTGAGCTTTAGTGCACACAGCCTTCCAGTCGACATCAGATATGGTATCCTCAAACTGTTCGATTAACTCGCCAGGCTCATCAGCATATAATGCGTCCAACGAGTTTCTGTAGAATATAAGAAATTCAGTGGCTGCAGTCCGATTTAGACCCAATAGGCACAAGTATTCTATCTTATCGTCTGAAGGGCTTACACATCTCAAAGAAAGAGGATATAACCTACCTTCAAAGACATGAGACTGAGTAGTTGAAACAGCAGTATAGAAATTTTTGCTCACCACGATGAGCTTCTCAATCAAAAGAACAGGAATATTATGTGGATTTTGATCTAGAATATGACAGCAATCAGAGTGGAGTAGTTCGTTGAGCAAGCCAAAACCAGCAAGGGACGTCTGCACTAAGATGGAATAGCTTAACTCATGAGAATATGCGGTCAAATCCTTGGCCAAATCGGGGTAGAGTCGCTCCTGAGCAGGAATGTATGATATCATCGATTTTGTAGTCACACCAGAATAAATGCTCAAGATTTGACTTAAAAGTAGAATGGTAGTGCTGCATACGTTTATATCCACGTACTTGGATTCAGCATATTTCACAACTTCATCGTGAGGGAACGTTTCGAGAAGTTTGAAATACTTAACAGCTAAGTTCCGCATTACAATCAAACCATTGTTCTGAAGAAGGCAGATAACCATAGCTGCATTAATTGGATCTGAAGTGCGCGGCCTCATGAACAGAGTTGAGTAGAGCTGATTAAGCATCAGTAGCATGTATCCACACTCAATCTCAAGGTTAGGAGTGGAAATATTGGTTAACGTCTCAACAGTAACGTTCGTGTACTGTAGAAGAATTGACGCAGCAAGTTTAGGGCACATACCAAACTTGCTGTCTTGACGTCTGTCATTGCTCACACGACATAGGCCAGCAAATATGTATCTCATCCAAGACTGACATCTAGAGAAATGAAAAAATAGGGCTGACTCGTTTTTAAACTTAGCACTATTGCCTGCACAGAAAGCGGATTTGTCGTTTGGGTGCCCAATCTCAATATGATAACGAGTGATGCCCTGGTTAACTGATATGACGTTCTTAGCGGCATCAGCCGGAGTTCTAGAATGTAATATAACCTCTTCCAAAGCAACCCTCCTATAAAACAGAAGCATTTCCTTCACTAAATCAAGACCTTGTTCAGAAGCATAGACCTTAACAAATGAAAGAATCTTACCTGAAGCAAGCTTGTTTGGTGATGCATAAACATCACTGATAATATATAACAAACAGTTCACAATGCCAAGTTTAGATAGCACAGCACCTCCGGCCTCGGCAGCCGCCGTAGAGAAGGGCATACTTATATCCTGGCTCAGATCAAATTGATCAAAGAAGGATGTGCTATCATCCTCAAAGTAGGTAAAAGAGTGCAAATCATCTAGCGCACGTCCTAATGTCTTGACAAGGGCTTCTAATGAGAAGCAATGATCTTCCTGGTCAATGGACATGATGACACTGCTGATAGAGTATAGTGCAGTGGAGAGAACAAAGTCAAACGGTGCATTCTTGACAGTAATAAATTTCAAGAGATCATCCACTTTGACCTTCTTGAAAATGTTCTTCCATATTCTGGAGTTGTCAAAAAGTACCGAGACAAACGAGGCAGTACATTCAAGAACATCTCCTCCGATGCAGGTCTCCCAGGTAATCATGTCATCAGAACCTTCTTCTTTTTCGATAACGTTTTCATTAGATGATTTGTAAAGCGAACCTTGAGGAGACTGGAAAAACTCCGATTGGGGGAATTGAGTGAGGTTAGGAATATCATGTAGAAGTCCTAAGATTTGTTCCTCAATAGCCGGCTTCAAGCCGGGATGATGTCGTGCGAGCTCATCTATTTCTTGGCCCATCGCCAAACTGTTATCGTCTTTTAATAGTTCATGGCACAAATCGTTATTCCTAAATATTCCAAAGAACCGAGAAATGATGCTCAACTCTTGGATCTTGCGATGCCCCCCATGATTAAGAGCAATAGCACTGATGGTATCAGGAAGCTCAAGAAGTAAATCGCCGGATTTTCCAAGGAGTGTATCAAACTGCTGGAAAAATATTTCTATTACGCCGCCTTCCTCAAGAATCGCATAGGCCGTTGGCTCGCTGTTAATGATACCAACGATGATTCGCAATGTGCTGGTCAATAAATCATAACCAAAAATAGATGGATTACTCAGTATTCTGATGAAACTTTGTAAAATCGAAGAATCATAAAGGTTTCTCATTCTGTCCCCGGAATGATTTGTGATCAAGTCATTGATCAATTTCAACAAAAAATTGATCGTTTTGACCTGCCTAACGGTAATTGCAAAGGAAAGGTCGCAGTTCTTAGGAGAACCACCATCAAAGTCTGGATCATTTATCGCAAAATCAACCTCGTATTGTAATAGGTTTATCAAAACATTGAATCCATCATTAGCAATAAAGTCGTCCACCACATCTGGACAAGAACGAATAAATATTTCAATCAAGTGTAAAGGTCCAGATCTGGTCATGCGGAAATTAGTCCTCAAATTAAGGAAGTCAAGGAAAATGATCAAAAGTCCTGCACTCCGAAGATGATTGACCAATCTTTTGTTGTCAATAAAGTTAGCGACCAAATTGAAAACGTAGTTCAAATATGTCTTAGTCATATCTATTTTATCCTCTCTGGCCGATTTAAGAATTGATCTTAGTAAATGAAAGAGTAGACCATGAGAAGCATTCCCACCCCATGCTCTCATCAAATCAGAACCACCAGTTTTCTTTCCCGATATGTTCACAAATGCTCTCAAGCTAGCAAAAGAAGGATCATACGATACAGTATTGTCGGGATTAATAAGATCAGACATGTAACTCAAAAGGAAAGGCTCTTCATCAAACACTGTGCTTGCCAACACCGAATAAAAGCAGCAAGACGATGCTGCAGCTACTGCGAGGCATTTCATAGTGACCAATTTTTCACGTAACTGTAAGCATGAATATGATTTGCTGTTATATGCCTTGGCTACGTATACCGCAATAACAAAATCCGACCACCTCTCTTTAGGAAGAAATTCTTCGGCCCGATCATAGATCTGTTGATAAGACATCTTCCGAACAGCATCAGAATTCAAGTGGAAATAATGTAATCCCTCTTGGAAAGTATCGCTTTGCGAACCCATGACTTTGGCATGCAAAGAAGATGAAGATGGAGTTACACCGGCAGCATTGGAAGCACTTGAAGCGTTTGAAATCGAATGAGAGGGTGATTGCAAATGCCTTTCTCCATTATTCTTGGCCTGATTAATAAACTTAGCTTTGCGCATCTCCAGCTTTGTATCAAATTTAAGAGTATCCGGAGAACCGATATTGGTCTTAGTCTCGATCTTTTTTTGAGCGACTACTTTGACAGTTGCCACATTATAATATTCAAAATCAAGGCACTGCCATTCCGATGGAGTAGATGCGTTGGGGTTCAGACAATCAAGCAAGCTTACATGTCTCAAAGCGTGCGAATATCGCCTAGACTTGGAATGACGATTTGTTTTCTGTGCCTTTGCAATTATCTTATCACCGTGATGGGCCAACAATTCATTAGCCTCAGATGAAGTAATCATAGGTGGGAAGCATTTGGCTAGCTTGAGCAAAACGTCTTTTATTTTGGATGGAACAGAGCAACAGGAACTCTCAGAGGTGGAGAATCTCTCGCATAGAAGACATGTGGTTTTAAGAGCTTCAAGGCGGATGTCCAAAGAGGTCGACATGATAAGTGAATATATACGTTCAGCAGAATTGTATATGCTCTTATTGTTGCTATACTCAAGCAAACAGTAACTATAATCAAGACATGTGATAATCAATAAAGCATCATCTGTCTCAACATGTCGAAGCTTTGGATAGTCAGCAGTAAGATCATACTTCTCAATATGGTCTTCCATGATCTGGTCAATTCTGTTTAAGACAGAGATATAATGAAATAAATCAACTCTTAAACCATTCCAAGGTTCATTGATCTTCTCCTGCATCACTGTGATCATTTCTGGAATTGTACATGTTGTCAGTTTTTCTGTCACCTCTTGAATCGCTTTTGTCATCTCCTCTTTTTCCCGGAAGGAACGTTTAGAGATCAACATGGTTGACTAAAACTGGTAAGCTATTTAGCAAATCAAAGTAACTATGCAAATCTTGACACCGTTTAAAGGTAATCGCTAATAAGAGATTAACAGTGGATTGCCTTCCAATGGTTTGCCTTTAGTAAAATAGTAACTCATGCCCTACAGATAGATCTTTTTTTTTTTTAATCTCCTTTTATTTTTCACTGCTCAGTGTTTGGGACGTTCAGCTAAACTTTTTCTATGCCTCCCTCCCTTTCAAAAAAAAAAATTCCGATCCAAAATTTACTGATTTGGATGGGCATCTTTACACCAAACAAAGCAAGAGAAAAAGATTTTAAGTACGCGTCAGTTCCAGAAATAGATAGGCGCATCTCTATCTTTAACCAGGGACTTATTTACTCTGATCAGTCGTTGAAGGGTACCATTTTCCATGTTATACAGCATTAATATTTTGGCATATTAATGAGTTTCTCGAGAAGAGTCCCTCAGATTTTTAGAATAATGACACAATATGCTCGTACCAATACTTCCAGAGTTATAGGTCAGTTGTCACCATCACAGCAATTTCGCCAGCCTCAAGCATCCGCCAATTCTCCACCGCTACCCTCATCCGATTTGAGGAGCAAGGTATCACCTTCTGATATTCAGTATTCATTTTCCAATGATGCTTCTGCATCCTTGAATATACCGTCGTCTCCGGAAACAATGCTGGTTCCTGCTTCTAAAAGGATACATACAGATGCAGACCCGCTGGTAGAAGGCACTCACAATAATACGAGTTTAGACCAAGTTATTGAATATTTAGACTGGTTTGGCAAACTCTGCCCCAAATGTGAGATGCAGGTCGACGAGACAGTCACTTTATTGAAGAAATACTTTAAGAAAGATAGTCAGGGTCCAGCCGATATGTCAACTGTCAGCTCTTCCTACAGTTCAGTAATTCCCTTTACCAAAGGGGGCCGTCGAAAGGTGATAGTGATTTCTTCAGCAGACAAGGAAAATATTTCAAATACCCAATCACCCATTCCGGCAGCAAGTAATATTCGTGAACCGGGTTTGATTACCGTTGCAAAGACAGCTGTCTCTACAAATTATAATGCTTCTTTTGCTGGCACTTCCTGTCATGGACCCATCACTTTTAAAAGATCAATTTCCACCTCAAGCTCTCATAATGCAAAAATTGAACTGTTGACGCAAAAACCTAGTGTTTGGAAAGATGATCCCCAAAAAGAAGCTGAAGTTGTTCAGAGTACGGCAGCACCCCTTCTTCATACTGCTTGCAATGAGCCTTGTCTTTCCAAAAAGGTCAAGGCGATCACGCTTAGCGAGGAACAAAATACTGTGATTGAACTTGCGCGTTTAGGCTACAATATCTTCTACACAGGTTCCGCTGGTACCGGTAAATCCTTATTGCTTAAATCTCTAATCAAAACTCTCAAGAAGCAGCACAAGAAAGGTACTGTTGCTATTACTGCATCCACTGGATTGGCTGCATGCAACATTGGTGGAATGACTCTTCATTCGTTTGCGGGAATTGGTCTTGGTAAGGGTGATGCAGAGTCTTTATTCAAAAAGGTGAAGAAGAAACAGAAAACTCGGGAACGTTGGGTTGACTTGGATGTCTTGATTATTGATGAAATTTCGATGATAGACGGTCCTCTTTTTGATAAGCTTGAATTTATCGCTCGTAAGATCAGACGTAGCGATAAACCATTTGGTGGTATTCAATTAATTGTCTGTGGAGACTTTTACCAGTTGCCTCCAGTTGTCAAGGAAAGTAGTCCTATATTTGCCTTTGAGAGTGAGGCTTGGAAGAGAATCATTCAGTTCACTATTGTTCTAAAGAAAGTTTTTCGCCAGCAGAACGATAAGGACTTCGTTAAAATGTTGAACGAAGTAAGAGAAGGTTGCGTGTCTCCTGCGACAGTACGTAAGTTCAAGGCTCTAGAAAGACCTCTGAATGGCCATCATGGCGTTATTCCGGCAGAGTTGTACCCCACTAGAAGGGAGGTTAATAAGGCGAACGGAGCGATGTTAGAAAAAATTGGAGGAGCATCTGTTGTTTTTAAAGCTGTAAATGGAGGTTCTGTTAGCGACGAGCAGCAGCGGAATAGGCTACTTGCAAATTTTCTGGCTCCTGAAGTCATATATCTCAAAAAGGGAGCTCAGGTGATGATGGTAAAGAATGTCGATGAAACGTTAGTTAATGGATCTCTAGGAAATGTGATTGATTTCATTGATCCGGACACCTACAGCTTTTATCTGGACATGATGGACTCGGCTTTAGACTCTCAAGAAAATATTGATAAACGACTCTCCGAATATATGGAGTTCCATGACAAAAATGCGCATCCTTCTAAGCATGCTAAGGATCTTATCATGAATCCTTCCGATTTGGATAGTCAGCTAGATGAAAGTATTTTTAAGTTTTTTGACAAACTGAAGGATGATCCTTCGTTGCCAAAGTCTGTCGTGCAGAATTATCAGAGGAAGAAAGAGCTGATCAAAGAGATTTACGCTTCTTCAAAAGGTCGCAGACTACCGCTTGTTAGATTTATTCTCTCCGATGGTTCCACCAGGGATGTTCTTGTTGAGCCTGAAGTATTTAGCATTGAAGATGAACACGAGAGGCCTCTTGTATCTCGAACACAGTTACCACTAATTCTCGCCTGGTCTTTATCCATTCATAAGGCTCAGGGTCAGACACTTCCATTGGTGAGAATCGATTTGAGAAATGTTTTTGAAAAGGGACAGGCATATGTTGCATTATCAAGAGCCACTAGCCGCAGAGGATTACAGATTTGTAATTTTGACCCTTATAGGATAAATGTGGACCAGCGTGTGGTTTATTTTTACAAAGGTTTAGTTGACTCAGAAGAGGCTATGGCTATTCATAAAAAGAGTGTGACCAATAATAAGGGTAGAGATGGTAAAAAGGAGATGCAGCCAAAAGCAAATGGTTTTATCAATCGTTTGGAGAAGTTGAACGAGCAAACGGCAAATGCCTCAAGTTTTCCAGACTCACTGTCTGGTTCATCGCATTATGACAATAAGTCAAAAGATGAGGGTGACATGTATGATGCCTTTCTTGGCACTGAACAGAAGGAAGAGATCACCAACTAACATATTCATTTGTTGCTTTCAAAGTTTTTGCATTGTTTATACATATAATTAGGATTTTAAAAAACATTGGTTATCAACTAAGCACCGAAAATCTGGCCATGAATGTTAAACCAGAAATAAAAACTCTTTTTGGCTTGTCCATTTGTCAACTTGCAAACAGACGACATCAAAGTAGAATTAAGTCCTGCAATTGGACAAGCGATGAAAATTGGAATAAAAAACCTCAACAGCATGGTTCCGCTCAGAGCTGAAAAGTATTGATATCATGATGTTGGTGAAGAAATGTACTCCCCAGATTACCATCGAACCTCTCCGCCTGACCGGAAAGCTGTTCACGTTCAGTATTTAGCAATTGCCAATGTTCAAGAACAGGGATGTTGAATTCAGTAGGAGTAACGAGGATAAGTTGCCCAAGAATGGAAAGCTTTCTATCCACACTCTGCAAAGATGGACTCTCTTCAATTTCATTTTTGACAAACTGAAAAAATGAAAACCATTTTTCCGATATCATAAGAAACAATTCAGGGAATTTTAGCTTATTCTCCACAGCAACATTCAACAATTCGACAGATAAGGCATAAGCGAAGTTTGAATCGTCAGCAGATGCAAAATCAAGGCATGTTAGTTTCACCTTATTGAGCAAAGGATTCAACTCTTCGTCATCTTCATCCCCTTTAGCATATATAAACGTCTTATCAAGGTAGTAACTGTTCAACCCTATAATCAATGATTTCATCAATCCAAAGAGTACATTGGCATGCTTGTAACTACCACTATTCAACTCAAGAATACGATAAATGATTTTTTGTGGATCATTGATTTCTAATATCTGTTTAGGTGTAACTGGGACTCCCGGCGTGAAAGAGATCTTCCACTGTAATAGAGCTCGATTGGCATCTATCAATGTCCTTAGCTGATCACAATCTTTTGTATTTTCCCCGATGAGATCCAAGCATTCCAGTGAATTCTTCAATGAGCCTATTGTCGGGTCACAGTTTGTGGCATGTTTATAATGATACCACGCATACTTCATAATAAGCTGTTGTGATCTCTCAAGAGGAAGCTTGCAAAACTTACCCGTGAACACTTTTGCGATCACATTGAAATATTTTAGATCCAACAACTTGGTAAGTATCATCTCATCCAAAGTTTCTCTTTCGACCTTCCTGAAAATGTTGGTATTATCAAAAATCCAATAGATAGACTTTAATAGAGCTTCCCATTGCTTGGAGTTTCTTCCATATTTGGATTCACTGTCTATAAATTTGTGTAACTCTGTAAGCTGTACAGTTTTGTCGGAAGAGCTGAGATTCACAATCTCGACCAAGGAAAGGTCGTTCGCATATAGTCTCTGTGCAGTTTCAATGATCTTTTCGCAATTCCGAAGAAACGATTGGGTGGGAGCTACCTTCGGATACATTCTCTCAATACTGTCTTCTGAGCAATGCATCAATTCGGAGGTAGGTTCACCTTCATCTAGATTCAGCGATTTGAGTGAAACAAGTATCTCCTTGGAATCAACAAGGACCTCAAGAATAGCCTTTGGACATAAGTATATTATGGATATCAATATTGAGACAAATTTGTTCATCACCTCACTGTGCTTGGACACAGCTTTGAGTAAGCTGTCCTGCCTTATCAGTTCCAACACAATCTTGTAATGGTAAACCACCATATCTTTCTCCGTCTCACAAATTATTTTATCTCCGAACTTAATGAGCCATTCATTGAAAGCGTCCCATAATTGAAACCGATAATTCAAGTATGGTATCAACGTGGAATTGGTGAGCTCCTCAAAGCACCACTTACTGATGGCCGTATTCATTATAAGATCAATCTGGTCGATATCGGAATATAGGGTATCAAAGTCAACCAACGGAGGCACTTCGGTAAACTTAGAGAGATGCTCCAACGGATAGTCAAATCCATAGAACCAGTTCTCCAACTGCTTAGAAGATAACGAGAACTGCAAAACCTCTTGTAACATTTTTTCGGAAAGGACAAATGAAAGGTCAAATTCGTTGTGTCTAAAGATTCTGGCCCTACAAAAGGAAAAGAACATCAACTCATAGGATGATCGATCCCATGAAGAACTTTCCTTGCCGAGATAATCGTACTGGTATTTGATTGCCACTTCATCGCTAGCTTCTATTGTACATTTGGCAGCCTTCATAAGTTCTTCTTCGTTCAATGATAATGACTGAGCAATGATTGGAGGAAGATTATCAAAAATCAAGGTGAAATCATCAGACTGCCCTAGAGAGCAAGAGTAAGAAAGGCACTGAGAGAGGAAATCCGATAATATCTTTGACAATTTCTCGATTGGACTATTCAATGATACAGAAGACAATATCAATCCGACAATTTGATTGGCAGAGAAGTTGATTTGTGCCTTGGGATCTCTCTTTGTATATCTGTACACCAAAGGCACCACTCTTAGTAAAGCATTAGCCACATTGTCACTAGATATGTATTCGGATAGGGTGTAGTCCAATGCAAGAATCGCTTTGGCATATAAAACTTCGCTATCAGTGGCTATTACCTCGTCCATTTTCTAATCAATATCGTCAAACAAGTAAGAAGAGTTGTAAGAATCATTGACTTGTGAGATTGAAATTTATTATGGGAAGAATCGAGCATCGTAAAAAAAAAGATTGTCCATGAAGAACCTAAGAATCCAAGAACCTAAGATGTCTGCAAGACATGTGAATAGTATTACTGGAAACCCAAATAAATGTTCAAGAACATTTCATAAAATGTAGATAATAGTTTGTAAATAAGCCTATTTTCATTCTGTCCTCAAAAGAAGTTGTCGAATGAAAGTTTGACGAAGAGATAGTCCTTAGGTGTTCAGGATATCCTAGTCTGATCCATTTTAGGCAATGCGGACACTGACAATGATATCTTTTCATGCCCTTTGTGAGATATTGGCAGAAAAGAGCATTAGGATTTGGAAGCGCTATAGTCTTGGTTTCTTTTGCCATATTTTCAAAGACAACGATACCATGGGCTATAGCCATGTGATCTTCATACCACTCTTGAGGAACCCATCTTTTATGGGGACACAGTCTGCATAAATAAGAATCAACTTCTCTTTTCTTATTCATTTTCATATAGCGGGGCTCTACGCAAGACTCCCTGAGCTCAAATCCATTTTGTGTGAAGATTTCGGACATTGCAGACTCACTGGCACTTTCGGGACATTCCAAATTCTCCAAAATGCCAAGATCTTCAATATCACTTTTGGCTATCCTGTGATGTTTATAGACTTGAGGTTTCAATAACTTGTTGGTTATTTTGAAAAAGGACTTCCATAACTCAACATCCTGAAAACCATTTGGCAGCTGAATTGGGCTAACACATTTCTCATCATCTTTATATGGAACTAGTTTAACACTGATATCTGAGTGTACTTTCTTAACAGCTTGTCTAAAGCTGTTTTCCTTTTCATCCGCTTCTTTCTGTAGCTGCATTTCTTTTTCTCTATTAGAATTGTATATCTCGTCGTGAATTTCCTCTGGCGAAGCAAACTCTTTCATTTTTTCATAGCTGTTCGATACCCAGAGATTGATTTCGTTTTCAGCCGTCAAAGACAAATCCATTCCTTTTAAGCAAATTTTTGAACTAGCAAAGTCTAGTAACAATATGTATTACTGGTTTCTCTACGAAACAAGACCGATTAAAAAGTCTATCATCTCATTGAAGTCCCTTGACGCTCGGTTTTATTTCCTTTTTAAGCGCGAATTAGGAAAGCTTCCGAGTTCGTCTTAGGAAAGGTCCGAAGTTAATAACCATGAATTCATTTCCCTTTACCATATAAAATTACTTAAAAAAAGGTTACATAACATAAAGTCAATAAATAAATACTGACATATCCAGATGGTGCTCATAAATCAAATCACAGCATAACCACTACCGTAACTGACACTGCTATCTAAAGCAGACAATACATGGGAGCTCTGAGCATATCCATTCCATTGGAACTTGCCTGAGTTGGAGCCTTTGTAAAATTTCTCCATGATATGAAGTAAAACGCTTAATGGTTTGGCACCACAGATGGTATTGTCAGTATCTGCCAAATACTCTTTGAACTTCTTGTAGGAACCAGTTGATGCGACTTCCATAGCTTTCTTATCTAAGGCCTCGATACTTTGGTAAATTTTTAGGCCACCTGATGTATCATCTGGATGATCTATTAGGCTCGAAATTTCACCATCTGGTGTGTAAGCAGTGTATCCGAACCGCGCACCCCAGTGGCAGAAGTCAGAGGTAATAATAAATGCATTTTCCTTATCAGCAAAATAAGGACTTAAATATTCAGCCAACTCGCTTTCAAACCTAGTATTTGAGGCACTAATCATGATGGGAATGATCTTGGGCACGCCATTCTTGGAGTCCCGAGTCGCTTTGTATAGAAATGGCATGTGCATTTCAAAGCAGTGTTCATCCTCATCGGTCTGAAGTGACATCTCCTTAAACATCTTAGGATGCTTCTCTGCCAATTGTTGAATGACATCAGTATCAACATCTATATTCCCCAAGGGAGTTTTATAGATATCGCAGCCAGTGGTCATAACACACCCAGAGAAGTAGACATGATGAGAGGGCCCCATAATGAACACTCTCTTGATGTTAGTGGAATCAAAGGCACCATATGCTTTGGCTAGCGTTGGTCCAGCATAGGAATAACCTGCATGTGGACCAATAAGAATTCGGGCACCATTGATCTTCTGTTGGCGATCACCTAACAATTGGTCTAATTGCTTATCTAGTACTTTAGGATTATCTGTGTACCATGAACCGGCATGACTGGCCTCTCTAATTCGAAGAGAAGGAGACATTGCCATTGTGAAAAGACTTCTAGGGTTTAGAACAAAAGTGCCTCTGAGGTATCCAGCGATAATCAACTTTACAAGTCCAAGATCACCCTAATGACGTCTCAATTGGTCGTCACAGCGGTGGCAATCTCAATAGCGATCACTCTATTTGGCTGCCGCTCTCATATTGTACCGATATGATTTTTTTCTTTTTGTGTCTCAATCCGGTTAGGCGCAAAAGAATCCGCATACCAAATTATTTGTCATGTTTCTTTTAGTCATATACTACACTAATAGAGTAGGGACAAGTATTACTCAGGTTTCATTTCAGGATTACTCTTTCTAAAAGGGAACAGAAATCTGTATTAATAAAATCACCCAAATATATGCATTAGATAGTATTCTGCGGAAACTTGATTGCATAAGCAACTAAATCATCAAAGTAACCGTAATCCTGCTCCCGATCGTCAAATAAAATGGTCACTTTAGCCATATTAATCGCAACATCATTAGGGATAAACCTCCCCAACTTCAAAAAACAGAGCATATAAAGCTCACAGATACTTTTAAATATATCCTCTTCCCAATTTACCGAGGTGCTGCTTCTGTTAACGACAACACTAGACTTCAAGCAGCTAGATCGGCGCTTTCTATAAATTTCACTCTCCTTGGTTATAAGCTCAATATAAGAGACATTTTCGCTCAAGTTCTTAAACAAGCCAATAAATTTGTAACTTAAGAAAGTATTGCCATACTTAATAAGATTCTTCAAGATCTTAAGGGCAACGGATATAATTCTAGGGTCCTTGGAAGCAAATAGAAAGGTAGCTACAAAGTCCCAAAGAGGCGATATAGCAGGCAAGAACTTGCTTCTCTGTGTGGATAGCAATGGAATAACCTTATCAATCAATTTTAGGGTGGTCAACGTTAAGCTTGCTGACCGGTTCTTTGATAGACGTTCAGCATACGACAAAATATCAAGAAGAAGAGAATAAGTCTGCCTTTCCAAGGGAGAGGTCCATTTATTTGTGTCATCCGGGACATCTGCATGCTGACCGCTATTTTCGAACTGCGATGCAATAGACTCAGCCTTGTTACCATCATCATCGTCATCGGAATCCGATCCACTATCCAATTCCAAAAATCTATCTTTTTTGATCTTTTCATGTTTGTCCTCCTCATCAGAATCGGTTTCCTGAAGAATATCTGATTTTAGCTTCAGAAAATTGACAGCAGCAATAATGCTGTCCATACCCCATGGGCTAGGATAATCAACATCATCTTCCTCTGACTCTTTAGTAAAATTTTCGAAGTCAAAGTTTTCGAAAGAATGCTTATATAATTGCTCTACAATCTCTGTGAACACACAAAAAAATCCATCACAAAGAGAGGAGTAACCGTAGAAGCAATCCAATAGAGTGAACATGGCTGTAATAACATCCTCAAGCTGTGTAAGTAGTTGAACACCTCCGATTCTCACCAAAATTATCAATATCATTGGAATTCTTGGAGTAAGCGATTCTCCAGTCAACTTAAGAGAGAGAGAATCCAATAAATAGTCACTATTCTCATATATCAACGATCTTACGGATCCCCCGTATAGAGTGCTTGCAATATTCATGATAGTAAGTTGAGCCTCATTTCTCACAATCTCATTGGGGCAAGCCAAATTATCTATGACATGGTAGAGATGATCTATAAGTTCCCCCTGAAAATCGTTTCCAAGCACTTTGCACGCTTCGTTAATTGTTCTCAATGATATAACAGTAGATCTAATAAATCCGACATTAGTCGTCTCTACGGTTGAATTAATTTCCAGTAGATCATTGGCTATTTCCAATGATCTATAGATATTTTCAGTGGTGGTCAAAGAAGTATCCGGTGGGTTGGATTCATTTTCAGCTAAATCAAAATATTCATCTGCGTGAAAAGTATAATCCCGATCATACTGTTTTCCAAACACAATAAAAGAATACATCATCCAAAGAGTTATGGAACGATCTATTACAGAGTTCACGTTTGACATCTCTTCATTGGTGCTAAGATACTCAGATATAATCAGCTGAATGTTGGGAACATAAGCCAAGGAACGCATGACATCACTTAACGCCTCTTCCACATTTTGATCGAGAATTCCGTCAAATATATTCGACAAGTCTAGCTTAGCATTAAGATTAATGATATTGTCATCATCTCCACCGTATACATAGTCGCCTGTAATCAAAGCTATCTCTGTTCCGTACGGCTTGCTGGATGTGATTAAGCACTTTTTCCTTGAATCAGAAGAGTTTTGTTTTTGAACAATCAAAGTCAACTCAGAATGAAGCTTCTCTAAAATATCATAGCAAAGATATTGATCCATTGCATTGAGAGAAACCAAACACTTGATAAAAAAACCGAGATTCGCTAGAAGAGTTTGGGCCTTGACGGAATCAGGAGAGTTCAAAGTAGACCCAATAAGCTCGGCCTCTAAACTTAACATACTTCTAAGATCCGCAACTAAAACTGAAAGGTTCTTAGAGAGCAAAATCGACTCAACCATTAACTCTTCGATTGAGCTGTCATATGAATATATTGCCGCTAATGATTTGAGTATGGTAGGAATAATCATATTGCATGATACTAGACAATTTCTCAATATGGTGACATCAATATGAAATAGAGCATCCCTATACTCTGAATGTTCTAACCAATTAGATTGAGGATGTAATATGATACCTAGAGCTTTTTTGAATTGGGATAATGTCACATCAAGCCACTTAGTGGTGCGGTGGGTCCCGCCTTCAGCATTTTGCGGAAGAGTAACTTTAAAATGGGTGGGTCCCTTGTCAATCATGGGCGACAAGTTTTCATTTTTGAGATCACTCAACTCTTTTAAAGACTCCACTTGAGGGTCTAGTTCAAAATCGTCAAATATGTAAGATGTCAATATTGCCAAGACATCATAGATCCCAATCGCAACTTTATAGTGCGGCTTTGATTTCATAAGTTTAACAAAGCTTGATACAACCCCAGGGAACATGAGCGACAACACTTCACCATCCTGAATGCCTTGGAAAAGAAGGTCCAATGCCTGCAAGCATGCGAGTCTCGCCTCCAACTTAGAACTATGTAACGAACTATCAAGCATTATCGTTACAAAATATCCCAATATTGGCACAATCTTTACATCTTTGAATAAAGATTCGAAAACCCCGTTTTGCTGTCTCTGCGCTCCCGAAAGGAGGTTTCTCAAGCATAACGCACCATTCTCTAAAGTTTCGTCAGAATGCTTCGCCACTTCAAGCTTATCAGGTGGACCCCCGATGAGAAAAGTTATTAATGGAAATAGTTGGGTAAATAAGTCGTGGCTAAGTCGACCTGGTTGCGACCAGCAATAAACTATAAGCATATTGATGATGGAAAGTGTATGCTCCAACTCGGAATCAGCGATGCTCGATTTCTTGAGTAATTCAGCAATAGGCACAAATACATAATCCGCAAGATTCAGAGGAAGACTCAAAGGATCATTACAAATGTCAATAGCTTTGCTAAGATCATTATCTAAGGTTTTGAGTGCATCAAGAAGATCAAGAGATCCGGAGTTCTTTGTTGGAGACATAGTTAATACAGACAATGCCACACAGGCAGGTCTGATGCTCTTGAAGATACGATCAGCAGTAACGTCATCACTTTCATATATATGTGGATGATCCATCAAAAAAACTTCACCATGAAACTCTACCAAGAAACCGTATGATATATCCGCTCATTCACTAAGTTAAGACATCTCTTACTTTTATCACTTACGTAATTTGAGATCTCATGTTTGTTACCCTACTTGATTGAAAAAAAATATTTGTCGACTTGTCTCTGAAAAAGTTTTCATTTAGATTCGCCAGAGAGCCACTGTTCTTTCTTCTTCAAATACAATCGATTCATTGCAAAAGTTGTATGTATCTTGCTATTAGGGTGAAAAGTGCTGGAAGAAGAATTATTGGTTACCGGTAATGTTCAAGTTATGGCTGTGCGTTCGACAAAGAACGCCAGACATTGCTGGAGTGTTTGATGAGTATGAACTTATTATACTGGTACTGTAATACCTTCTTCAAGTTGGGGCTTTTAGTTCTCTGCTTCATGAATCCCATTGGGGACACTCATGGGGTCTTAATTTTTTGCTCGTAGTAAAATTGGATTCAAGAAACAGATTTAATTCAGGCTGCAGCTCATGCATGCAACAACTATTCACTTTGCTTATATTTCGTTTCAATATCTCATACTAACTTTATATGATTAGACTACTGATTCATTATGGGAAGAACTTCTGTCCTTGCGGACGCCCTTAAGTCCATTAATAATGCCGAGAAAACAGGTAAAAGACAAGTTTTGATTAGACCTTCTTCAAAGGTTATCGTCAAGTTCTTGCGTGTTATTCAGAAGCATGGTAAGTAAAATGGACATCAAATATTCAAATGCTCTCTTTTCTTTGATGCTAATGCAGAAGTCGAACTCATTTTCACCGGAATGATAACTGGATGGCCTGTTGTCGAGCTTTGAACTTTTCTTTGTTCTTGGCTTGTTATTATCACTTGTTGTCTTTTAACTTTCCGGGAGATAAAAGCTTTAGGAAAGGATTCTTACACGTTTCTGAATTTTCTATTTTCTTAATCGTTTACTTTTCCCCTACATATCTTCGGTATCAGCATCAGAATAGAGAGGGTTTGAATAGGTTGAAAGTGTTTCTTTGAAAATTATACTAACAGTAGTCGCTTAGGATACATTGGTGAGTTCGAGTACATCGATGATCACAGATCTGGCAAGATAGTTATTCAGTTAAACGGTAGGTTGAACAAGGTTGGTGTCATTCAACCAAGATTTAATGTCAAGATTAACGAGATTGAGAGATGGACCGACAACTTGTTACCAGCCAGACAGTTTGGTTTCGTTATTTTGACCACCTCTGCTGGCATTATGGACCACGAGGAGGCTAAGAGAAAGCATGTTTCAGGTAAGATCTTGGGTTTTGTTTACTAAGTAGTTTGCACTTATCTTAATCGGTATGGCTTATATCAGAGTTAGCTGAAATATATAATCATTGGTAACAATGCTAGTAATGGTACTAAAATGGTTGACTTTACCAGATTCTGCGAGGATGCCAGGTTACTCCAGATGAACCGGCGGTGTGTATCTACTTCTGGTTCTAGAGCTGAAATAACCTTTGGAGAAGCTGTTAGCAATGACCCATCCATATTAAAGACTTTGTAGGTTGATCTTCTATCGGTATCTGTCAACTTCAGGTAATCTCCTTTTTTTGTACCCACAAACGATCTGATAATTCCCTTAGCAGCAGGTTTAGGTAATCCTTTACTAACATCTAGGTTAGCATATTCCGTCGAGCAGAATTTGTAGTCACCGCTGTCATCGCCCCTTCTCGGAATGGTACCTCCAGTTTTGCTGTTAATGACTGCCAAGTCTGATTTAGAAATAGGAGGTGCTGGCGCTTCAGATAACCGTTTTCGGAAACTATAAAAATCGGGAAGAAGTCTAACGTTTCCTTCGTCATCATAATCCACCAATCCATAGTTATTGGCTTCCTGTGCAAACTCATATACTAATCCACCAGAAAATACCTCTGACATCTTACTGGAATATATCGCACCCACTTCTTGAAAGCTTCTTGGTATTACCTCATTGCAACCATATTCCGAGAAGAATATAGGTTTACTGAATTTGTCATAATCTCTCACTAAGAGATGATAACCACTCGAGTAAAATGTTTGTTGACCACACCACTGATAGGTATTGACTCCATAAAAGTCTATCTGGTCATCCGGTGAGCCCGCATAACATTCCAAGTATTCCGCAAGAGACGTTCTAAAGTTGAGGTCATCTGCAGCTGAATAGCCAACAGGGATTTTACGCAAACCGCTTAGTTTCATGAATTCCTTCATGTCTCTAATAACAGCTTTAATATAGACTGGAGCTGCTTTTGCAGAAATGTAGTCGTTGACCACCTCATTTCCGCCAAAGAATCCCAAGGTGTTGTTAAATGCGGAGAACTGGGCTATAACCTTGTAGATATGAGACATATACTTCTCATTATAGGTAGTCCATGGCTCATATCTATTTAAGTGTTGACCATCTAGTGGGGAGTTCACATCGAGCACAAGATATATTCCAGCATCTGCTAAAAGTGACATACACTTGTCATGATCCAAATCAGGATTAATTGAATAAACCCTGATTGTGTTAAGTCCAAGCTGTTGAAAAAGATATATATCTCTGGCACATTTATTAACATCGGATAAAGGATCGTACCTAGTATTAACTCCAGATGAGCCTCCCGGCTGATAATCTACTCCCTTTATGAAGAACTGAAAGCTGTTAGTAGGTTACAGAGAACTAAAGGTATCTCTCCAAATATACTTACAGGCTTTCCTGTGACTGAATCATAAAAATGCCTTCCACGAACCTCAACAGGATGAACAATTGCCTGAACCGCAGATGTTACCATTAAGATAGCAGCTGTAATATAACCTAATTTCATTTTTACTTTTGCAAAATGATACTGCAAGGAATAAACTGTATAGCTTCTATATGAATGAAATTCAGTTCAGCCAGCGCTTAGCATCAAAAAATGGAACAAGCAAAAATACAAAAATCCCTAATTTCCCGAATAGGAAATAATGATTGGAGGAGTTACCAACCAAATGGGGCATCAATAAATATTAAAAATATGCACAATTTATAGATCAAAGAATGTAGTGCCGAAAGGAACGATAGAACTACCATGGTTCTTTCTATCATTCTTTTTTGTTTTCAGCATATAATAATAAGGTAAGAAAAGAGAAAATAAAATCTACCGCACGCTCAGCTTTTCCAAACCTCGGCCAAGAAAGCTTCTTCTTCAGCATGATGCTTCTTCTTGTTACCAGCAGCAATTGAGGCAGATGGATCTCTACCCGCATATCTCAGCGGAATATCGACACCAGCTTCTTTTAATGTTGAGTTCATTCTTGGGTACATATAACTCCAGGCACCCATGTTGAGAGGCTCCTCCTGACACCAGACTAGGTCTTCAACGGCTGGATATGATTGGAAAGCTTCTTTGAGGAGAGCGTATGGAAATGGATGCAACTGCTCCACTTTAATAAAGGCAGTGTCCGTGTCGCCTAAATCTTCACGCTTCTTAACAAGAGTGGCGTACACTTGACCAGAACAGAGAACCAAACGCTTGATTTCAGACTTGTTCTTAATGCTCTTTCCGAGTTCAGAATCCTCAATGATCCACTGGAAATGAGAATCTCCAGTAAATTCGGAGAGAGCAGATCTGGCCAACGGATGACGTAACAAACTTTTAGAGAAAAATATAATCAAGGGTTTACGGAATTGACGATGCATCTGCCTTCTCATTAGATGGAATAGATTTGCAGGAGTCGTTGGATAAGTGACTTGCATATTGCAATCTTGATGCTGTCTCTCTAATTTGTCCTCAGAGGGGAAAAATCGTGGGTCCTCGTTGCACATCTGCAAGTAACGTTCAATACGTGCAGAGGAGTGTTCTGGACCTTGTCCATCATAACCATGAGGAAGCGACAATACCATACCAGAACGTTGCTTCCATTTGCTTTCAGCAGAAGAAATAAATTGATCCATTATGCATTGAGCGTTGTTGGCGAAATCACCAAATTGGGCCTCCCATTCCACATAAGAGTCAGGGCTAGCCAAAGAATAACCATATTCGTAACCCAACACACCAAACTCAGAAAGAGACGAATTTGAAATGACAAAATCGCCTTGTTTTGCGCCAATGTGCTTTAATGGAACATAAGTGGCACCGGTATCCTGATCATGCAAAACAGCATGTCTTTGAGAGAAAGTTCCTCTTTCAACATCCTGACCAGTAATACGAAGATGGTAACCCTCTAAAGCCAGTGATCCAAAGGCAAGTGCTTCACCCGTAGACCAATCAATACCTTCACCACTTTCCACGGACTTAAGTCTGCTCTTAAGAATACGTTTGAGATTTCTATGAACTTTGAATCCTTCTGGAGGTGTGGATATGACCTCACCAATCTTTTTTAGAGTACTCTCATCAACAGCGGTCGGTAAGTGAGGCAAAATCTCGTGGGCCAATTGTCTTGGTGATTTGAATCCCTCCCAAGGAGAAGTAAGCCATTCACGAGTCTCTGGAGTGTAATCTTTTGCCTTGTCAAGTGAAGTCTGTAAAGTTTTCCACACCCATTGCTTGTGCTCTTCTATGTCCTCCTGCGTAAACACACCTTCTTTCAATAATTGCTTGACATACATGTCAAGAACCGACTTCTTTTTTGCAATTTGCTTGTACATCAGAGGTTGGGTGAAAGAAGGTTGATCAGTTTCATTGTGACCGTGCTTTCTATAACCGACCACATCCAAAAAGACATCAGAATGGAAAGTTTCACGCCACTCAGCAGCTAAATTGAACATAAAGGTAACTGCCTCCACATCATCCGCATTGACATGGAAGACAGGCGCATTAAAAGCTTTTGCAATATCAGATGCATATCTAGTGGAACGACCAAATTGAGGATCAGTAGTGAAACCAATCTGGTTATTCACGATAATATGAATAGTACCACCAGTAGAGTATGCAGGCAAATGCGAAAATCCCATGGACTCATAAACAACACCTTGAGCGGCAACTGCAGCATCACCATGGAAAAGAACCGACATTGCCTTATTGAATTCACCGACATCATTCTTAAAATGCTGGATGGCACGAGTCCTACCAAGAACAACCGGATCTTCGGCTTCTAAATGGGATGGATTTGCCACAATGGATAAGTTGACACTTTTACCAGAAGTTGTCGGACGGCAGTAATTCATTCCCAAATGATATTTCACATCACCAGAACCCTCATCTTGAGCTGTAGAGCCCGAAAACTCAGAAAATATAGCTTCGGCAGGCTTTCTGACAACGTTGGTCAACATGTTGAGTCGACCACGATGTGGCATACCAATAACAATGTCTTCGATGCCAAGATCAACAGATGTATCAATTAATGCCTTCATGCCAGGCACAACAGATTCAGCACCTTCCAGTCCAAATCTCTTATCGTTAGGATACTTTGTAGAAAGGAAATTTTCAAACTCACAAGACCAGACCAAACGATCCAATATTTGACGTTTTTGGTCAGGAGTGAACTTGAAGGCTTCAGGAATCTCAACGCGCTCCCGGATCCAATCGCAACGCTCTCTAGAAGGAATATGAATATACTCAACAGAATAAGTCGAGCAATAAATTTTCTCACAAGTAGCAATTAAATCCTTCAATTTCATAGTTGAAACGCCTAGTTTGGCGAAGTTAGGAAGAATACCGGGGCCCAAAGCAATATCTTTGTTCATGTCTGCCTCAGTGAAGCCGTAGTAACCCGGTGTCAACTCAAGTGGTATATGCAAATCATTAGCATCACCAAAAGCAATATGAAGAGGATCCAAATGAGCCTTCTGATGACCGCGCACCTCGTAAGCACGAACCATAAGTTGGGCTTTCAAATGGGTTACAATATCCTCATTTCCAGAGGTCTGACTGTTAGGTAACATGCTCAAACTACCGACAGGACCAGGAATTAGCGTTGGAGGTGCCACAAAAGCAGTAGCGGAAGGACGACCACCCTGAAGGTTACTGAAATAGGCATTCCAAGATATATGAACCGATTTAGGATCCTTCAACCAAGCTTCATACATCTCATCGACATAATTGGCCGCATCACCTTGAAGAAACGTATCCTGGGCAGGTGGGGCTGAGACATAAGCTCGACTTCCGACAACGGTATTGAACCTAAAGTTGTTGCACACCAAGCTTTTTGAAAGTCTGGATCTCTGCAGTCCACGTAATGCGGGGAGATTTCTAGAGAATCTAATCATAGTGCCAGATATCGAATGAATAATCAGGGAGACACTAGCTACTTCGATAAGGTCAAAAAGAATGAGAAGTCACGATAATCGACTATCAGGAAGTAATGCTTTGATAAACAAACAAAATATGGAGAAGAAGAAGAAATGGACTAAGTTGCAGTAGACAACTTTTAACACCTAAATGCGACACAATGTGTACTCAAGAAAACCCCCGGCTGCGCAGCAATTCCATTTTCGCATAAGTCCAACAATAGAAGGGGGAAAAAATAGTCTGAAATGCTCGGAGGTTATTTTCCTTCATGGCTCTCCCGAACTCGTCCCCGCATTTTCTACTCGGTGTTGTTTTCCTTATTTTTTATTGGCAACAGGGATTTCAAACATGACGTGTTAAGGAAAATAATAATTAACGGTGACATAATTCACTAGTAAAGTTGGAAATACATCTGAGCTACAAAAGAAGTGTTGGAAGTTGCTCAATATCATCAAATTTTCAGAATGACTTTATACAAATTGTCTAGTGATTCATTGAGTGATTGCTGCTTGTGCCCAGTGCGGACCGTCTTTATCGGCGTCGAGATCGGAGATTGGACGTGAAAAGTTAAAAGTCCATCGGCCAGACGGTATGGGGTCGAAAAGAGAGATAGAAAAAATGTTTCCCGAGGGTTCTCCACATACAAATGGACTTTTTCGATTGGGTTAATCAGAGACGATAACTTACGATCTTCCGTTTTTCGACCATGTTGTTGAGACCGATCTTCAATCTGACTCCAATATTGGGAAGGATATCGTTGTATCCTCGGGGTCCATTACGAAGGATGCTAGGTGGCATCTCATTGGCCACCCTGCCCTCATGTATTTCTCCACATCAGGATATAGACATAGGTAGAGATTCGTCGAGCCACGCTGAATCGCTCAGACAGTCTCTGCCGACATCTACTATATTCTGTACTACTGAACTTAGAGATACATATAACCAGGATTTTGACGACTTCTCGCTTATATACGAAGCAAAGTCCTTCCTACAACAGGACCAGATTTCTGATAAGGCCAAGATAGATCGCTTCATTGACCTCTTCAATTCTTCCTCTACTATCCAAAATTCACTGAAAGATGGATATATCACTTTACAAGATATAGTATCGTCTATTTCGCCAAGTAATTACAGTTACCTTTTCTACTTTCTCGTATCAAGCGGATATCAATTTCAGGATTCTCATACAGACAAGGCTATTCAATTGCGAGTTCTTCAGAGTTTAGCCAACGGTAATGACACTGATTACCATTTATTTATTACATGTCTAGCTGGGGACAATATTTCAGCGACTAAGAAAGTATTCCAGAGCCAATATGGTCACGCTATGTGTGAATATATGATAAGGCGTTTGGTGGATAAGGACTACCATGAAGAGACCATCAAGTTTCTTCAGTACTACTTGGAGAGACTTAAATTAGAGTGGGGGATTTCGGACAGCATTGCCATAGATGATCTTGCTGAAAACAGCCACTTTACGGGATTTTTCAGTCTTTTGAACAACTTTAGATTGCACAGAAATAAGATGCCTTTGCTACACAAATCTCTAATGAATACCACGATCTTACAGTTACTCAAAAAAACACTTCTATTGCATAAAACTTTGGAACCATCTTACCTTGAGGATTATTTGAAGGTGCTTTATAGATATCTTGAATGGAATCCTCGTCCTTCTAGGTTTGTCATCAAGATGGCCAATTACTATTTTCTCAGCTTTCTTTCGAGAATGGCCGATGTCAACTGTGCAGTCTTGGTCAGTTATTTGGTCTCGCTATTTCCAAATTCTAGAGAGCTTCTAACATCTACGGGACTGTTGAATATGCTATTCAACGGTAGCGTGAAAACGGAGTTTGATCCTGATCATGAGTTTCTACATCCGCAGATTCGGGAAGAACTCGTACTCACTAATGAGTATCCTACTCTTGAAACTCTCAATCTCATATATGCCAAGTATCTATTTGAAAACACTCCTTCCAAGATTCAGACGAGATTTCTTTTTGATGGGTACATCAACTCTATTATAGAGGTTCAGCGGTCTCAAAAATCGCATCTGCATCCTTTCTCATCCAACTGCCACAACTCTATTGTTTTGGAGACATTTCTAAGGTATTCACTCTACAATTTGAAGAAACCAAGGTTTGCCTGCAATTTACTTATCAAGTACTTGGATTCTGTTCATTCTTGCAAATATCACACTCATGCCTTGTCGAGATTACTAGCAGAGCTTGCATCAAAGGACATTTCAGAAACTTGCCAGTTGGTGAATACCTTGAAGAGGAAATGCAAATTGGAAACTCCAGTTTTTGTCGCCATTATTGACAACTTGATCCGCATCAACGAGCTCGAAAGTGCCAGGGAATATTATGACTACCTTTGCAGTAACAGTAGGCTGGTTGTCAATTTGAAAAAGGGTGATGCTGACCGGTTTTATCAGGAGTATGGGTGGCCTATTCCGAAAAGTCATGCTAGGAAGAGTACTGAAATGTTGCCTGTCTGGCTCTCATGTGAGGAGACATTCGATGTCACCAAAGTCATCGAGTTCCTTGAAACGTATAAGCCCTAAAGCATCTGTATTTATATACGCCATATTAAGAATGAGATGGATCAGGTATCCATCCTTTTTTGAAATTGGTTTAACATCTTTAATTAGTAAACGTAATTTTATAAAACCCTATATAGCCATATATAGCCGGTAAATGAATCTGCTTTTTTCTGTGAAGTTGCAGTTATCTTTTTTTTCTTTTCCATCCCATGCTTTAGATATCCTGAGCGAAAGCATCCAAACTAATTGGCTGGCCGGGCTGAAAAGCCGGCAGACCAAGATAGGGACAACCATCGCATCTAAAGGCATCACCTAATGCGCATGATCCACATCCGCCGGTTTTTCCTTTGACAGTAAAGTCTATTTCGTTCATCTCGTCCGGCTTGAACTTAATAATTTTACTCTTTTGGTCCATTCGCCTAAGCCTATTTTCAATAACTTCAGCGGCATCACTGGCACTTTTTGCCATGTTACCAAGAACGGAATCCTGCAAACTTTTTCTTTGAGACCCTTGCTTTTCCTCTTCTTCCTTAAGACCACATGTACAGTTTTTGCATGCTCTTCTTCTCTTTTTACCAGTTTTGGAACACTTTAAGGGAACAATTGTAGGCATAGACAAATCCTCAGAGTTCAAAAGCTGATCCTCATCTTCTTCTTCGAGAGTGTCAACGTTTTCATGCTCCTCGAAATAACTCGTCTTACTCTTTCTAGCCTTTTCATCCATTTCGGCTTCTGCAGACTCCAAGTCATCCATATCATCAGAGCTACTACCATCAGTAAGATTAGGAGTACTGACAGAAGTAGCCAAACTGGCCGACACTTTGTTCAATTTAATGAAGGTAGGAAGTCCCGAAGTTGACGTTTTGGAGACTCTCTTCAAGGGCACAACTGTTTTATTGGCCCTTGCACTTGGCTTGATCCACTTTGAGTTGTCCGTACTCACCAGGAAACCAGCCTTGATGGCAAGTAAGTCACAATTGTCTGGAATTAAGCCATCAAACACGCCTTCGGGTATTAAAGCATTGAACAAGATCTCAGTTAATGGACCATTGAACTTGTTCTTCTTTGCGCCTTCTGGAGCAAGGTAATAAATAAGAGAGAACGCATTCACCGGAACATATTGCTTTCCACTAGCAACTCTGTCAATGACAAACTGTATAATATCAGCATTTTTATTCTGAGCTTGTAGTAACCGTTTTGTGCTCTCCACGGTATCGGGCTGTGAAGCCATCGTTGGATGGATTAGTAGAAGTACTGAAGACATTGTGAAGTATCTAGGAAACTAAACAAAAGGTAAAGCTCTATTATGAAACAGCAGAGACAAGACCCTCCTTCTTTAAGAATTGCAAATGGATATATAAATAGTTTACTTCCAGGAAAAGTTGAACAAACAGGAGATTCTCCGCTATTCACGTACTGATATATATATATATATATATTTTTTACTGCCATACTAATAAATCGTTTCGCCTTAGTCAGCATATCGAAAATTTTTTCTATCAATTTCATTTTCTTCTTTATTAGCTCACTTCGGCGTTTGAATATATGATAGATGGCGCACCGGGTAGATAGGCGGATAAGCGCGAGGGGACTTCTCTAATCTATAAAGCCAGTACCATACCTAGGTTAGTACGATCTGTAGCCGATTGGTTTCGTTTTGTTTTCAAATTCTTGTCATATCACTTTTCTTTAGGTCACCACTGATCGATTAGATTGTCAGTCATGAATGTCTTTCCCTTGCACAGCCGTTGTTTTTAAAAGCTTTACTTTTTTTTCCTATGTCAAAAAGTTTTACGTCGGTTAGAGACGATCGACTTATAGAGTCTCTTGTTTTTTACTTTCCTATTAAAGTAAAAGTAAATAATTATGTTGACCTTTTATGTAAATATAAGATGCTTCTTAGTTTCACCTCCACCTATTTTATTTCATTTTGAGTGAAGATTAACGCTGTGGAAACTCCGGATTTATTAAATTTCTGTGGGTCTTGTTCTAGTTTAGCCGTATTTTTTTCATTCTAGTTTAGTCGATTATGAAAGTTCTAGAGGTCCAACAAACAATAGGTAGATGGGCGCCGTCAGAACGGAAGAAATTCATAGAATGGCTAGCCAAAGAGCAGTCAAAAGAATCCACAGATTCTTCCGATGAATCATTGGATAAATCCAAGCATGCGACAGATCTCTCAAAGGAGAATCTTTTAGATAAACAAGGTGCAGAGGTTACTAGTACCGATCAGAGTAATACAGGTAATGGTGGGCTACTGCGCACCCCGCAGAAAGTTATATGTGATATTGTTCATACATTCAACGAGCTTCGTCAGACAACTTCGCTGGTAGGAGGTAATTGTCAATCTGAGTATTTGCTGTGGCTTGAGAAAATGAAAAGATCAGCGGAAGATCGAAAAGCAGAGATGATACGATCTGAGAAGCAGCTAAATGATCAATTCATCAGCTCACTCGAGACAATAAAGAAGATATTTCAGTTACTCTTGAACTGCAATGTTTGTGAAAATCAAGAATCTACAATGGAACTTCTTGGTGATAAGATACAACCAATTATGAGTGAGTTTTTGAAAGGAAAGCTGCAGAAGCTTCGAAATTACTCCTCTGATTCATTGACCATGTCGACGCTCAACGAACTTGCGAAAACAGACATACTCAAATTAGAGCCCATTATAGAAGAGAGCATATCCGATTTATCCAAGAAATTACAAAAGTTCTATCGGTTGCTGGACTTGGTGGGTGAATGTATGGCAGATGAGTCATTTTTGCACCTTCTTCCATCAAAAGACGAGGTGCAAAGTTTGTCTGTATTTATCAAGGATCCCGATACTGTTAAGATGATTATGAGTACAAAATTCTCCAACGTAAATTCAGAGTTGTTGAATAAACTAGACGATGAAATTGATGTTGTGGAGAGGCTGGCCTCTGAGCGAATCAATCAAGTGAAAGTGTTACAGACACAAGCACGCAGTCTCAGCGCTCAGTTATTTATTAGCATTGATGATTTGGACACGACAGTTTACACCACAGATGAGGAATTTAAAGAACACATATCTTTAACAAAGGAGAGTATACAACGGTACCAAGATAAAGTGGCAGAACTTGACAGGTGTAGGGAGAAAAGACAGGAAAAGCTAGATCTTTATATGAAGAGAGTGGGCGATTTGTGGAGCATTCTCAGATCTGACGATAGTTCGATTCAAAAGTTTCTTAAGGAAAACAAGAACTTGAAGGAGGAGTCGTTGATAAAATTTGAAGACCTACTCAAGCAATTGGAGCAGGAAAAAAGGGACAATATGGCCAAGTTTATACAGGCAAGCCAAGAAAGAGTGAAGGGTTATTGGGACCTGTTGATGTACGATGAAAATGAACGAAGAACCTTTAAGGAGTATTATGTGGAAGACACTGATCAGTTTGATAATAAATTATTGAATTCCTATTCGGCTGAGATTGAGAAGCTTCGGAAAGAAGCTGAAAATTTGAAGCCACTTATACAGAATATTTCTCTATTGGACAAACTTCTTGAGGATAAGCATCAAGTGGATGAATCTTCAAAGGATCCAAGCAGATTGCTTAGACGCGATTCGTTTAAAATTCTAAGAAGAGAGGAGAAGACAAGAACAAGGCTTGGTAAACTGCTTCCTGTCACCATTGATAAAATCAAGAAAGGATTAACCGAATACAGCGCGCAGGGAGGCCGCATCATAAAGGTGAATGGGGAACCATACATCGAAAGAATCAAAGAGATCGAACAGACGGTGATTCATAGAAGACCTCGAATGCGTGCAAGATCTCAGAGGATAAATAAACAAGTTATACAGCCTTCCAAAGGAAGAGTGAGAACAAGAAGCTTGAGAACAACCAGCGAGCCTTACCGATCCATCCATGCTACGCCTGCGCACTCTATCATTCGCCACCGCAGCACAAGTGAAATGACTAATCCGTTTCTATCTCGAGAAAACACACCTCACAAACGGGCCAAGCTGAACGATGGATCTCACTCAAGCAATTTCCAGCTCGAAAAGCGGCTTGGCTCACCTATAGTGTTCTCTGATCGTTTCGATGAAAGTACTGGTAATCGGAGAACAGATTCAATACAATCTTTAAACATCAGTGGCAGCACTACAGTTTCAAACAAACCAATCGTCATCAAGGGTGGCTCTCCTGTGAGACATCTTGACTATTCCACCGCTTCCAAAACCCAGGTCAACCAGAATTTTATGAGTATGCCGAAATTACGTCTTTCTTTGACACCGCATTCGCAGGCGGGTTCTGAAAGTCTTGTACCTGTCTCTTTGGATCATCACACTAACCTATCGGTGAATAAGAAGTTTCGTTATCCTACTTCTTCTCACGGTTTACTGCAGAACGGACCTAACATTTCAGTGCCTGCCACTATGGCGTGTGAGAAAGGTATTTCTAGAAAGAGAGTTGCCTCGTACCAGATGCAGCCCGTTGAAGAGTTGAGCGATTCCCTAATATATTTTAGCGAGTCTGAGACTCCGGTACTGGAAGATAAAGAAAACCAACCTCCACAAGTGGTGGATGCTGGAAACCTTAAGCAGCTTTTCTCTTCAATATCAGCTGTGAAACCATCGATTAGCTGGGAAACTGATACCTTTTAATTCTTTTCTAAATCATCATACACTTAATTTATCCTTCATTACGTTATGTAGGCTCCTTCCTCTATAGTTATTTGCTCCACTGTTTAGGAACCGTTCCTTCGGGAGCCTGCGTTTCTACTTCTTTTTTTGCAACCTCTGACCAATCAGTGCTAAGTGAAGTACCATTACTTTCCACGTAGCTTTTCATCATTGCTCGTTTAGTATCAGGATCAGCATCTGAATAAAGCTTTTGGAAAAAGTTCAATGCCGCATCATCTCCAGCCTCTTCATTGGCTTCATCCTCATCGCTACCTTCATATTTTGACCAATCCACCTTCTTGTTTGAAGACGATGGATACGATGTCACGGCTTCTGAATTATCATACGATTGCATGGTGGGCTCAACCTCCTGTGCCCGCTTATCCTTAGATTCATCATATTTGAGGTTGGTCCACTTTAGTTTCTTGGACTTAGCCAGTGTGATTTCTAGCTTTGTACTAAAAACTGCATACTCGCACTCATCTGGCACAATCTCATTGTATAACTTTGGAATGGCGTAATTATACTTCTCTCCTTTGGTATCCATGAATTCGACTTTAAAAGAATTCGGTTCAAAGTCTGCAGCTACTGATTTCTTATCAATGCTTTTAACAAAAATAGAGATGTCAACTACTGAATCACCATCATACCAATCAGTTCTCATTTGAGATTTAACCGTTGGTGTAGAAACTTGCGATTTCTGCTTGCTATGATCATATTTCGCCTCTTCCTGTTTAATCTGTTCCTCAGTTAAGTCAGCCTCTGTTTGGTACTTCTTGGTCACCATCTCTTTGAATATCATAATCTCATTGTCCTTTTCTGCGTACTTACTAGCCAACATAATCTGATCAAAAGACTCTGCATATTTATGGGTTTTAAAGTAAGCCATCGATAGCTGGTAGCGAGCCCTTGCTATACTTTCCCTTTTGCACAAAAGTTCGGCCTCATTTAGTGCTCTCCTACTGCAATCAATTGCTTCATCATATTTCTTAGTTCTCAAGTTGATTTCCGTTTTTAGTGTAAGGGCCATTAGTGACGTCGAATTTTCTCTTAGCGCTGAGTCAATAAGTTTTCCAGCTTTGATGTAATCCTCAGAATCCAATGATGCTTTTGCATCCCTCAACATACTTTCTATAGCCATCGTTAATTAGATTTGACAAGGATCTTACTGATGGTGTTTCTTATCGCCTTGAACTCTAATAGCCTCCCCGGGATATACTACATCTTTCGGGCAGTGCTCCATCAGGTACAGTTTAATTTTTCTCCTCTTGTGAAAAATTTTAAGAAAATAGATCTAGTTCTGCTCTAAAGGGGAGACAAGTTCTCAGTGCTGATAAGGGGATTACTTGTGTTCAACGTGTCGATCATGACAGAAGATACAGCAAAGGTTAATACGTTAGTTTTAGATGCTGGTCCTTTAATCACGCAACCAGCTATTGGACTTCAGCAACTTGCCCATAGCTTTTACACCACTCCTGGTGTCTATAATGAACTAAGAGATGAACGAGTTCGTTCCCAATTACCAATTTGGTCTGACAGGCTACAAGTGAGACAGCCTAGAGCATCATCAATAAAGGCTATTTCAGACTTTGCTAAATTGACGGGTGATTATGCTGTACTTTCTATGAATGATGTTCATCTTATGGCCCTTACCTACGAATTGGAGTGCGAGCTCAATAATGGAGATGGTCGACTGAGAAAATATCCTGGAGGTAAGAGAAACAACGAGGTTGAAGAAAAAGAAGATAATAAAGACGGTAATAAAACCATTGAAAGTAATGGCGTGGAAGAAAAACCAACAGAAGATGATGGATGGACCACAGTTCGTAAGGCTGTTCCCAAGAAGGTGAGCAAAAAGAAGGGAGAGAATCATAACAAGAAAAGTACTTCTAAAAAAGTGGACAGCACGGTGGGGAGTGAGAAAGATTCAGCCGGAGAAGCCACTGTCGAAAGTATCTCAAACAGTAAGCCAAGCAATGACGATGATGATGATGATGGTGATTGGATCACTCCAGATAACTTGATCGAAACAATGATGAAAAATAAAAATGAAAGTATAGAAACTGATAAAGTATCAGTTGAAAAGATGAAGGTTGCAATAGCAACAGGTGACTTTGCTATTCAAAATGTATCCCTTCAAATTGGTCTTAACCTCATAAATGCCATGTCGGGAATGAGAATTAAGAGAGTGAGAAATTATATGTACAGATGCCACGCTTGCTTTACACTTACGCCTATGCCTAAGGACGGTACGCCAAAGCATTTCTGTCCGAATTGTGGAGGTGCCACTTTGATGAGATGTACCGTGTCCGTTGATTCAAAAACTGGTGAAGTGAAGCCGTTTTTAAAGAAGAACTTTGAATGGCATACTAAGGGTAATGTCTACTCTATTCCATCTCCTCTATCCAAAAACTCAGCGAAGCGGTACGGAAGGAAAGGTTATCAACACAGAGGTAATCCAAACATTGAGGACTTATTTCTTAGAGAAGATCAAAAGGAATATCAACAGGCCTTGAAGAACGCAGAATGGCAGAGGAGACAGAACGAGAAAGCTATGGATGATTTTGTTGGAGGAGGTTCCGCAGATAATATTGTATCGCCATTTTTAGCAGGTAACGGACTGAGACCCGTCAAGGTGTTTGTTGGTAAGGGAAAGAACGCCAATGCACCTAGAAAGCAGAGAAAATGACTTTTGCGAGTGATGTATAGTAAGGAGTAATAATAATAGATATTGGATTCATGAATCCCTGAAATGTTTTTTAACGGTCGCGAGAGAGGTTAACATATACAGTAGAGGGTTTCCTTTTCATGGTAACTCCCTTTGTACCACTGCAACATCAGGTGGCGGGTCATAATGGCTCTATGCAGAGTGTTGATGGATCGTTATTTTGTAAGGCTGCAAAGCATCGAGAGATCAAGTTTTACAATGATTCTCATGGCAAAATGATGGATCCTTCAGATTCGCTGGCTCTAGGTTCATTGCTCATAGACTGGATGCCTGTATATCTGGGGACTCTTGACCCTGGACTCAGTGATGAGCTTTCTTCCAAGAAATCGGATATTGTCGATGGTAACCAGAATACGCTTGGTAAGGTTGGTCAGAATGAGACATTTCTTGTATTGGAGAACGTGCTCTACGGCTATCGAAAACCTAACATAATGGATATCAAGCTCGGAAATATTTTGTACGATGAAACAGCGGATAAAGCTAAAGTGGAGAGAATGAAAGAGGTTTCAAGAAGTACCACTAGTGGCTCGCTTTCATTCCGAATATGTGGGGTTCAGATCAGTGACGACTTTCATGGAGAATTACCGGCAAGCATAGAAAATTGTAAGATGGAGGATGTGTGTCACAGGAAGCCGGACGGGTATCTTACTTTTGATAAAAGATTTGGCAGAAGTCTCACCGAAACGAGTGTAAGGGATGCTTTGAGACTATTCTTTAGGGGTAATTGCCTTGCGAAGGTGATTCAGGATAAGATAGTAGACAACTTTGTAATCAGATTACAGACGCTATATAACTGTTTGTTGGACACCGAGGTGAGGATAATTTCTGGTTCCTTACTTTTTGTATTAGAAGATGATGAGCAAAGATGGAAGGATATGGAATATGAAGACCCAGTACTTGAAGAGAGGTTAATTGATGATAGCGACGATGAAGAAGAAGAAGAAGAAGAAGGAGGAGGAGGAAGCATAATCTCGTCATCCCTCAGCTGTCTAAAGTTCATTGATTTCGCACACGCTAGATATACTCCAGGAGAGGGATACGATGAAGGGCTTATTAAAGGAGTAGAAAACCTCCTCAAGTTGATGGCGGACATATAGTGATGGTATAAAAAGACAGGTAAGCAAAACACTATTTATCGTACACGAAATAACTAGTAAATTAAAATATATCCTTCATAGTTCTGAGCTCTGCCAACGCCTCAATTGGATCATTCTTTCCCGTGGCCCGCACCACATATGGATCTGTCAACCTGACAAACGGATTAAAGGCTTTCTCGTCCTTGATGGTAAAGCTACCTGTAGTAAATTCATGAGTCTTTGCAAACTTCTCCAGTTCGTTTAACGCCTTGTTGTTATTGCCAAACACCGTTTTGGCGAATTTAGCATTTGACGCAGTATACTCATGGCCAGGGTAAGTGACGGTCTCATCAGGTAGGCTCATAAGCTTGGTTAAAGATGTATTCATCTGCTCGGCAGTTCCTTCAAAGAAACGGCCGCATCCGCATGTGAATAAGGTGTCACCCGTGAAAACGCACTTCTCGTCCGTCAATTTATCTTTCGCATAGTAGCAAATGCTGTCCTGTGTATGGCATGGAGTATGTAGGGCAGTTATCTCAATATTCTTTCCTAGTTGGATTACTTCCTCATCAGATGGAGTATACGAAACGTAAGGCGAATCCTTACCTGCGATGACAGGCACGCTCTTGTAAAGTGACGAAAGCAATTGACCATTTCCACCTGCGTGATCATAGTGATGGTGCGTATTCACTATACTCGCAACCTCAGTCTTATTTTTTTTTGTGAGATAATCCATTATATCCGAAGGATAGGCCGGGTCGATCAACCATGATTGACTCGACTCTTCATCGGTTAGCAAATAACAGTAGTTATCACCAGACTTCCAGCTCATCGGTAAGTAAGTGACATGCATCTTGCGAGTAAATTGATGTTGCAGAGATTGAAATGATTGATGAAATACAGATCTTTTCAGATTTCTTAGCATGAAGATCAATGCTAAAAACAAAGAGGGAAAGCAAGTTAAGGTCAAGAACGAAAAGCCTAAAAAACAATTATTTCCTTAATGGAAACCCGCACGGCTTGTGCGAGTGGCGAGACGTGGGGGAGGAGAGAGACCGGTTAAGTAAGAAGGTGTAAGGATGAGTAAGAACCGTTTGTATCTTTCATACCAAGGTAATATAGAGCTTCGTTCAGAGTATTATATTTGAATTACATGGTGAATATACAGTACAAGATAAAAAAGAGTGGTGATAAAGTAAATCAGTCTCAAGCATTTCAGGCGTCTTTGGAAATTGTAGTATTAACATCCGGGAGTGCATCAAGCTGTTCAGCCGGTAGTACTTCGTCTGGACCATATACTTGCGGTGCCTTCACTTTCTGATCAGCTGGTTCTACTTGTGGTTGTTTAGATACGCGTAGATCGGAATCAACGACAGGTGGAAGTACAACGGATTTGGAATCAGGCTTGACAACTGAAGACTTTTTTATAGGAGGAAGATTGGCAGAAGCTTGAACACTGTTCGCGGTGATGGCAGTTTGAGCAATTGCAGTAGCAGAGGCAACAGTGGAAGGAGAAATGACCGCACCAACAATATTTGGTAAACAAGAAGGAGAGGATGAGGATGAGGATTGTGGTACCACTGAAGACGTGACAGGAGGGGTAGATGTAACGCTACTAACAGTATCAGATCTCCAAGGATAAGGTAAGCTCAAAGGGGCCGGTGCAGTAGGAACAAGCGCGATTTGAGGAGCACTATTCAGAAGCGTTTTGTTGATTGAACTGATGTTTGGACTGCTGTCACCACTCATCAAAGGACTGGACAAAGAAGAAGATGCCTCTATCTTTATGTTACTATTAGGCATGATGCCCATACATCGAGCATAGCTCACGGCCGTAGCAGCAGTCGAGTCGTTGTCCTCGCTGGCATTTGCAGTGTTTATATCGTCCTCAAAATCAGAGCTATTTCCAGTACCATTTTCAGGAGTACCGGATGTATCTCTGCGACGCCGTCTGCGAACAACCTGCATATCTTCGGCATCAAGTGACATAGGCAGTCCCATCTCTTTTCTCCGCTTGCATTTAGCAAAATGAGTCTTATAGTTGTCTGACCTTTGAAATGTTCTTCCACAAATGCAATCGTACAGATCAACATCCAAATGTAATATTAAATGCCTTTTAATGTTGCCTCTCTTGGCGAAATTCTTTCCACATTTATAACACACAAAATGTCCTTCATCAGTTAGGGCACATCTTGTAAATGCTACATTAACCCTCTGCCTGATGACGCCTCTTCGATTCTCCATCTGTTCTGTAGAGGGCCCAATTGATTCCGGTTCGTTCGGGTGGCTTCTAAGTCTCTCCTTTCTTTCAACCTCTCTTCTTTGTCTCGCCAGAGTCTCTTGTGGTTTCTCCATTCGGAAAACGAGAACATTTTGAGGATGGTCAGGAGGCTTCCTAGGAGATGTTGGGAGAAGCTGTGGTAAAGTAGATGCCGATAGCTCCTGTTTGTCGATACCAAGCAATGCAGGACCTACGACCTTAGGAGTATCTGCATTATTGGTAGATGCAGTAGAAACCGCAGAAGCCGTAGAAACTGTCGAAACTGTGGGTGTTGTTGTATCGGCTGTAGGTTCAATAGAAGGTGGAGGAATAGGAGAAAGTGGAGCAGCGGTAACAACAGGAGGAACAGAAGAAGCCATATTGAGCTTCTCCACTACAGGAACAAAAGAGAACATCTTCAACTTAGTAGGTGGAGTTGCAGCCCGAGACATAGAAATATTTCCACTGTTACTAGGTGGTGGTGTAGCCAATGGTTGCTTGCTGAACGCAGGATTCGGTGTAAGAGTAGCAGAAAGCAATTTGGTGGGCTCGAATCTAAAGCTCCCGTATCCTCGTTTCATTCTCAGCTTCTTGGTAACTGAATTCTCCAACTTCGGACCACTTCTCTTGGGCTCTTCCTTGCTTAAGGTGATGCCAGCATGGCACACACGCATGTGAGACCGCAGATTATCCGATCTTTTGAATCCTTTTTTGCACTTGGGGCAAACATATGGCCGATAGTCTGTATGAATCAATGAGTGTCTTCTGAAATTCTCTCTTCTGTCAAAGGAGCGCTTGCAAAATCTGCATTGATAGGGTTTCGTGGGATCGTCTGGACTAGCCATAGGAGGAGCAGTGTGCTTTGCAACTGGAAAAGGTAACCTCCTTCCTTGATATCCACTTTGAAAAACGCTCAAGTCCTCACTATTTCTGTCGACATATTTACCGTCAGAAACTGAAACATCTGCTTCGCTGACCATCTCGTTCACCTTACTGGATCTACGTCCAGGCTTCCGTCCCCTAGCACGAGATTTCTTCCCTCTCCGTCCACGTCCTCTTCTTCTACTATTCGTCTCAGATCTCTCGCCATCGGAAGAAGATGACATGCAGATATCACTGTCGTTCTCTGCGCTCTCAAAAAACAACTCTTCTGAACTGATCTTAAGAAAGCCCTTCAATTTAGGTGGCTCTTTACCAATCCGGTTGACATTCACGTATTTCATTTTATAATTGATGCTATTCTCCAGAGGTAAGTGGATTGGTTTGTGCCAAGCATTTCCATATGCATAGACATTGACATCAACGACTTTCAATAATTTGAATTCGTCAGGAGAAACACCGGATAAATCTATCGACTCAAAGTTTGGATAATTGGCAAGGCTGAGATGAGACATGTTCTCGGGAAAATGGACATGAACATCCCTGACGGGCTTATATACAGCTAATATATTGGATGACTCGACTCTAAAGTATTGCTTCTCAGAGTTAAGATCCAAAGTTATTAGCCTGTCCATATCAGCACCCGCATCAAATATTGTGGTCGGAAGAGAATAAGAAATAAAGAGTAAGTTCTTGCATTTTTCAACATCGTTGTTCCGTAACGTTAGTTTTCGTAAATTGCAAGGAAGTCGGAGCACACAATCCCACTCAATCTCGCAGTTAACTAATGCAATTTGGTAAAGTGTGTTGCAACTGTTTAAGGTGCTTAAAAGACCTGAGCTTAGAGAACAATCGATCAATTTTAAATATTCAAGACTTTCAAACCCCTTGAAATCAGAAGAGTCGCTGAACTTGCATCGGCTCAATGTAAGATTTCTCAACTTTTTATTCTTTGTCTGGCTGCCCACGTGAAGGGCCGCATCAATAAAGTGATCATCGAAAAGGCAATTGAGGTCGAACGTCTCAAGATTAGGTAGATTGTGAAGCAAGTAATCAAGATTAGGGTAAGAGTTCTTATTTTTAGTAGTGTCTTCGGTAAGATTTGAGTTGGATTCTGTATCATCCAATATATGTATGCTCAAACCTCGAAAGTTCTGGAGTCCATATGTTTCAAGTAGCTCGTAATCAACACCCTCAAGCATGATTAAGTCGAACAGATTGGTTCCATTGTCCAATTTCACTAGCGGTTTGTCCTTTCGTCCTACACATCCTTTGTAGTAAATACGCTTCAATGAAGGGATCTTTCTCACAAGAGTAGATACGGCACTCATATCTATCTCATTACCATAGATAATCAATTTCTGGCAACAATCGCATTTTTGAATGGTATCAAGATTCTCGTAGTTCGACAATGTCACGACGCGCAACTTTCGGAGCACACTATCAGAAGAGCCAAGCATAGTGAGGCGTCTATTGTTTATTTTAACAGCACTTGTGAATCTTTTTATAAGTTCACCAATTTTGTTTAAGTGGCGTGTTTTAATCTCGACCAATGGCAACATTATGCCCCGGTCGGAACCATTCATAAGATATTCAAGAAGCCAATGATACTCAGAGGATAGGACTGAAAGTTGGTATTTGCATGAGGCTGCATTCTGAAGTTCATCGTCGTCATCATCAAATGGATCATCCACGTACAAGCCGTCAGCACCAGAGGAAGAAGAAGAAGAAGAGGCAGCAGCAGTACCAGCAAAAGCAGTCTTTATGGCGTCGAAATGAGCGGAATCTGTAGGATTATTTGCAGGAAAGAGTTCAGTTGTGGCTTTTTCAACAGGATCAGAATGTCCGTTTTGATGGTCATTCAACTTCGCCTCGGCCACCTCCTGGAGACTATCAGTAAAAGAATCATCTCGGCATGGTACCAGTTCATCCACTAACTTAATGCATGGGAAAGTGTTGAGAAGTTGCACAATTGTTTTATAGAGCCTGTCTCCATTTTCGCTCAAAGTATGCAAATCCCGGAACTCATGCGTATTTTCGGGGTCTTTCACCAATCCCACCAGGAAGGCAATTAACTGAGATATAGACAACTCGTTAAGAATTCTCTTCTGTAGCTCAAAGTTGGGAAGCAAAAGGATGAGATCGACCAGCGATTTGGTGGTATCCTTCTTACCTGAAGGTGTGCCCAGAGCAGAAAGGAGGTGTTTGCCTTTATATTCTGCAGATTTGTCAATATATTCCGGCAGGTGCGCAGTGGCGGGGAAGAGTGTGATCATGCTTGTATTATCGATACAGAGATTCTTTTAATACAAGTTATGCGCAGCACTCTAAACGTTTGAGTCTCGTTGATTTGCTTTGAAGAAAGCTCTACCTGATGGATTTCCTCAATGAGTTTCTTCGTGAGGATTTCAAGCAAGAAACAAAAAAAAAATTATATATTGGAAACATCTTTTGAAGGGGCCGAATAAGCAGACGGAGTTAGAAGGAAAATTTTTAACCGCGTTTGGAAATCCAGGTAATTACAATTCTACATGATTAGGCAATTTGATGGGCGAAATCCCTAATAGCCCAGAAGTTCTGATGAGAGCAACATTTACAGGAAATGCTTGTTTCCGGGATATAATATATTACAATTGCAATGCGAGTAGTTAAACAGTGGATGCATTATGGTAGCGACTGACGGCACTAGTTTATTTCATCCTCTTCAGCCACAGTCATTCTTCTGACACCCATGGTGAGTGATTCCTCTTCATCATCATCGTCATCATCGTCGTCATCATCTTCCACATCATCACCATTGTTGCCGTCGTCATCATCGTCATCATCGTCATCATCGTCATCATCGTCATCATCATCATCATTGTTGTCATCATCATCTTTAAGGCTTTGATTTTCTTTCTCCTTAACGCCTTTGTTATCTGCATCTTTACCCTCATCATCATCATCATCTTCATCATCATCATCTTCTTCTTCGTCCTCGTCTCCATCTTCGTCTTTATCTTCATCCTCATCCTCGTCCTCGTCCTCATCCTTATCTTCATCCTCATCCTTATCATTGTCTTCATCATCTTCATCCTCGGGGTATCCCCCCAATTTCTGAACTATCTTATCAACAATCTCATTCCAATCCATCATACCTCCCATACCTATCTCTCCATAACTGCTCACCACCTTTTCCGTAGGTTTCAAAATCTCGATCCATTTCATCTCCTCTTTTATCATCTTGGCATGACGTTTGGTTATGGGTGAGTTGTATGCAAAAGAAACCATGGCTGGAGCTAGAAGGATTGAATACTGTGTATTCCAGGCACGAATGACATTGGTAAGTAGATTATCACATAAGCCCAACGCAATTTTGCTTAGAGTGTTGGCAGATAGTGGTGCAACAATTAGTATGTCGGCCCACCTCCTTAGTTCAATGTGGATTACAGGATCTGTTCGGCTGTGCCATGTAGTCCATTCATCACTATCTTTCCAAATAACCACATCACTTGGGAATTCGCCTCTTGACACAAAGTGTTCAGATGCCTTCGTGAGAATCAACTGAATGGAAACTTTATCTTTATAAACGTCCTCTAACTTATGAATTATCAGACGAGTTTTGCTTATGGAGATAGATCCACAGGCACCAAATAAAATATGAAGCTTGCCATCATCATGAGGTAGTCTGGCATCCACATTTTCATGAGATGGAGTACCTGGGGGAATGGGGCCTGCATTAATGGTTGCAGAACCTGGCGATGGCGTATGCTCTACCTGCGTAAATGAAATGCCAGGAGAAAATGGACTTTTAGGTCTTTGCTGTTGCCCGCTCTGTCCTGTTGGGGTCACTGCAGATGCTATCGCACTCGATAGTACTGTCTGTCCTTGCTGAGGTACCTGTGTAATTGTTTCTAGTATAGATTTTCCATCTGTAGTGGATCCTGACGCACTTCTAGAACGAACAGGTCCGTGTTTCAAAGTGTCCTCAACATAGAAATGGGCATGCATCGATGGCGCCTTGTGATGCGAAATCTCTGGCTGTAATCTAAGGGACTCGGTAAGCTTGGAGGTCGCGATAGCACCTGTAGATCCCGAAGAAGATGAAGAAGTGAGAGGAGGCGAATCAACAACAACAGTATTAAAAGAAGAATCTGTAATCGGATTTGATTTTATAGGGGAATCCTGAATTTTGTCTCTTGCAGTCTGAGCAGCAATAGCGGCACTCATGGCATGAACTGCTACTCTCTTTCTTAAAGCGAGACCCGTTACTCCAGGTGTTGTAGAATCAGTACCAGATATTCCATCGATATCTGCTTGGAGATGCTCTTCTGACGCTATCGTCTCGCTCTCATCAATAATTGCAGATTCAGTCTCGTCCATCGGTTCCTCATTGTTGATTAGAGGGGTTCTTTCAAGCTGAGGTGATAGGGGTTTAGGGTGCTGAAGAATTGGAGGAGGAGAGGGGCATCTCAAATTTGAGATGGCAATAACACTTGGAGATTCAGTGATATCTGTTGGGATCTCCTGAGGTTTCTTCTTCTTTTTGGTCTTTGTACATGGTTTGGTAGTCTTACCAGTAGCCCTAGCAGAAGCCTTAGCTGTAGCCTTGGCCCTTGCAGCAACTGCTTCATTAACAGAACGAGTGGAATTCTTCCGTGTAGCTAAAGCGGTACTGTCTTCAGAACTGAAGGAAACAATAGAAGAGGAACGTCTAGTAGAATCGGACTCGTCTCTTGAAAGAGGATGTGAAGTCACCTCTGACTGGTCAACTGGGGAGATTAAAGGCGAAAGCTGTATGCCAGAGTTCTTTCTGTCACTATTCAAATTAGACCCCATGGCCGTTCAACAGTTGTAAAGTGAAGAGAGCAAAAAAATGGAGGATGAACCAAAAAAAACAAAATGGTCAAATAAATTGGACTTACAAAGTCAACTGTGAAAGAAATGAAAAACGCTTGAAGTCGTTAAATCCAATACGTTCGATTTACCAATATCCGTCTTGTTATGTGATAGTATTTGCTATTCTGCTAGTAAAGCATCAGAGTAAAATGGAAAATAAGATCGCTTATATATCCAACCTGGAGCAAAGGACCGCCTTGGAAATATTTTGCGCAGGGCCACAGAGTTTTGCGCAGAATTCTAAGAAAAATTAAAATTTTAGGTTCGCTTTTTTTTGGCTTGTATCTTTGATCGGCCGCTCACAAATTGAGGTTAGTACGGAAAAAAAAAAAAGCTTCTTCGAGCAATGTCGTCATCCAGAGGCAGTGGCAAGCAATATCGCAAAATCTTCACACACTTGTTTCAAAGGCCTAGGAGCGTGCACGATAAGAGATTGATTCTTTATCCTTGATCTGCTCCAGCGATCCCGTAGTCATAAATATCAGTGTACATATTTCGCATTGCCCCTCAATAGCTCTCACGTTGTTTGTTGCTGTCTCTAACATGATGCATTTTGCTCCGTTATGCGGGTCACTATACCAATTAAAAAAGACACTGTCACATGCACATCCTCACACCATGGTAAACACCTAGCCAGCACCATAAAATTTTATTTATGCACATATATACAGCCTCCTGTTGAATGAATACCTTGTAGACCTCCTCTGTAAATTTGCAAGAGATACGATCTTCAATATTCAGAGCACAAAGCAAGAGAAGTCTAACTTTCAATAAATCTTCTTCTGTGCCTTCCATGTTCTCCAGATCACACTAGACTCTTTCATTATTACCATCATACTATTTGTACACAAACATAAATATAAATATATATGCTTTCGGTCCTGCCTAACTAGAAAACCAGGTACCGTCAATATTCTTAAAAGCCTTGAAAAACTTCTCCCGGTCAAAGGTCTCAAAGGTAAGCTTGTTATCTTCCATATAGTTCAAGCAGAGGAATAAATACTTGTAACTGGCAAAGAAATTGTAGTCCCTAGAAATTGAGGATCTGGAGGAATTGAAGTAGAATCCATTAAGGTAATGCAATAGAGATACGGGACACATAAAACATTGCTTTATCTTTTCCATACCCTGCTTATATTTAGCTACCACAGTAGTGTCTGAAGAAAACTCATTCGCAGCATTCAGTAATAGCTCCAGAGTTGGTAAGTCAAGATCATCAATACGAAGAGTCACCTTATTCTCGTAATCCTTCTTTTCTAAGGCTTCAGCAACATAACTGCAAAGAGAGAATATGCAGCGAATGAAGACACCGGAGAGATCGGTGGAAAATACTCCCAAAGCATGAACATTCTGGTAAAAGTCGTTTAACAAAATATGATTCAACAAGCCAAGCATTAAAATAGCGAATTTAAGGGCCCTTCTGAACAATCTGGTTTCTAATTCCTTCACCTCATCGAGTGACTTGCCAAACATACGACCCATTCTTATAAGATCGTTGTTGGAATCTCTAAAAACCAAATAACTATGAACATAGAGAAAAAGCAATAAGGCTGAGATTCTCAACTTTAACAATAAGGAGAAAATAATACCAGGCATTTCATCCTGATTTTCAGTAGTGTGCATCTGATTCATTAGTTTATTGAATGAAGCCATTCTGTTGTTATTGTACATTTCGATATTCAGAATGACTTTCTCCAACTGGAAAAGCGTTGGTGATGAGGGATCGTACTGTCTATCGATCAGATCGGTCCTTCTCGATTTATCTGGTGTTGGCTCTGTAATCAACCTAAGTACGGTACGGTAAGCCCCAATGATGTATCTAATATCAGGATTGAAGTTACCCGTTTCGTAGCATCTGTCAACAGTCTGATTCATCATTGAAGGAATACCCAAATTGAAACTCCCCATTGTATCCAAGTACATTACCGCACACCAAATACTGTGCCAATCATCAGTAGAAAGAAGATTTATTAAACGTCGGCAGTGCGGTGGCGCAGAACCATCTTCCACTTGAATCACAGAAGTGCTTTCCGATTTGCCGCGATGAAATCCCAGGACAATGGCCATCTGGATAGTGGTACTTTGAAAAGTTGGAATATTATCAAAAGTAACAAAATCATACTTCTCAACGTTTCTCAAAGCAATAAAGAAAAGAATAATCAATGTAAGCAATGTAGGGAGAGTGGCAAAAGTGCGGTACTCTGCTTCTTCAAGAAGATTGGTGGCAAAGAAGTACAACAAATTGGTCTTGTCTTCCGAATAGATAGAAAAATGATTATCTTCGATTCCATTTGAAGGATGCGTCTGGGAGAATTCTTTAGAGGATTTGTTCGCTATTATTGTTGTAAATCCAAATTTAAGAGAGCTAATCACGAGGGCAATTTCTGCAAAATCCGAAGGGAAGCCAGAAAGAATGATTTTGATCCGATTAGATCCGGGAACCCTTTGAAACCGCCGTGATATAATATCATCCATTAACGCTTTCGGCGTCACAGGAAGGAAACTTTTCATCACTGAAAAAGAGTTCTTGGTAAGACGCATGAAGAGATCAAAGTCCACTAGGTAATCTTCAAGCATCCGAATAATAGCGATCTGTCTTGCCGTAGTAGGTGAACCCACCTGAAGAGAAATTTTGGCACTGGTGGTTTGTAGTGTAAGATTCATGGCATCGTGATACTGCCTAGTGTGGATAGATTTTCTCCAAGCACGCCGCTCGCATTCCAAGTTACCCTGTACATCACGTATTAGTCGTCCTAGGTTTGCATCACACATAAGTAAAGATTTGAAACTGGAAGGCCCACGAAAGGACGACGAATTTGGTTTATCGAATCGAAGACACCGATCGGACAGGTGACTTAACGGACGCAAATGCGCCTTGCGGATTCCCCGAAGGATATATATATCTTTAGCTCTTATGTCATTGAAAACTTGAGGTCTGAGCCAGTCACTGTCGAATCTGAATAGGGCACTTCTAAGTCGGTCGATCTCGTTAAGCAAAGACTCGATGCGTGTATCCTTGTCAAAGCCGGGATCATCGTCATAATCGGTCGGTGAAATAGGGGCCTTCATGATGGGATTTGTCTTCCTCTTTCTTTTGTTGTGTGGGTTAAAGCTCTTCGGCTCACCTTCGGACTTAGGAGAAACTGATGTATTAATATTGTTGGTGAGAGTATCGGTGGTATCCATAAAAGGGGACAGTCTGGATGTGTCTCCGAAAGAATCAGAGCTGTCAGAGCGGGAAGATCCCTTCTCGCTTTCAATACTTTGCTTTTCCAATATTTCGGCTGCATATATCGATGGCAGATGAGAAACATAGACACAAGATCCATCAGGCATGTGGTTACGCAAGCAGGCACCGCACATTGGCTTCAATCGATCACATTTGATTTTCTTGCGCTTACAACAAAGACACGATACTGTAGGTCGATTTCTCTTCCTCTTTGGACGAATACTGTCTGGGTTCGGTGTAATGTCAACCAGATGCTGAGCATCGTCAATGCTTGTGGACACAAACCTGCCAACTATGTTGTCAGGCATTGAGTGGATTTCAATTATGAAGCAGGTACCGAATATAGAAAAGAATAGCCACCTTTTAGCTCTCTACAAAACTCCCGAGGACACGAAAAACAAAAAACAAAAATTGAACGATAAAATAGGATAAATCAAGATAATATAAAAAAAGAATGGAAGAAGGCTGAAGATGGTCAATGCATGCGAGAGTGCGGAAACGCCGACCACATTCGGAGAAGAGGAAGATATCAGATTAAATATATAATTTTCCTTTGACAAGACTGCGTAAAGCTGGATTTTCGGGGTACGAGATCTATGTAATTAAAACAAGGTCTTTAGGTAAGAATAAAGTCAGTAGATAGGTAATGAGCCAGAAGTCAACAGGATATATATGCACTCCGAGATATGGCTAGAAACTTGAGCAGTAGTTGTAATATTGCTTAGCCACAGCTTACCCCCAGGACTAGCGTAAAAAATACACAACATTACAGCCTACGCCAAGTACAGGACCGTTCCACAATCATCAACAAAAGGAAGAGTATTGTGGGGTCCGTAGGATCTCCGGGACAGAAACATGAAAAGAGAGAAAGGATGCTCGACATACAACATTCGATGTTCTAACGACGCACTATCAAGGCGACGGGCGAAAATACGCACCAAGCATTTACAGGCCGGACCCGATATTTTATAATCCGTCAGACGTATATGAGTACATGTGATAATCAAGATAGAAAAATTAGAAAAAGGAAGAATAGGTGGAATCTCGTCCTATGTCATTTTGCTAAGTTTATAGCGGGTATTCTGAAGAACTTCTTCAGCGGCCAATATTTCACTGTCTTCTGCCATAATTTGTGGACCATAATCCCCTTCGTATATGGTGGCTCCACTCTTCCTTCTCAAATCAACGACCGAACATTCGTAACTTTTTAACACTTGCGATGCTGACGGCCTATTACCTGGATTAGGGTCAATCATCCAGGCGACCACTTTGTCCAAGGGGGCCGAGCCATCAAGGAACCACTTCGGTGCCCATGATGGATACCTGCATAAGCTGGACGATTCATTGGATGCGATTCCATTGTTATTCACGGATCCTCGGTTTCCCGTGAGGAAAACTCGGGACTTACTCTCAGAAGTGCTGGTAGCACTGGTGGCACTAGTAGTTGTAGAAGTCGAGGTATTTTGCAATTGCCCAGGATCAGAGGTCAAATTCGACGAGTAAGTGTTTGTAGTAGACGAGAAAACGGAACCCTCTAAATCTGTGAGATCACTCGAAGAAAGTTTGCCAGCATCGGTCAAGTCTCCTGATCGTAGTTTTTGCCATGAGGTGCCGTTATCTGGAAGAATGATGTTGGCAGCAATTTCTACCATAATCAATCCGCAGCTGAAAATGTCCGCTGCCTTGCCGTAGACGTGTCTCGAAATCACCTCAGGTGCAATGTACTCGCGATCACCTTCCCGGTCAAAGAACGGTGGAATTGGAAGTTGAGACGCGACACCGAAATCCCCAATCTTTAATGAGCCTTCGAAAGTAATGAGAATGTTTGCAGGTTTCAAATCTAAATGAAGAATGCCACATTTGTGAATGTATTGTACTCCCAACAGCATTTCAACCATTATTTTCCAAACCCTCCACTCATCAAGTCTCGATATTTTGCCACTCTCAGCGAGAAACCTCTCCAAGGAGCCGTTTTCACAGAATTCAGTCAGAATGTATAAGTACGAATTATACTCCCAGTAATCCACTAGGCTCAACACATACTCCTTACCTTCATCCGTGTTCTCTGAGTCATCTTCTCCTCTTGATGTTCTGCCAGATCTTTCAGGCTTATGTAGCGTCCTGAGAATTTCCACTTCCTCAAGTTTACGCATCCTCGTCTTTGGTCCTGCAATTGGTCTTTTAGTTCGCTTCACAGCATATTTGAAATTCTCATACTGTGTCTCATACACGACAGAGAATTCGCCTGAACCCACCAGTTTGCAATTGCCAAATCTTGAACGAATACATGGATCCTCGTTATCCTTGTTAGTCTCGTTGAATACCATGGTAGCTGTCAACGATTTGGGGTTGTACGCTGCCGATTGCTGTGACAAATTCATTGCACATTCGACAGGAGTTCGAGGGGCCGTTTCAGATAGAATAGGTGTAGTCGGAGGAAGTGAAAGAGTCGACGGCATACAACTAGAAGGATGTCTTCTAAACGAAGGCTTCCGAGAGAGCGCTAAATCAGGTTGCATGTTTGGCAGTGCCATTGTATTTTCTGAACTACTGGCCCTCCGCCAGTAGCTAGAATGAGATTTTGTTGGCGTAAGCATGCCTCTAGGAAACTGAGGAGGTTGAAATTTCATTTGTTCCTGTGGCTCCTGTGATTTCTGTTGCTCTTGATGGCCAGAGCTGTTTCCGAGTCTGGTTGGCGTGGGAGGAAGGTTATCGTATGATCCAAAGTTAGAACCAAAGCCTTCAAACTGTATTTCATCAATCTTATCCAAGTCGATGTCTTCGTCCATTCGAACGTCCTCGTTTTGAACAGGAGAAGATTCCATGAGAACCTCATTACTGATGGGCTGCTGCTCCAGACTCCCCTGGCCATGTTGCTCACCTTCAGTAAATATACTAGTACTGCTATTATTGCCATCGCTATAAAGGTCATCGAATTCGTTGGTGAACCTTAAAATACAACTCTGCAAGTCGGTTGTATTCACAGCACGTTCGGGACGTGTCGCCGTTCTAGAACCTCCACTAGAAGAGGATCCTCCACTGGAATGAAGCCTCAGAGGCTTTACCGAATTAGGAGTAAATCCAATACCGGTTGTATTACTGTCCACATTAACATTAACTCCTGTTAGCGTGCTATTAAAGGAAGTGTTCATACCTGCAAAAGAGCCGTTGACATCCACGATTGTATGTGGTGGTCTCTTGCAGGGAGTCTCGGGCATAGTCTTACTGCGAGAGGCAGTCAGTGTTTTTTTACTCTGTAAGCCTGTAGATGTGAATGCGGTTTGAAGAGGTTTAACACAATTGAAGGAAGCTGGGGTTATGAAGGCGTCAGCCGGATTTGTAAAAGGCGTTCTGTCCAATGGGCCAGTCTGGCGATCTAGTTTGCGGGCGATACTAGTTTGTTTAGAAGGAAAATCTTGCGATTCTTTGTTGAAGCTTGAATTAGGAATACTCTGTGGGCTTAAAAACGGAGCATCGGGCGTAGGATTGAACGGATGAAACTTGTCGTAATGTTCTTCGCTCTTCGACTGCTTGTGACGATCATTGTCAAAATTTGTACGATCGTCTCCGACAGCACTATTGAACAGCCTCTTCCAGCTGAAATTTGTACTGTTGGAAGACATCTTCTTCATAGATTTGGCCTTGTTTGGATTGATAAAGTGAGAAGATGTGGCGACGGAAGTCTTCGATGACTTCTTTTTGGGAGGTTTTATGAAGGAACCAGTGCCATGAGTTGGTACGCTTGTGGAATACGCATCTTCTGAAAATTCCTCATCCAGAGATTTGCCAACGGTGTGTGGTAGTCTCTTGATGGTGGGTCTAACAGTGGGACTAGTCTCCAAAGACAAGTTTAAGAAGCCGAAACTTCTTTTCAAAGTAGCTCTGTACCGGCTGTTGCGATGGTCGAATGGGGCAGTCTGATTGCTTGGAGCAAAAGGTGAACTTGAGGCTGCGTCTTCAAGCAAATCCCCTGTAATTTCAGTGTCAGCGGACAGTCCGCAGTAAGGTTTGTTCGGTGTATGATGGCACCTTGGTGTGGATGACGCGCTGGAAGAAGGCGAATAGAATGCCCTCTTCTTAGAGTTCTGAGGGAACCCAGTACGGTTCAATGTGGACGGCGTCATAGACCCGAGTGGTTTTGCTAGAGATTTCCCGTGAGGATTTTGCGTACCTTCCGTAATCATGGTAGTGGGATATGTGAGCGATATGTAAATAGTAAATGAGTGACACTAAGAAGAACTCAAATGAAGTGCAAAAATTAGAAAATAGTTCAGGCTCAGTTAAAGAACATCGCAATCTTGTCGACGGCTAAGCTAGAGGAAAACAGAGTAGGAATGTTCTTGGTCGACTTTCAGTTGGTCTAATGGAAGTGATAAACAGTGAAAAAGGAAAACCGTGTGTGGCAACAATTGGGGGGGGGGGGAGAATAAAAATGTAAACAGAGATACACAATTCGGGGTGCGCATCAGGGGGGAGAAATTGAGAAGACGCGTCATTCCATTTATGCATGAAAAGTTTTTTTTTGATGCCTTTGGAATTTCTTGGTTTGTTGACAACAAGGTGTGAGAGCTCTACATTTTCGACTGGACTACCTAAACGAGATATTTCGAGGGTCTATACGTGCATTATTGCATGATTGCATGATGCCACCTGCACCATTCATAAAATCAGATTAGGGGATTGGTGGGCTTGTTCTGGTTTCCTTCGCGTATGATTGTTGAGAAACCCTTGCATTATTTCCGCTTAAAGACATTATGAAGATCCATCTCGTTACTTCAGTGCTCAGACATTCTCTTTATTGCCGCCGCCTAACGGCTTCAACTGGTTTCGCTAGTACTCGGCTCGGGTGGCTCTTTGCTAAGCATTTCTTTTCTCTTTTTGGGAGGTTGCGTATAGGTTCGTAATCCATATGTCGTATGGGCCATTGTCAATTAATCCCTCACTATCAGATTTGTTGATTAGTTTCATAACAGATTTTGGAACCTTGCCTTTTATGGCCTGGGCGCCTCTGCGTTTATGCTTCGACCTGCGTAATTCCTGTTTCATTTCTTTCTGCCGCTTGTTTATCTCGTAAGACGAGGCCTTTTTAGAACCAATAAAACCAACGGAACCTACGGAATCAACGGACTCAATGGATTCAATGGATTTAATGGAACTAACGGTGCCAATTAGACGACTGTCAGCTGCCGGTTTGTGAACCCACCCAAAGTAGTATGAAGCCTGTCGAAATGCAAGGTGGTTATCCTCGAAACCCCACGTAGGCATGGTCTTTGTCCATCTAAGTTTCTTCAGTTGTCTCTCCAACTCCTCCACCTCCATCAGCGTAAGCCTGTTGTTCAGGTTAAAACCAAAAATTTTCCTTTTTAGTGCAACTAAATTCAAACTTTCTACAACCTCCAGCCTCACCGTCGACTGCCCTGATGCAGGGTCAATCGATTTCATATAGACGTACCTTACAGTTTTATCCCAATTCGGTGATTTTTCAGGGTCGTTCAACGATCCTGAATGAATCAAAGTTTCTATCAACCATCCGAATACTTCCCACTCGTTTAACTCGTTCGGCAAATCTGATAAGCCACTGCCATATTTTGTTTGAAAAAAGTGATAGAAAGCCACTGCGTAGGGGAAGTTCTGTTCCCTTTTAATTAAATATCCGAGCAACAAGTCAAAGCTGCGACGTGTTGGCTGCAAGAGATTCTTTCTCACATACAAATCAAATTCCTGGTAAAGTTTCACAATATCGTAGTCTTCTCTCTCTGCCTCGACCTCATCCTTTAGCCATAAATTTACAATGCACATTAATTCGTGTCTGCTAAATCGTTCGGGGTCCAACTGTTCTTCTAATCCCAGCGAACGAGAGTACCGGATACCTATTCGGCTGAAGAATGTTTTTGAAAAGTAGTATGGAAGTCGATATGCATCCATTAGGGAAACCATTTTAAGCATATCTTTCTCGTTTTTCAATCCTGCAGCTATTGCATTCACTGTGAGGAGATCGAGCTTGGATCTCTCATTCAATTCCCTACAGAAATATGCCGCTTGTCGCAATCTGTACTTATTTCCCGTCTTCATTGACTCATAGATCGCAATGTTGTATGATTGAATATCTCCCGACATCTCGTTTTTATCCATCAACCCAAAGATCTCCATCACCCGATCAAATTGATATCTCATCGAGTACAGCTTCACCAACGACCGATACGTTTCCAGGCTGAACAATTCAGCTCTGTTTCGAATCATCAAATCAAGTATTTCCATTACCTTTAATTCAATCTGTGGCACTTTGATGTAATTATAACTCGTAAGTTCTTGAACATATTTGTTTATCGCCTTCTTCTCCCGTCCATCCTTGATTTTAAGCACGGGTAAAGCTTCTTCTGAAGAAAAGTAGGGTAAGCTTGTGACCAACGCTCTGTAGTCATAATCGAATTCAGAGGTCTCTTTGGAATTAAGTTTCGGTATAAGCGTGGATTCAATAAAAGTCACCATCTCGTCCTCAGTCATCACTTGAGGGAGCTGATTAACATTATTCACTGATGGATACATGATTCCTTTAGCGGTGGCATTATTTTTGAGAGTAGTAAAATCTGATGCCGAGATTCGTAGGCTTGTGTTTGACCGATTGTAAAGATCCTGAAGTTTTGACTCTAAAATCTTGTATCGTTTCTCAACTTCAATTGGCTCATCTAGTTTAGGTGATGTCATTGAAGTGGGAGAAACAAAAAGTGCCTTTGATAGTCGGTCCAGCCGCTATATTACTCAAGTGTATATTTCTCGCCAATTGTATTGTCCTCAATGATATTCGAGTGCGGATCATGTTGATAATGAAATATAAAACAGGCCCTTAAAGATGAAGATAACAAGATTAAAATAATTATCGATTTTATTTTTCTTCTCTCTATTTTTCTTATTTAATGCACCACCTACTTGTTCTGAAATCTGCAAAGAAAGCGACAAAAAAAGTTGTCCAACGATATAATGTTGCTTCAGTGTTTCCTTCCTGGTCAAATTGACGGTGGGGACTCCTCCCCCGTAAGTAAGGACAAACCACTTTCAATAGAACTACTCTGTTTAGTTTCGTAGATCTTATTATTTTTTGTTCAGATTAAATGTATTTATGAATAGCAAAATGGTTTACCCCGTAATTGTAAAACTCTCTAAATACATTAATTCAAGATAGGAAATGGGCCGGAAACCGTTGGGAAGCTTGTGAAGAGATGATCTCCATCGTTTCGGATGCCTATTCGGGTTCATGATGCGATGAGATGAGAGGTTCGTATTCTTTCTTTTTTTTTTTTTTTCACGGGTCCTGACTCTTTCTTTCACTGCCAAATATGCTTATTTCTATTATTTGTCTCCTCTTCTTTAGATTATAATAATTCCATTCGAACGACATCTATATGAAACATAAGTCAGATATTGGTAGACATGAGACGGTTCCTCCATCCTCTGTGATCAATAACAATTACAAACATGACAATGGTTCTACCCATCACGGAACGAAGCCTACTGAAGGAAGTTCTATAAATGTTTCCTCGGAGTCTGCCAAAAAATAACACTTCGGCAAAAGCCGATGTACCGATACAGTCTAAGTTTGAATGTGGGTCCGAATCCAAGAAGCCTAGAAAGCAATTTAAGAGAATAAGGACCGTTGAGGGTAGCTGTAACCAATGTCTTAAGCATCGAGTCAAATGCTCATTGGACAAACCCTTATGTAAGAGGTGTCTTAAGCAGGGACTTGATTGCAATTATGACCGATTCAATTTGAAATGGGGTAAAGTGCTGAATATCAATTCTGTAGCTAGTTCGAAGGGTGGTGGTGGTGAACTTGAAGGTAATACAGGTAAGAACAACTTCTACATGTTCAGTGGTCGCAATGCAAAGCCTCTATTCACATTGATCAGAAGTATCAATGACAAAGAAAAAAGAGTTGTTTCTGTGGCTGATAATAGTACTACGAAATCAGTGAGGCAGAGTTCATCGACGCCTTCAACTCCTAATACCGCTATTAGTTCATCCGCAGAACCACGGGCAGCAAGTCAGGAGCAGAACACTAGCTCCGATAGCTCTAGAGAGTTTGACTATTTTAGAAACGTTCTCATTGCAAAATTGCATGCTTTTGGAAAGTCTCTGGATGAATCAGGGCTGGAAGTAGCTCAAAACAGTCCAATCCTCCAGAATATGATCAGTACACTTACCGCATGTTATATCCATAATGGCAGTCCCGCCAGTATCTCCCTGGAAGAAGTACAGCAGAGGAAGGCTCATTCAATTCAAATGTTGGTGGATAAGATCCGACAAGAGACGGCTCACGCAGCCGAAAATGGGGCTACTTCAAAGTCTGATTTGAAAGACATGGAAGCCCTATTGGATGCATGTATTTTGATGAGCATCTTGGATAGTGTGATTGACTGTACCAATTTTAACATTGTTCCTACCCATTTATTTGGAGCAAGAGCTATTCTTAATGAGATCGTCAAAAGAAATCCAAACTTCCTTCGCTGTCTTAAGACCGGTAGTCCTTTAACCGCCCGTCTATTTTCACTATTTGCCACTATGGATCTCATCTATTGCATTCTCTCAGGAGAATCGGTCACTTGCATGCCCCAGAATGGCTGGTTCAGCTTGGGAGATTGTGATTGCTGGTTTGGTGTCATCGGCTCCGGAGACCCTTATTTGCAGGTGATGGAGGCACTCTCGTTTCTAACTAATTCGCAGCTACTGCTGAAGACTGGCAACTTACCCTTGAGTTTTATGAACGATTTAGAGGAACGATTTTCTCTCTTGTTAAAGCTAAGTACACCTAAGGTGAACTCTCCTTGGAATTTGTTTGTAGCAGGTTACGCTGACGTGGGTCTCGTCTACTACAGTCGGGTCATTTTAGGTGCTGGCATTGATGATCAGCAGGTTCAATCTACTGTGAGTACGTTTCTTTCAAAGCTGAAATCGGTTCCCGAAAGTTCTACTGCCGGTGACAATGCTTCAAGTATTTTAGATCACTGTCTGCTCTTTCCTCTAATGGTCTTAGGGGCCCATTGCGTTCGGCAAGATCAACAGGGATTCGTTCGGAAATGGATAGGCAGAGCACTGCCTTCTTTGAGTTTCCAGAATATCGGATCACTCTCCGTGTATTTAGATGGGCAGTGGGCCATTACAAGTTGTCTTTCGAATCCCTCATCCGATCCAGCCAATATCCAGACTGTTCGACAGTCCACTTGGTGGAATCTGTTTGCAGATATAGCCAAAAAATCGATTATATTTTAATGTTAGATATTATTTTCTAGGCTCTTTAATCCCCCTCCCCTCCCCTCCCAATTTGTACGGTAGTCTCTAATCTCTTCGTTGTCTTTTTCGGAGAGATTGTTAGTCCATCCTCATTGCCCGGTATCAATCAAAAAAAAAAAATTTTCCGGGTTCACGAAGGGTGTCTCGACTTTTTCGCTGTGCTCTTAAATATGTTAGAGGCCACGCCTTATCCTCTAGTTCGATCCAAAGAATAAAACTGATTTTTTCTTTCCGTTGTTAACTCCCTACCAAGATGAATCCAGCAGTCACTAATCTTGTTTTGATGCTTGTTACTATGCAGGTGTCCAGAAAGCTCAACTTTGAGGACCCTACTGTGCTTTTCTACGTGAGAGCCGCCTTCATTACTGGTACTCTTCTCACTTTGGCCATATACTGTTATACTCGATACCTTATTACGTCGAAGAATGATCTCACTACTTTGAAGTATGTTGAGCCACCAAACACTATGGCTGGAGAGACCGAGTCCAAGTTGGTCGTCACGACCGTTAAGGACTATGATTTGGCTCAGCTTCAGAGTGCTATCAAGGGTGTCTTTACTAGTATTGCAATGACTGGTTTCATGCATCTTTACATGAAGTTTGCTAATCCTTTAGTCATGCAATCTATCAGTCCTGTCAAGGGCGCCTTGGAGAATAAGGAAGTTCAGATTCATATTTTCCACAAAGCTGCTTCTGGTGACTTGAAGAGACCTTTCAAGGCTGCTCCTGGTTTGTTCAGTGGTATGACTGGTCAGAACAGTGTTAAAACTGACAAGGCTTCTATTGAGAAGGCTGAGACTAGTGGCGTGGGAGGCGTTAAGGAGGAGTGAACACGTAAGCTGCCCAAGAAGCGGTGTTCCTCATTTCTGTATGTGTGTTCGCCTTTTATTATATTATACTCTAGATAGTAGTACAAATAGTGTTATGTTACACCCTAAACTTATCGCAACCAACCAGAGCACCACATTGCCACTGGTTTTAAAATAGTATTTGTCTTCGGATCCAGGGATAATGCCTGGGATAATGCCTGCATTATCACTGCTTGACTGGTACGATGTATAATTGGCTGGAATTTCGTTAGTGTTCGCTTCTCGTTCATGTTGATGCAGCCTATGAGCTTCAATCTCATAGTTCTTGTACCAATTAGGGTCATTGAAGTTGATGAAATACATGTCTACGTTCTTCGAACGGAGATGAGCGACGAAGCATAGAACTAATGCATATGCCTGATAAACCATCCCTAGAGGCATGAATTCTTTGGAGAAAAGCTTCATTACAAGCAACGAAAAGCCTAAGCACCCTAGACACGTACGGATATAAGCGCCCTGGTAGGTTCTCTGGTGTGCCCTAACATCCAATTTTTGTCCCTTACTGTCAAGATATTCCAATCTTGATGGCCGTCGGCTCAATGATAAAACCATGAGAAATGTTTTGCTATCAAGGTAGTATGAGATCCTAGCCGAGAAGAAAAATGATTAGTGGTGCTTGGTATATTTTAGCGAAAGGCAGTGCAATAAAGGATTGACCTGAACTGCACGAAGGTGGTATGATATCAGAAATAGATGATACAATAAAACACCAAAGCTTTTGTGGTATAAACATATTTCTTCAACCAATCCAAGTTGTGTATTCATTTTTATTTTTTCATTTAATATTTGAAAGAAGTGGTTTATATTCAGAATGGTTTGTAAAAATGACTTCTTTTCAAAACTTTATTGGTTCCTTAGTAGACAGTAATGTACTATAGCTATCCGTGATTTGATTTCCTAAAAGAGTTGTGTGATACGTTGCTTAACTCAAGTACAGGTTGTTCAAACTATTCACGGTACGCTACATCTTTGCGACAAATATACTGTCATGCTCATTTTGTCACTTATAGTTACATAAAGTGCAAGCCACTTTCAGAACATGATTGAGATGGAAGCGTTAACATGATCTCTGTTTCTTCAGACCGTCTATGGACATCGAACAACAGAGATTAGCATAGGAAGAAAGAGTGGAGATTAAAGCTAATATACAGTGCATATAGAGTGAAAAGAAGAATCAATCATAGGATAATCAACAAAACCAATATTATAATTAAGACGACAATGAGAACAGCAATACAGCAGTCACCTCCCCTCTTATTAGTGGCTAGAAACTTGTTGACCCGTTTAATACCATTATTAACGATCTTAAAGTTTAAACGATCTAGATCTTCTTCAACTCCGTCCAATAACTCTTCGTGGTAGGTCAACTCATCTCCTATATTAACTGCCTGACTATGTAGATTCTCGATTGAGGTGGCCAATCCAGTGGATATGAGATCATCCTGCTCCTGCAACAACTGCTGATGATACTCTCTGTAATTATCATCTGACTCGTTTTGTGGTGGTGGTAATCCTACGTGCTTAGGGTCCACCTCTACCGCCTCACCACTGAAAGGATTATCAGAGTAATGACCCTTGAGGTCTACCGAACTCATCACTCCATTGAATTGAGACTTCATGTCTTCTAGCTTCTTTTCCCTCTCACTTAATTCAAACAAATCAATCTCCGGAAAGCTATCATTACCATTGCCTAAGGCCGCCCTTTGCTTTGACTGTTTCACAGACTGGATGGCATTTTCAAGGTCTCCTATAATCTCGATTAGTTCATTTTTGATGTTGTTGAAATCTAGTGAGTTAGGTGAAGTGGTCTTCAATTTAGCTAGTTGTTCCACACCATCTTGGTATACGTCATTGAATGGATCCATCGTAAGGATATGAAAGCAAAGTACTGCTTAGGCGTAAACTGGTGTCGTGCAAAAATTGTTACGTGCAAAGCTCAAACCTTTTCTCTCGCTCCTAATCATTCTTATTCTGCTCTGATCTGCGAAGTGGAAGGGGGGTGGGGGTTTTAAGATTTGGTAAGCGAGAAAACAATAAATTGATCTGTTATAAATAGAGACAGAAGGAATTTGCATCCTTTTTATTGATTCTGTACCCCTGTTTGATCCTTCAGGTATCATGCCGCAGCTGATTTCTTATTTACTGCCTCTGTCATCTACAGGGTCAAAAGATCCGGAAGGATCTCAATCCAGAGGATTATTCTTCAACGCCTTGCTGAAATTATCCAATCAGCAATTGCTGGAATTGGCCAAATCGTACTCTACAGACCGGAAAAGTGTCAAAGTGGTTGTCAAAAATAATCGCATTGAAAGCATCGAGCTTGAAAATAAAGTGGTGTGTAAGTTATCCAACTTGAAGGAGGCCAATGTCGACCTTTATGCTTCAATTAAGCCCAAGAAATCTTCTGACCCCTTCTTTAAGTGCGTCAGTATCGGCAGGGTTGATAGACGATTGACTCCTATGGATTCCAAAATCCATAACGAAGGCAGTATTAGCGATGTCGAAAAGTTGAATCTACAGTATAAAGTGATGGAAAAGGTTCTAGAAAGGGATGTGCCAAGCAAGCTCTCTGATTTAGTGACCATGTTTAGGGGCGAAAACCGTGACACACTAAGAGGCATTTACAATAGAATTATAGGAAAAAATGGCTTGATACGACCTGAATGTGTAATGGACTTGAAGTCGCGCAGTCCGACGCCCGAGTTGAATCGTTTGTTGGACAATGCTGGATATAGTAAGTTCAACCCACTTCGATTAATGATTTCTAGCGATACCAGAGAGATTACCGTTCCAAAAAAGGAAGAACGCACACAGCAAGAGCTTCAAAAAGAAGATACTCATGAGGAACTGGACTTGCAGCCCTTAATACAGCCAGTTACAATACTTCCACGGCGTTCTAGCAGATCTAGACCTTTAACTCCACAACTGGTCCCGTATCCACAGCTCAAACCGCTAAAGAAGAAAGGTTTTTCTCCTACTGGGCGTAAAGGGGCCACTGTCGCAATCAGTGGAGCTGATGCAAGAGGAAACAAGGATACCAATTTAGACAACAGTAAAGGTACTGTATGTGCACGTATCAAAGAAGATGAAAATCAGAACGAGGATCAGGTCGATGATGATGATCCAGTTGATAGTTCTAGCAGAAGAAAAAAAAGAAGAAGGTTTAGTAATAGAAAATTATCGGACGATTACTCGTCATCGTCAACGTCTTCGTTGTCCATGTCTGTCCATAGATCAGACAAATCCTCACCGTTGAGCTCATACTCAGAGAGTGATGAGGAAGTAATTGAGGAAAAGACTTTGCTTCGTCATGCAAATTCAAAGGAAGGTCTAGACGACAATGACGATGCCTCGATTCGACAATTGATACTGAAATTTCAGGACACTTATCGCCAGTATTACAAAATGTACGATGCATTACGGAACGGTTCTGTTCAAGTACCAATGCAAGAGACAAATGAGAAAGTTAAGAATCTAATCAAACTGCAAAACAACCTTCAGCAATGGAAGCACAAGCTTGAACGGATATTGCAATAATAATGACCATCTCGCTACGGATAAAATAGGATTGAATAAAAGTGTTTATAGTATAACAGTTCGAGATTCCCTGAGAAAGGGAGGATAATCAGCAACAGTAGGAGATTTATAGTTCTCAGTAGTTGTCGTAGCTAAGCCTTAGCTATCTATGCACCAGTATTAGGTATACATGACGGTAACGATATGAAATACTTTCAATACACCAGACCCTCTCGAGAGTGGTCTGCCAACTCTACAACGCGCACAGAACCTATCTACGAACGATAACATATAGTCATGAAAAATAAAAAGAAGTGAAACATTAATGCTTCGAAGATCTAGTCATTCCTTACAAATTGTTCTAAGTATATCTAGTCAAAAGCGTATCAGTAAAGACAAAGGAAAAGGCAAACATAAAAGAAAAACAGGAACAATGACAAGAACAAGAACAAAAACAAGAATAAAGATAAAATCAGAAACAGAAAGACAGTTAAAAGGCAAAAAGAAATATCATTGAAAGCTGATCAGCCCGGGCAAGTAAAGTCATCTAGACACTTACAAAAGATTGCTAGCCTTGAATTGATCCATCAAAGCCTTACCCAATCTACCTGGAGATGGAACAACAGAAACACCTGCAGCCTTCAAAGCATCAATCTTGGATTGGGCAGTACCCTTACCACCAGAAATCAAAGCACCAGCGTGACCCATTCTTCTTCCTGGAGGAGCAGTTAGACCAGCAATGAAGGAAGCGACAGGCTTTGGAACCTTTCTTGTAAGGTTGTATTGCTTCAAGAATTCAGCAGCTTCTTCTTCAGCGGAACCACCAATTTCACCAATCATAATGATACCTTCGGTCTCAGCGTCATTAAGGAACAAAGTTAAGGCATCAATGAAGTTAGTACCTGGAGATGGATCACCACCCATACCAATAACCAAAGATTGACCAAGACCAACCTCAGTAGTTTGGGCAACAGCCTCGTAAGTCAAAGTACCGGATCTAGACACGACACCAATCTTACCACGCTTGAAGACTGATTGAGGCATAATACCGATCTTACATTGATCTGGAGAAATAATACCAGGGCAATTTGGACCAACCAATCTAGTCTTGGATTGTGACTTCAACATCTGAGAAATTCTCAACATATCCTGCTGAGGGATACCTTCGGTAATACACACAACCAAAGGAATTTCAGCAGCAATAGCTTCCTCAATGGCAGCAGCAGCAACAGGAGGTGGAACAAAAATACCGGAAGCGGTGGCACCGGTCTCTTTCATGGCATCAGCGACCGAGGCAAAGACTGGCTTTCCTAGGTGGAGTTGACCAGCCTTTCTTGGGTTGGTACCACCAACGATTTTGGTACCATATTCAATAGATTGTTGGGCATGGAAAGTAGCCTGTTTACCGGTGAAACCCTGGAATATAACCTTGGTATCCTTATTGACCTTCAAGTTCTTGATGGTATCGGCATAGCTCTTGGCGACTCTCGAAGTCGAGAAAGATCTTCTAAGCATTCCCTTTGTGAACATTGTGACTATAAACAAAAACGCAGAACTTTTCTAGTTGTAATGAATAGTAAGTAAACACCAACAAAACAGAAATAAGAAGAAGAAATAATAGGAAGAAAAAGTGGTGATTAGAAAGAAAAGAATGAAAAATCAGCACTTAAGTTAAATCGACAATTCGGTGCAAAAAGAAAAAACCAATACGGCAGGAAGGAAGCGTTATTCAAGGATGAAGATGTGCAGAGTGTTCCGAAAAGCCAAATGAGGCCGCGCGCTTTCCGGCAGTAAGATTAATTGTTCGTGGGGCAGCGTGGGGGAAGCGGGACAGAGGGGGCATGAAAAGCTCGTTTTTATGTGTCTGCATAGGCGGAGGTATGTGAGGCTTTAGCGATGCCCTGGTGGATCACGGGAGAGAGAAGTAACGACCCAACTGTCTAGGTGCGAGCGCGAAAGAGTACCGGGCAGCGGAACAGCGGGCTTGTGAGCTCTGTCGCTCACCCCAAGACTCCCCGCTGAGCCATCGGGAGCTATTGTGTTTCGAATCCTCTGCTGTAATTTATTTTGCCGCCCCCTGAGACAAGCCTGTGGGGGGAAAGGACGGGTCGTACCCCTAGGGAAGAACACTATATGGCCGACATGATTCGTCCAGTGCATGCCTGGGGGTATAGAATGAGCTTACAGCAGGTATCACTGATTTCATAGTTTCCCCTAAATACACCATCAATAGATTGACCAGATCGAATCCTGGTAACTTTCTGCCATTTACTGCTAAATCAACTAGCCAATCATGCGCCATATAGCGGAACTCGCATGGAATCTTCGGCCTTTTCCCGCCTCGGCAAACCCACCTCCCCCGCTAAATATTCAGCCCGCAGGCGGCTAGACAAAGTCGAAGTTTCGGACAACATTGGATTCTTTTCCTTTCACCACTGCAGCCCGATACAACTCCACGTTATTTTTTTTTTCAAATCTCCGCCAGATGCAGAGGTCGGCCAACGCATTCCCCACCGGCCGATTACTGTCTATTCAAGAGCTGCAATAGGTAGAAACTTGTGCTCCTGTCAGTGTATGATGGATGGGGTTGTGACTACCATGATTCACGGAAAATTCCTCGAATCTGACCGGTACATTTACTCTTTCCATCGGTGGCCGTAATTTATGTAGCATTTGGTGAGCAATTAGAGGATTTCATGCATTTATATGATATTGTAGAAATACGTAACATTTTTATACTAATAGCTAAACATACTAACGTAATTTAAACCCCGGGAACCTAGTCGATCCCAATCCATCTGGTTAAGCCAAAGCTCATCTAGGATCTTTAATCTTGCAAACACTGAACCTCCTTTCCAACTCAATGTCGACGGATCCACGTTAGCATTGACTAAGATCTCTATAGGGAGGAGTTGGGAATTGTTCACCACATTGGAGATTCTCTGTAATTGAGACTTAGTCAATTCAAACTTCTCTTCTTTCAATTTATCTGCATTCTTACCTGCTTGCTCCAGTTTCTCTCTCTTTTTTTTTTCTGTCGTTGTCCAATCCTCCTTCCACCCCCTAACTAGATCTACAATTGTCGCCAACTTGTTGGAAGCTAGAATTGGTGACCGTGTAATATTCAGTCGATCAAGTAGCATCTGATCAAACCCTTCTATTTTGGATCCTCCTCCAATAAGGGAGATGTTCCCGTACAACGTGGTCAATCTTTCCGTATTGTCATATCCAGCCATTGTGATTGATTCCAACACTGCCTCATCTAACGCGGTCATATTCTTACGCTCAGAATTCGTGCCGGTTGTATCATGCCAATCATCACTGTACTCTTTACGCTGCGAAGGCATTAACCCTCCGTAACTGCCATCCTCACCGTTACCCAGAACTAACAGTAAATTCACGATCTCCTTCAAATCCATTTCACTAATCAATTTTCCTTCTCCCTCCATCTGCTGCAACAACGACATAGGATCATCATTTTCAAATCCTTCAAATATTCCTGCCCGATTCTCAAAAAGTCCTCTCCTACGAATCACCTTGTTTGGACCATACTTGCCTAAAATAACTCCGCTGCCCGCGTCTTTGTCGTCTTCGATAAATGCATCGGGATAAAATAATGCCATTGGCGACACCATCACCTCGTCAAACACTTTAAATTGGAATTTCTCGACCTCCCTTCCCGGTTTGCGACTCACAAAACTGAATCCTTGAACAGCCACGTTGACATCGTTGAAAGTAACGAAATTCTGCTTTAACTCATTAGCAAGCTTCCAATCATTCCAATCATTCAAGTTGATCTCTTTATAAGGAAACTGCTGCGCCAACAAGTTCTTGATGAAAAACCTTGTGATATCATTGGATCCATAGTTCAACACGATTTGAGAGTTCGGAATAATCATTCCCTCTTCAACACAGCAAACTTTTGTGGTGGCAGCGCCAACATCAATAACACATCCGGTACTGATACCAGAACCAAAGGTCGCAGCCAATCCTTCCTCAATTAGAGCGATCTGGGAGAATCCCATTGTATTTAATAAGAAATCAACCATAGTCTCCACGTAAGACTTGTGGTACATATTCGGGATGACAAAGATACAGTTATAGGATGCTAAGTCCTTCTTGCTCCCAATACCAAACTTTTTCCTTAAGGTGTCCATTAAAATCAATTCGATATCACCCAAAATCTCTGTGGGAGTGTCGTAGCTTAAATCATTATCATTGAAACCTCTGGCAAGAAACGGTGACCTGACAAGCCATCTATTCAAGTTTTGTAATCTGAATACATCTTCACCGATGACGTAATTCTCTTTAATCTCTTCGGTTTGCAAATATTCAACCTTATGAATATCATTGTGGTCAGGCACAATCTCAGGCCGCACTTGCTTGTTGTAAGAGTAGCAAGCTTCGTGAGAATTAGGCACAATTCTTCTTTTATAGAATCTCATCCTCTCCTTAAAACTGGTTGTGATAGCCTTCTTATTCTTCAGGTATTTTGGATCGTCAATGATGATGTCGCCCTCAGAGTCAAGCTCCCTTGAAGGATCTACAGTGGATGAATAGTCACTCTTTTTTCCCTCTGGTAGCTTATAAGCCACGATGTTCTTGACAATGATAGGATTGACATCGGTAGACCGTCCAATTCGTATATTTTCAGATCCTGGATGAAATATAATGACTCCTTCCCCACCATTATCATCGGCATCATCATCATCATCCTCCGTTCCACTAGAGTTGACCGCAGATGAGGTCATACTCCCGACACTAGGAGTGTGCTTCAATTTGGCAATAATGTCTTGATTCTTCATCTTATCATTGTTCTGTTTTTTCTTTTTGGCCTGACGACTTTCGAACACCCGTTCTTTCATTTGTCGAATCATTCGAAACTGCTCATCACGCTTTAAGTAGTCTGTAAAGTAATTTTTTTGATTGATAAACTGTATTGATGTAATAGATGAGAAGTTCAACCGGTTTTCGTCATCAACTCTTCTTATTCCCAGCTCATTCAATTTGGTTTGTAATCTTTCCATGGCTCTTATTCTACCCTCCCGCCGTCTCTGCAATACGGCAGCGCTAGTTCCACCGGTACCATTGGTTCCGCTAATCACACTAGTTCCATTGGTTCCATTGGTTCCACTGGTTGCACTGGAACGACTCTTGGAGGAGGAGGTCCTCGGTTTTTTTGAGCCATTGCTTGGGCCACCAGAGGATACAACGGAGTCAGCCGAAACTCCCGTGATTTCAGAATCCTCACTATTGGGCCTTTTTAAGGTAAGCTTCTTCTTTGGAGGCATTATGCTTGATGGTGAATAAACAAAGATGGTGAATGAACAAGCAAATTTTTTGTAAGGAGAAAAAAAAAGTTAGAGGACGAGAAGTGGATGGTGTGGTGCCATTCATTTAATTCATTCATTATGACAGTATTTATACACAGTCTTCACCGTTTTTCATAACAGAAACAAAAAATTCCTGGATGCTGCGCCATCGCTTTCCTACAGACAAAGCCAAACAGAAGATAGAGAAGACAAATGAGGCGATCAGGAAGCTCGAAGATATAATAGTATAAGGATAGAAAGCGGCAATAGTAAGCACCACTTTCCATGATTTGTTAAGTGTAGGAAATTCCTGATCAATGACGTTACCGAATTTCATGATCAATGAGGAGGGTGATTCAGAGGGGTTGGATGTGCTCGATGTGTTCGACGAATTGTTTGTACTGAACGAGCTGGTCGTGCTCGATACGTTATGTACTAAATTGTCAGATGTAGCATCTCTCATCGAATCGATGAACTCGAACGTATCTTGCAGTATGTCCTTGGAGAATGAGGTTACACTTAAAGCGTTGCGAATTAACCGAAATATAACAACGAGAAACAGTGTCACTGTAATAAAGTCTGCAAACTCCATCCAGAATGGGCGCGTTGCGAGTCTTCCGGGGCCAAAAGCAGGAATTCTTCCACCATCCCTTACTCCAGGTTCAAACCTTACGGTTACTTGGGGATGCCTTCCCGGACTGTTTCTAGTGTCAGAATTATCAGTATTCCTTAGTCTGTGAACGAGAAACCGACTCCCCAGATCACTAGTAGCATCATTACTTCCGTTCTGAATTATAATCTCTCTCCTATTATTAGCCTCTTCAGCCATAGAGTTGGCCGGGAACCTAAACCTTACTGAAGCTCCATCATTTGCAGAACTATGCCGCATGATTTGTCCTGCTAAATCAATCAAATCTCGTACATTGACCTCCGGAATTCTATCCGAGTACTCATTTTGGGTTTGATGTATCTGATGCTGTTCTTCTTCATCAGAGCTGTTTTCATCTGTGTCCGTATTATCAGATAACTCAGTACTTGAACCTTCATCACTTAACTCAACGGGGAGTTCCCTGAACCGATCGTCGCTTCTCAGACTTCTGGAATTCCGAAAAAAGTATCGAGACATGGACGAACAAAGATATGGATCTAGTAAGAGGTAATGATACCGATCTTCAAATGATCGGACATAGGATAATACGGGCAGATAGACATCAGCTGATTTTCCCTAGTAAAAGGTTTACGTCATTGATTACATAACTGAGCACAGCCCTTTTTGTTCTCGAAGTTTTTTTCTCAAAGTTCTTCCTTTCGTTCTTTTTGTGTCCTTCCTTATTTACTGGGGCGAAGTCAACTTAAACCGTTACAAACTTTGTAACCATTCATTATCGTCAATTCTCTTATCTTTATAGCACAATGAGTGGAGGACCGGTTCCTGTCTGGAAGAAATATACTACAGGATCAAAGGGCATCTGGGAAAAGATTCGAAGATTGCTTGTGGCAGTGCCAAATAGATCTTCAGGTAACCCCTATGTTCCTTACTATAGAGTTCCTTCTCCAGGTTCCAACCCAAACATCTACAAAGATGCAAGGACAGTTCCTGCGGGAGATATTGTTAACAATGATTACTTGAAGAGAGATACTAGAAGAGCTTATCCGCGTATATCCACATTTACACAGGCCAGGATTGGAGGCTTGTTAACGGTGGGAAGTGAGGCCCATTCGAGGCTTCAAAAGGGTGAGGAAGGCGTGAAGCAATTGGCGGTTGTCGATAAAAACACCATTCAGCTAGTAGATATTTTGAATGCGGCTCCGAAAATTATTATTAATGGAGAAGTATTGGGCAAATCCGGAGAACCCGTCGTTGCTCCGAATCTCAACAAGCAGTTTAAACTGCGAATTCTGACTGAGGAAGAAAGTGGTATGTATAGTGATGAATACCCAGTCAGAATGTTTACCATCGCCAAATAAACGTCTAGGTTAAGTTGTGGTGCCGCTACGCATCATCCTAGGCCTTTATCCTTTATCACTTCCACATCTATTTATTTATTTATTAATCAATCATTTTGATTCTTTGTAAAATCCGATTTACCCGATCAGAGATCAAATGCCGCTAGAAATTTCTATTTTGTTGCTACCTAGTGAGATCCGTAAATTTCCGCAATTCAGGTTCGTAGTGGCTCCAATAGTGAGTTGAGCAGATTTTTTTCGTAAACTGGCTGTCACCTGGATTGCATATGGTCAAAGCGTCTTGTAATCACTATAATTCATATCTCATTTTGTAAAAGGAAAAAAACGGACCAGCTTTGCAGTTAGCTAGTAGAGGGCTCAGCAGTTCTGCAACTAGCTAGTGTAGAGGTCTCAACTAAATTGCTCTAGGTAGGACCGCTCTCTACGCCTATCTGTTATTTGCTTGATCTGCCACTATAAATATGACATAAGAACGTTAATGAATGCACAATTATCTGGGCTGTAACTAAGACATCGTTCAAAAATGCAAGAAAAAAGTAATGATGAGCAGAGTTCAGATGCCCCTACAACCTTCAATAGTGATGCTACACAATTAGACAATTTGACAGAGGATCCGTGGCAGAATATATCAAGGGCTGCTTCCATAGTCTCTCGAAATACCAATCTGACGGCAGATCCTGATGATATATTGAGTTATGACCAGCGTATTTTCGACAAGACCAATACCAACCATTCGAAGCATACTCTAAGCAGGGTACAAACGTTTATATCTGAGGAGATCAATGATGAGATCCCGGATACATTTACTGGATGGGGTTTACTTTCTACTATCGGGTGCACCATCTTTAATTTCAACACCTGGGGATCCAATTCTGCCTATGCCTTGTATCTTCAGGAATATATCCATGGAAACCTTTTCCCGGGAACCAGTGAAGTACAATTTGGTGCCATTGGTGGTCTAACTTTTGGAAGCGGTTTGATCTTTGCTGCGTTTATCAATCACATGATTGGTTATTTTGGTCTTCGGCAAACCATCATAGCAGGTGCTGTTGTGCAGTTTGCTGGTGCTATGCTCGCATCCTTTTCCACAAAATTATGGCAGCTTTATTGTACCCAAGGTGTTCTGCAAGGTATAGGCATGGCCATGGTGGCAGTACCAATGGTAACTATTGTTCCACAATGGTTCAAAGGAGGACCTGGTGGAAAAAGAAACTTGGCTGTCGGCATTCAATCTGCAGGCTCTGGTATCGGTGGTATAGTTTATAATATAGGGATGGAGCCTATATTAAAGCAGAGAGGATGGCATTGGGCTCTCAGAACCCAGGCAATCATTTGTATCGTCCTAAATCTTATTGCAGTGATGATGGTGAAAGCCAGAGATGAGCATATCAAACCAATTTTCAAAATCTACGATAAGAAAGTGTTTTCAAGCTTTGGCTGTATGGTTATGATGGTTTGGGAGATGTTTACTTTGCTAGGTTACGTAACCTTAATGTATACTTTAGGAGACTTTACCCGATCTCTGGGATATGGAGCGCAGCAGGGATCCATTGTTTCTACCATGGTATCTGTTGGTATCATATATGGTCGTCCTATTGTGGGACAGTTCGCAGACATTTTCGGACCCGTTCAGACTGCCATTTTGGCCAGCTGGTTAACGAGTCTCCTTGTTTTCGCCATGTGGCTCCCATGCAAAAACTATGCAACTGCTATTGCGTTTGCACTTTTAGAAGGCTCCATAATGGGTACCATCTGGATAACTATGCCTACAATTAATGGTGAGGTTATAGGACTTCAAAAGTTTGGTATTGGTATGTCTCTCACGTGGATTGCCGTGGGATCATCTGGACTCGTTTCTCCAATCATTAGTATAGCTTTGAAAAGTAGCACCTCCGAAGGCAGGTCTCAATATAGGGATCCAACCATTTTTGTGGGCTGCTGCTACTTTGGTGCGGGACTTACATTATGCGTCTTAAGAGGTTGGATCATTGTAAGAAACGAGCTGACTCCGAATCTAAATTCCGAAAAAGAGACTTTAAAAGTCAGAGTCCCTCCAAAACAAGCTCTCAGGGGATTTTTCAGATTAGGCGATTACAGGGTTTAGATCATACGTCGTATTCTGAGAGACATCCGTCCATCTACTGAATCACATCAAATGTACAGCAGGGTTCAAATGATTTATGCGCATATTTTTTGCACACATTAATTACATAGCGCATAACTTTCTTTTGAGTCTTATTGTATAATTATATCCGATAAATCATTGGATTATTAATCCGTTAAATTTGTTCAGTCATTTAATCCCCCAGCTTCACTCACGTTTTTATTCTACACTTTGATGAAATGTGTCCGTCATTATCTAGATTCATCCAGTTTAAGTATATTGGTTATTTCCTATTTGACTTCGTGTTTGTTATTTCCCAATGAATTCATTGAATACTGAGAAGACAGAATGTACACGACCTTCTGTGGCTTCAAGAGTTACTGAAAATATAGATACCGCTGCGGATATAGAGACTTCTGCGCAGAACTCGATTTCGAACCCAGAATCGGTTTTTTCAGAAGGCGATGAAGAGAGTTATGTTTTAGGATACGATGAACGCGTTTACGATCAAACAAATACTAGTGATCCAGTGATAAACATGGAGCGAGTTAGAACCATCAGATCATTGAACTCCGATATTCCGGACAAGTTCAGTGGATGGGGTTTACTTTCCGCTATCGGTTGTGCCTTAACGAACTTTAATACCTGGGGAGCTAACTCGGCCTACGCATTGTATTTACAGGAGTACGTTAATAATGACATCTTTCCTGGTACCCCTAAAATTATTTTTGGAGTTATTGGAGGATTAACATTTGCTTCTGGTTTGATTTTTGCACCATTAATTAATTATCTTGTTGGCGTCATTGGTATCCGTCGTACTATCATTATCGGTACCTTTATTCAGTTTGCAGGTGTGCTAATGGCATCCTTCTCTATTAGGATCTGGGAGCTTGTTTTGACGCAAGGTTTTCTTCAAGGTTTAGGCATGGCACTTGTCTCTGTGCCTAGTGTTATCATTGTTCCCCAGTGGTTCAAAGGTGGCCCCGGTGGAAAAAGAAATCTAGCCGTGGGCCTTGTAACCGCCGGTTCTGGTATCGGTGGTATTGTCTATAACATCGGCATGGAGCCAATTTTGAGGCAGCATGGTTGGGAATGGGCATTGAGAACTCAGGCCATTATGTGCTTTGTCCTCAACATCGCTGCCTGCTTTTTGATGAAGAGCAGAAACGACAAGATTATGCCGATTTATAAAATATATGACAAGGATGTTTGCCGTACCTTTGGTACCTACGTGATGATGGCATGGAATGTGTTCACTATGCTTGGATACGTGACTTTAATGTATAATTTAGGAGATTTCACTCGGTCTATGGGATACGGTACAGAGGAGGCATCTGTAGTTTCCACTATGGTGGCCGTTGGTATTATCTATGGCCGTCCCATAGTTGGTAAGATAGCAGATATCATTGGTCCTATTCAGACAACAATCATAGCTAGCTGGTTAGTTGGGCTTTTTTCATTTGCAATGTGGCTTCCCTGTAAGAATTATGCTACAGCTATAGTGTTTGCATTGATTGAAGGCTCGCTTATGGGTACTCTCTGGTTTACTATGGCCACAATCAATGGTGCTGTCGTTGGTTTGAGAAAATTTGGAATTGGTATGTCGATGTCGTGGGTCTCTGTTGGTGTATCTGGTATGATTTCACCTATCATTGGTATTTCTTTGAAAAGTGGGGGACCTGCAAGTCGAACTCAGTACAGAGATCCTGCGATTTTCGTTGGGTGCGTTTACTTCGCGGCAGGCCTCTGTCTATGCGTTCTAAGAGGCTGGCTAATCTCCAGAAATAAACTTGCAGCAAACACTAAAACAGAGCAGGAAAGGTTAGAAGTTCGAGTGCCCCTGAAAGATGCACTTGTGGAAATATTCAGATGGGAAACTCACAGAGTTTAGAAATATAATTAAATAATATATGAATCAGTACTCAAATGTCGTTGCCTTGCTCTTCAGCCATCTTCTGTTGGTAAGCAATGTCATTGCTTTCCCATGGGTAGGCAATCCAGCAGTCTGGAACGTCTCTGCTAGCGATATAATGTTTACCATCCATTATGGAAGCTGGAAGATCCGCCTTTTTGGGTTTGAGCTTATTATGGAGAACGTAAATGAAAAACTCCGTATTCGAATCCTTTAGCCCCATTCTACGGGCCTGCTCCTGAGCATCTCCTTGTAGTTCATTGAGTGCATAATGCAACGTTGTTCTAGTATCATCAACCTCATCAATAATAAGAACCTTTTTATTAATAAGATCAATCCCAGAGTCGCCATAGTTAATCCATTGTATTCTTTTTACCTTGGATCCAACCTCCTCCACAGTGGTACTAACAGTGTTGGCATCCTCATAGAGGGATAAAATAATTGCAAAAATCCTCTTACTTGGCTTTCCTGGCTCCTTCAAAAATGTCCGTAATATACGTGCGGGAATGAAACCACCACCACCAATAGCAATGATATAATCTATATCAAGCTTGCGAATCTTGTCAGCAGCCTCTTTGCAAAGCTGATGGACATGATTGTATGATATGAACAACTTTTTAGTTTCTTCTGTCATCTTTGAAAAGGGCCTAAGCAGCAAAAGCAAGAAAAAATAATGTGAATGTCTTCGAATAACCAGAAAAACTTATCTTGACTCCAATCTCAAGATTTTATGACTTCTTATCTATGATTCTTAAAGTTTATTAGTGTTCAATTTTACAGCGCATTTTTTTATTGTTCTTGAAAAATTAGTTTTAAGTCTCCCTCTCAGCGAAGGACTTAATAATACCAACCTCAGTTTCATCATATTCGCGCAATTCGACCTCGTTCTTCTTGGTAACAAAAGTATTGGCCTGGACCAACTGTTTTCTTGGAAGTTTCTTTTTAAGAACGATATCTCTGAACTTCAATAAATCGTCATTAATAGATGTTAAATCATTGAAGAAACTGGATCCGTTCTTAACATCGGCCGAGCACTTGTAAAGGTGCAATTTTCTCAAAAACTCACCAATTGCCATCTGGCCCACTGTAGCGATCTTTGATTGGTCCACCTCAATGAAAAGATCGGAAAAGTCATTCTTGGTGTATTTGAACTTCAATAACCCTTCACCAGCATCAAGGTAGGTTTTCATAATGGCATATCTAGCCTGGCAGTGAGGCTGTCCCCATTTTTTGTTCTCCGGATCGTAGAATTCGAGTGCCAACAAGCCTGCTCTGCACATCGACAAATAGGAGACGTAGATCACTCTATCTTGTTCCTCTTTAGTATGATAACCAAAAATTTCAAGCAACTTGCGATCGGTAACCAAGAACATGGCCACAGATTCAGCTCTACACTCCTCATAAGGACCAGCGAGAGAGCCAAATAATGATCCCCAAGTCTCTCCAGGTTTGTAGTATGTCTTGACCGGTTTACCATCCAAACCAATAGGTGGGTTTGCAGTGTCAAAGTTGAAACTCTTATCATCGTTCTGCATCAACAATTTTCCAGTGCCGTGACCTAGCAATTCATGAATGCCAACCTGTACCTCAAATGCCTGTGTTCGATATTCGTCATAAACATTCTGAAGGTCCTGAGAAATAAAAGAAATAGGCTCCTTTCTAGACTTTGCATTGAGAATGTTGCCCAAGGAAACGTTTTTGAAACCCACATTGATTCTGATTTTATCGTAATTTGGAATATTAATACCAATTGGACATCCTGAGCCGGCAAAAGTCAAAACTTCCAAAGAAGTAAAATCAGGTGGAGTAAAATCATCTTTCTCAAATGATTTATCCCATGGCAATTTGGTGATGAAGTTCTTTGCATTGCTAACCAATTCACTGAACTTTTTGGTCCTATCCTTGTTCACCATGGCCACTAAGCATTCCCACTCCCCCTTGGTACCAAGGTAATCACGGTAGGTCTCAATAAATCCAATGTTGGTCTCAACAGAAGGACCTATGTCCTTAACCCAATGTATCTGAGAGTTATAATGGCAGTTCATTGAACCTGTCATGAAAGCCGCAATGTAATTTTCAAGCATCTTAACTTGATTGTCATTAGCGGCGTAATTCTTTGCCTGCTCTAGGTTTTCTACCACCCCCTTAAACTCCCTTGAATGATCGCCGAAGTCAAAGGTCAAACTAGCAGGCTCTGCCCTAACTTTGAAATCAATCTTCTCTGGATAATAGCCAGTGGCATTTGAGATATTTGCACTGGCCACATGGACAATAAATTCTCCATCGCCAGCCTTTTCAACTCTGACATTCTCAGGCATGATGCCCTTACTGGCCAATGCAGCATCCACAGCTTCACCTTCGACCTTGGTAACCAAATTCAAGTAGTATCCAGACACATGGCCTTCCTCTGGGGATCCTAGAAGAGCAACACTGCTATCCAATGAATATAAGGGAATTCTGACGTCTTCAAATAACTGAAGAGCAGACTCGCTGTTGGTAAGTTCAACTAGCGTCTTGAGCTCGGTTAAGGAGATTCTCGGAACAAACTTAACATCACCGAACGATTTGTAATTACCCAAATTGGCCAAAAACTGGGACGCATACTCCAAGTATTTTTGCACGGGTTCTTCTCCCATTGCATTCTTGGTATTAGAGTAATCACCTTTGACAGCCTCATGAATCGCAAGGATAAGGTCAAATATATCTTCTGATTCGGGTGAAACAGAACGTAGGACGGTTCTAGTTCCCCAATGACCTGCCTTAGAAAAATAATGGGCGTACAACTGCTCTTTACGAGTCAACTGCCTAAAGTATTTACCGGCCTCAATTCTGGCAATTGGAGCATTACTATCAGCAAAGTAATCCTCAGTTTTTATACTGGACATGGTGGAATTGGTTCTGATTATTGGTCTTTTCAAATATGGAAAACTTATTCTTGCTCTTTGTAACAAACTGAAGAGTTTCATCCAAGACAAGAATATAAAGAAATAGTTCAATTGCTGAATGGGATATATATAGCAAAAAAAAAAGCTGGTGGAGAAGCGAGTGTGGTGTCTAATCTGTTAGTCTCCAGAGGCGTGATGCCGCGTTCGGAGGTAAAAAATTGCGAGCAGAGGAGATAAGGACAAGAGAGACCAAATAACCTCCGGATCTTGAGTAGTGTGGTAAGTATAAAACTGATTTTACAGCCCGTAAGGAGCAGCTAAGTGCTTAACAAGTGCTCATACAAGCGCATCAATCACCGACTAATGGAATTCCATCAGGCAAACGAAAACCATATCCCATCACTATAATGTGGTGTAGATGGCTTAAATAGATTCTAGCATCATATATTAAATGTCTATATAGACAAAAAAAACCCATCCTTTAAACAAATTATACGAGAACCAATGTCCTCAAGGTGTTCCCAATGATTAGTTCTCCTTCTTCAAAAGTAATCCAAATCTTCTCTTTAGTGTAACTCTCTGTCTGGAATACTTATCGTCTGGAGAGAATCTAGCCGGGTGGGCAGACTTCGTTATTTCACCTGACGCTGTGAGTTTATCAAGAGTATAGATTCTCTTACCGTCCGGTCCGAGTGTATACATTAAATGCATGGCTGTTTATGTATAACAAAGCAAAAGAACAGATGATGGACCGGAGAAATGGTGAGAAGGATTTTTTTGTTCCCTACAGAAAATTTTTTGTATGCGCTCTGAAATTTTAAATACTCTCAAGCTTACGGCACGTCGATCGTCGTCGATAGAGAATGAATTCAGTTTCACAAGCTGTGCTAGCTGTTCCATTGTCTGCTTTTGTTGGTTGACTGTTCCAAGGTCTCGACTGTACGGCTTATCATGACAGACGACCTGTTTGCAAACCTTTTAGGGGGCTCAAAGAAGAAGAAAAATGATCTCTCTCATGTATCGATGGCACAACGGATGAATATGTCTTCATTTTCGGATATCAAGAGTTCCCAGACTAAAAATTACGTCAATTTGGACTTCTTGGACGAGCATCTTCCGGGTTCACAAACCAATTTAAATGCTTCTAATGGCAATCCGTCATCTAGTGATGCTAGCTATATTCTTTCCTCGTTTACCGAACCGGTATCCAGGTCTGAAACACCTCCACCTCAGCATGAACGTTCAAAACATGCTCCTATGAATTACTCGCAGACCAGTTTTCATTCCGAAACTCTACCGGCAGTTAATCCGACAGCCGATTTATTAGAGGGATTTTTTTCACCGTCAGTATCCAGACCTCTTGATGTCACTACAGTGGAACCTTTGACAAGGTCACATGGTCACAAACCTTCGATTGAGACTTCTTATATTCTTTCGTCTACCGATTCGCCTGCTGATCTCCGTGATGGAGCATTGGCTGAATTAATTGATATGGGATTTCCTATCGAAGGGGCCAATATGGCATTGGATAGTACGGGATCAGGTCATGATATCGATGGTGCCATCAGCTTTTTGATGTCAGAGGCCCACGACGAGTCTAAAGTTGCTACACACAGTTCTCATATTCATAAACACAAAAATCATATGGATAAAGAGGAAGATTTTGGCACCGTAATGAATGATTTGTCCAATGAGTTTATATCCAGGGCCTCTATTCTCTTTCGAAGTGGCAAGAAAAAGATCCGGGAGGGTATTGAGTTATACAAGCATCAACAGTACGAGAAAGCTGACAATCAGCCTGCGTGGATGAAGAACCAGGCTACTTACAAAGCTCAATCGCAAAGTGTTGCGGGAGGGGATGACGAACAGGAATTACTCCCCGAGGATATTCGGAATATTACAGAACATCAACGAGAAAGGGACAGGGCTTTCAGAAGGGATAGAGAGTACACATTTGACAATAAAACTGAAAAAAGAAAGAAACAGGCACCCGTTCTACCGCCGCATAGGAAAAGCAAGGTGAAAGTGCCATCAAGAGAGCAGTCAGAATTGCACGATGTTACTGCTGCTGCTGCTCCTGCTCTTGATGAGAAAAATAATCAATCGTTGGTGGACATTACGGGGAATTCATTACCACCAGTTTCGTCTACTCTTGTCGACTCGTCAGCTTTATCTTACTCTGTTGAATCAGCATATACTACAGAAAAATCCAGAGCTGCAGAAAGCTTTAAAGTAGGTGACTTCCCTAAAGCTTTATCATTCTATCAATCTGCATTGGATGCGCTTCCTGAGGGTCATGCTCTACGGATAATCATGCTCTCTAATATCTCCACAGTATATGAGAAACTAGGAAATGCTAAAGATCAGCTTGCCTTTTCAGTAAAGGGTCTCGATCAAATTGCGAGTATTTGCCCTGATTTCTCTGGGATGACTGACATAAAGATAGAAAAGGATAAATCATTGAGTCTTTTTTGGATTAAGCTCCTATCAAGGAAAGCAGAGGCTTTGGAGCACTTAGAAAAGTTTAGAGACTCTTTGGACTCGTACAACCAACTACTGAGTCACGGTGTATCGAATAAATCTATAATGGATGGAAGAAAAAGGTGCATGGACGTCTTACATCCTAGGCCACGGAAGAAGGCCATGCCAAAATCTGCTAGAGTGAATAGTAAAATGCCTGATACATATGATACTATGAAGAGAGTTCAAGAGAAGGAGAGGCTGGAAGAGAGAGAAGAGAATGAACGATTTATTTTGCATGATGAGGTAGAGGGTATCCTGGAACATTGGATCCATGGAAATGAAAATAATATACGTGCGTTGTTAGCGGGTTTGCATGAAGTACTATGGCCGGAGTTGAATTGGAAGCCTGTCTCTATGAGCGACCTTGTTCTCGACAAAAAAGTCAAGATTGTATACATGAAGGCGGTATCCAGAGTGCATCCTGATAAGATTGGACGCGAAGTTAACACAGAACGAAAAATGATTGCCAACAATGTATTCATCACGCTTAATGAAGCGTGGGAAAAGTATAAAGAGGCGAATAATATACAATAAAAATTGCTCAGTGTTTTGGGTCTATGATGGCATCGTCGTAGCGTTTCATGGCTTGTTTCAAGGACTCTATAAGCTGTTTCAGAACTCTTTCCTCGGAAATCCTTTCTTCGCCCTCGGAGTTGCTCAAGTTAGCGCTAACCCTTTCCAAGCACTTCTCGAGACTAAAGTAACATTTCCTGAGCTGAATCAGCTCCGTCTTAAAGTTTGGATTTGTAGACATGGAAGAGGTAGATATCGAATTGAAGTGTAGCCAGAAATGCCGAAGAAATTCAATGGATGTCGACTGCGTTAGCCTTAAGCTTTCCAACCGATTCTTTGGCATGTCACTTTTCGCATCTTTTATATCATTGCTAGAAAGGACATCAATGCTTTTCTTACTCCACGACTGGCTTGACTGCTTTGCATTTTTCCTCACAATACTCGTCACATCTTTATAGGAGTCGTATATAGACTTCTTAATCTGGTAGTAAACAGATGTTAAGTCCAACTTCTCTTCATCATGAAACTTTTCCTTGAATAAGGAGATGAACTGGTCATAATCATTCAATGCCGGATTCAAGTCGGATTGAGTCATTGCCTGTTTTATAAGCTCAGATGGAACAATACTGGAAGAGATATTTGATCTCTGTGTATACGTCAACTCGTTATATTCCACTTTTTCTTTATCATCGAGATCTTTGATCTCTAGCTCATCTTTAAATTCGTTGTCCAAGTCAGCATTAGGTTTGTCCTCTTTAATGTTTGACATCATTCTCCTACTTAATCTGTTCATTGTTCTGAGAACATTAACAAGATCTGGATCCTGATTACTTTTCATCGTCACATCCGGTGTATTACCCTTCAATTGAGGGTCATCCTCTTCGTTACCAAGAATGTCGATACACTTGGAAACCTTTTCATCTTCTCCTCTGAACAATTTCACTTTCTTCTTGGAGGCTGTTATTTGATCAACCTGTGATTTTCCTCGTTTCTTGTTGTTTTTATCCAATGATTCTTTAGCTTCTTGGTCCTCTAACAATTTGTCGACGTCCTCGTCTTCCTCTTCCCCATCATAATCAGGATCATAGTATAAGTACTTGTCCAAAGTAATATCACCTCTATCGTATAGATTAACCTTCTCACCTCTAAGTTTTCTGAATAACTTGGAAGAGAAAAACCTCGACCAAAATTCACCTTCACTAATTTTGGGAACATTATCATCATAAGCCTTTCTAACTATCGGATACTGCTTGAAGATTTCATGGATTTTTTCCCTGGTAACACTGACATTCACCTCATTGTCACTGGAAGCCACCGGTTTGATCGTACTAAGGACATTGTAAGGTCCTCGTTTCTGATTATGTTGAATGGCAAACGATCTTAAAAGATGAACCCTCGTTGACCAAAACTCTTCGGGATCCAAGCCACTTTTTATCACTGCATCCGTAAAAGTCTTCATCAATTCAGGATTCTCTCGAAGAAGTTTCTGCTGTAACGTGAGGTTCTTCAGTAAATTCTTGGAATCCAATAGATTTGCCAACAATTCATCGTTACCCAAATTATCTCTAGAGATTAATGGAATGCTACTGGAAGACGGAGTAGATTCCTTCGAGTGTGCAGGTGTAGACTCATCACCGGTAAAAGGGGTGGTAGGACGACTGCTTTCGTTGATCTGCTTGGCGGACTTTTTACGTGCGATGATCTGTTGTAATGCTAATTTAACTTCATCCATATTGGCTCGGGTCTTAAAGGTGAACAATGTATTGTTCTTATTTCTAGCAGGAGCACTATTATCAATATCCTTCTTCAAGGTTCCAGCCTTCAAGCCGATTTTCAACATCATTTTGTCGCTGCTTGCTGGTGTAGCCTGTAGATTGACTATATTGTCTAGAGGAATTTCCACTAAAGGATGGCTAACAGATGAATCAATACACTTCCAAACAACCATAGGAGGCTCCACATCCTCGATTATGGAGATGGTTCCTGCCTTTTTCCTATGAAATGCGGTAGTCGAAACAGATGCGGGCATAACAAGCAAGGAACAGGCGATCTAAAAGGCTCACACTGCTTAAAAATATAGATGGATAAGTGTTTGATCCATCTCGCTTACATAAAGACATATGAAATTTCTTCCCGCTTTTAGAGGGTGGTGAGGGCAGATTTTTTTCTTTGTATTCAACAACTACTACGATTTTTATTAACACTCTAAACACAACTTGCCCCTAGTGAATACCAGAAAATGAATTCGTTGATCAGAACCGTATTGCATAATCAGAGAGTGTTTGTTTCACCTATACAATTGAGGGTAATTGGTGTGGCCAGCCCACTCTCCCTATCATCTCAGATCCGTCTTTATGCTGCAAAGCAGGATCAGCATCATCAGCAGGAGTTTCAATATGTACCTGAAGGAAAAGTGATGATTGATCCTGTTACAGGTAACAAGAAGTTGGTCAACTTTATGACCATCAACACGGATCTACCAGAGCATCCATATGCCCAAGAGAGAAAAATTAGGTTTTGGACTTTTACCGTTTTCTTTGTTTGTATGACCATTGCCGTTACTGGTATTTTCCAGTACGAGAAGATTTCATGTCCAATTATGAATGCTACTATGTATTACCTTCGGCGCTCCCAGCTTGCAAAAGACCATCTTGGTGACGGGATCACTTATGGCGGTTTGATTCCGTACATCTCAGGTAAATTGAACACTATGCAAGGTATCGTTGACATTCATACAAATGTTGAAGGTGATAATGGAAAGGCAACAATGTACTTGAAGGCAGGAAAAAGGTTTAACGGAGAAGAAGAGAAATTTTATATAGATAAATGGACCCTAGTTACTGCTGATGGCACCACTCTTGCCTTGATGAATGACGATGACAATATCATTTTGGAATTTTAATGCGATAGCCGCATTACCGCTTGTATATATATATCTATTACTTATGTCCTTTACTTCTACAATCATTTTTCATTCAGCGTCGAATTTTTATTTTCGTTCTAGTGTATACAGTAAACGACACTTTTGCCTAACACTTTGGCTTCATACTATCCAGCCAGGCCTTTTTATTAGCACTGTAGTTTGAAAACTCTTCATCCGCCTCATCATGAATACGATATGGCGATGTTAAATCGCGATCATGGCCAGACTGAACGATATCGTATGTATCGTCGCCATCTTCATAGTTATCTTCATCACCATTAATAGGTGACATATACTGTGATTGCCTAGGAGGGGTATCAAATGGACTGGTCAACACTTTGGGTTCGCTACCCGCCTTCTCTGTTTGAGAGTAAGTTTCTGAAGTGTCTGTCCATTTTCTTCCAACACGCTCGTGCTTGCTGTCTTCATTGTCGTCGTCGTCGTTATCATCATCGTCATCTTCATGATCGTTATCATCATCATCATCATCATTCTCATCTTCATCATCATCATCATTGTCATCTTCATCATCATCATCATTGCCATCTTCATCGTCGTTGTCGCCGTCATCATTGTTGCTCGAGTCCTCTCGAGAAGGGGTCACCTGGGTCAGCAGTGATTTCTGGCCCAATTGACTAGAAGGGGTCTTAGATTGAGGCATAAAAGAATCTTCGTTACTACTATTACTGCTTTCGGACTCCTTCTGTCGGGAAAGAAGTGCTTGCTGCGACGACTCTTTACCCCCTCCAAGCGAACTATGAGACATGTGGAATATGTGACCACTACTCGGAGACCTCACATTATTAACACTAATACCAGCGGCAATATTGTAAGAGGAATTGGATCTTGACGTTTGTACAGACGATCCGCCGGGTCGATGAGCAGGATAGTTATTGATCAGATTCATCTGTGAAGCAGTAGCAGTAACTGTTGACGGTCCAGTCATAGGAAATGAAGTGGAATCAGCCCTATTGAGTTGCCTGATATATTCATTCTGAAGCGATAACTGTGATTTGGCCTCGGAAAGACTGGACTTGGAATTCTCGTGCGATCCAAGTAGTCTATGTCGTTCCACAGGATGTTCAGTGACACCAAGAACATTTTCTCCATCCTTGCTGTAGGAATTTATCATTGAGGAAGACACGGACGGGGGCATAGACGCTTGTGCAGAGGGTAGAATCGGAATTACCGACTCGTAGTAGTTTATAAAATTCTGCTGGCCATGCGAGTATTTATTATGGGCCGTTACTCCGTTGGTCGAATCTGTATGAACATCATCCATACCTCCGTTCATATTTGCATTGTTTGTGATTTTATGATCTGTAGATGAAGACCCCTGTTCCATTAAACTCTGTGAATTTGTCTTTCCATGACCACTATTTGAGGTTCCAGAACTCTCCTCCAAGAATTGAGCCCTAGGAATAATCCGAAGACCCTTGATTCTGGGTTTTATAAAGTTGAGTCCGGAATTCTTATGCCCAGATGAATGCTTGTTCTTTTTAGCCTTCACGTGCTTTGCTCCGAGATCGGCACCCAGGGAAGATCCCACCGATGGAGAGTCGTCGTTGACATTATTTTCACCACTCTCAAGATCAACTACTTCGTCTATACTTCGGCTCATTTGAGAGTCATCTTCAATCATATCATCAAAGTCCAAATCGCATTCGTTGTTGGCAAATTCGGGACTCTTAGCCTCTTTAGCCATCTCTCGTTTCATTTTTCGTCGTTGGCGATTCCATAGAATGAGCAAAACAATTATTGCAATTACCGCCGGTATCACTACTGCGCATACAATTGTAACGACCGTGCTATCTGTCATGATGAATAACACGAAATATTCGGATCACAGCAAGATAATTGGTTCTATTAACCGAGGTGAGTTGATCAGAGTAATGGATACAGCTTGATCCCAATAAAAAAGTGGAAACACTATCTTCACCTATTGATTCACTAATTTCGAAACTAGAGATCAAGACTTTTGATTTTTTGCTAAGCGAATGATATAAGCAAAATGGTGAATCAAAACTGGATGGTGATGATGTTTGGGATAGTCCACCTCGTGGTCAGTGTTTTCTCTTGGACCTCCTCGTAAGTGGTCAACTCAAAGTAGGCAGTTAGGTGATGTTGATATTCAACCTCCTGTAACTGAACAGATAAACTATAATACTAATGTAGAATAATAATACTGAAAAATAAAATTTCAAGACCAGACCATCCGAGATTGAGATTTGGCTTAATATGAAATAACTGATGAGAAAAAGAAAACAATTGGCTTCTCTCGCTCTTAACGAGTCTGAGTGGAGGCCAGAATAGGTAACCTAGGGTTCACAAAAAAAGAGGGGAGAAGGCATTAAAAAAAAAGGTTTAATGAAGGGATGAGCCTAGAAAGGTGAGAAGTGATTATATATTAAGCGGAGCGGTTATGAACAAGTAGATGCTCTGTTCGAAAGGATTGGCAGAAAGGTTAAAAATTAGCTCTCGAAGCGAAGAAAATCGAGAGATTATTTTGAAAGCATTAAAAATAAGATGATAATATTTGTGAGAGGGGGAGGGCCGTGAGAGGAAGGGCCTAGGCTTTCATAACTTGAGTGGTACACTGGTCTATCGTCTCGTCGATCCTTCAAGATATCTCTTTAGAATGTTAACCAGAAAGATATTAATTGGATATTAGGATTGGAGGAGGCATTGTCTTGTCTTTTTTGATAATGATGTCGGCACTAATCACAAGCTAATAAGCAATGCCGACAGTAAATACAAATATAGAAGGTCAGAGTTTGATGTTGCGCTGGGGCAGCCGCCAAGACCAAAATATCCGCTAACGGCATGTGGACAAAAAGCAGAAGTGAAAAATTCAAGGAGTGACTGAAAAATAGGGGGGAAATGCAATTTAATGTGTAAAACATAAGTTTCAGTAACTTTTCTCATCTCCAATCATCATGCTATCCCACTTTGCAAAGCCGTTTGTCACACGGGCTAGACTGAACACACCTGTATCTGGTATCAGATCTATATCATCGTTATCGCTGATAAAAAACCAGAATCTTATCCATACTGGTGCATTTATCAACGGTGAATTTGTACATAATGATGGCAAATTCGATGTCACTAATCCGTTCGATCTTTCGCTTCTAGCTGAAGTCACAGACACTACTTTAAACCAAGTGCAAGATGCCATCGATATTTCCCAAAAAACGTTCAGAACCTTCAGTCGAGATACCACTCCAAGAACCAGATCTACCATTCTCTCTAAATTCTATAATTTAATGATGGAGAACATGGAGGATTTGGCCAAATTGATCACTTTGGAAAACGGTAAACCTCTTGCTGATGCTCGTGGAGAAATCAAATATGCTGCATCTTTTTTACAATGGTTCAGTGAAGAAGCTCCCAGAATCAATGGTGATTTGATTCCTTCTGCCAATGCTGCCAACAGAATTCTCGCCTTAAGATTGCCGATCGGTCCAGTTGGTATTTTGACACCTTGGAATTTTCCTTCTGCTATGATAACTAGAAAACTTGGTGCTGCGTTCGCTGCTGGATGTACCACAGTCATTAAGCCTGCTTCGGAGACTCCTCTTAGTAGTCTTGCTTTGTGTCAATTAGCTCGTGAAGCAGGTGTCCCAGCAGGAGTACTTAATGTTGTTCCAGTTAGTAACAAATCGACTCCAATTGTGGGGAAAATGTTCTGTGAATCGCCTATGTTGAAGAAAGTGTCCTTCACTGGTTCCACTAGAGTGGGTAAAATTTTAATGAAAGAATCCGCTTCCACAGTCAAAAAGTTGTCATTTGAGTTGGGAGGAAATGCCCCTTTCATCGTGTTTTCCGATGTAAAGGACATCGACAAGGCCGTCGATGGTCTCATCAACTCTAAATTCAGATCCTCCGGTCAAACTTGCATCTGCACAAATAGGATATTTGTCCAGGACGAAATCTATGATGAATTTTACCATAAATTGGTTGCTAAATTGATAAAAAGTATCAAGCTTGGTAATGGTATGGACAAGTCTGTCACTCACGGACCCCTTATTCATGCCAAGGCCTTGGAGAAAGTCCAATTCCAAATCCAGGATGCCGTCTCTAATGGAGCTAAGATCGCATATGGTGGACACGCACTGCCCGAACTTGGACCCTTCTTCCATGAGCTTACGGTACTAATAGATGTTACCGCTGACATGGATATTTTCCATAACGAGACGTTTGGTCCTATCGCACCTCTGATAAGATTCAGAACTACCGAAGAAGTTATCCATTTGGCTAACAGTACGAATGTTGGATTGGCTGGTTATCTTTACTCTTCGGATATCTCCAAGATTTTCGATGTCGGTGAACGTTTAGAAGTCGGTATGGTGGGAGCCAATACGGGATTGATCTCCGAGGCTGCGCTACCATTTGGAGGTGTCAAAGAGAGTGGTTTTGGAAGAGAAGGTTTCAAATACGGTATTAACGAGTACACAGTTGTTAAAAGTATTGTCCTCAATGTGAAAAATTGAGTACTCCCTAAGTAAACGTAATATAATTAAGATTATTATCTGTTTCTTTTGTTGTTCTCCTGCATTCTTTCATAAATAGAAAGGGGACAGGAAAAATGAAAAATCTCAGCTCGTCTGTTTTGGCGTGCAGATGTTCCAGCCTCTTCCTTTTTTTTAAACTTTCATTGCCGTAAAGACCTTTGGGTCGGTAGTTTATTCTTCTAGTACTATGCTTTAAGGTATACCCTCCTATTTCAGGAATACATACGTCGAATCTCCTATTTGCGTCCTTTTTCGTCTCTAATGTCACGTTACCCACTGTTTTGACGTCCCTTAAGCTTCTGGATGTATATTTTTCTTTTTTGTTAATGTTGTTTGTTGCCGCCTCATAATTGCTTTTTCCTATTTGTATTTTTAATTTATTTCTATATTTATTTTTTATTGCATCCACTGTTTGTATCTTTTTCCTACGTATATTCCTTGTTTCAAGTCAAAAGGTGTTACTAGTTTTTTTTTTCTGCTCCATTGCAACCTCGATCATTTTGTTTGATGAATCATCCAGGGTATAAGCTGTTTTACGTGGATATCTCTCGCTTATTCAAATCTTCACTCCTACTTTCAGCTTCCCTACTATTCATTGACTTTTCCTCGCACTTGAATTATCGGGACCATGTACTTGACATCTGTTAATCAACCATACACTTCAAGCCCCATCAGAAACAATGGAAATAGCAGGTCTTCAGTTCATCCAGATAATACGCATCATTCCGGTCTAGGTAGTATTACTGCCAGAGAGGCTATCAATGATAGCAATTCAAAGCATTCTAGTGTCAGGGATTCCGATTTTTTGGAGATCCCTTTAACTGACTCCTCATCTGTATCTTCGTCTGTCACGCTTGGGCCGTCGCGATTCAACAGTTCGCCTTTCAGTTCTCCATCTCAGAAACTTCATAAAAAATCAATCAACACCACATTAGATTCTTGCTCCAATGCATCCGAAGTACCCTCACCACAACAACAACAAGAGCAGCGCCTATCTGGCCAGGTGTCACGAATCATGAGCAGACCAAGTGATTTGGTGTTATCAGCTTTGAATCAAAAGCTTCTAAACAGTAGAATGTTTAGTGGATCCAGTGTTAATGAGAAAGATGCCGAAATTGGTGGTGAGAACGACAATAGAAGACGTGATAGTGGGAGTGTTAGGCATTTATCTGCTGAAAGCTCGGATAGTTTTGCAGAACCAGTAATTGACACAAGTATATCTTCATTTACGAGTCTCTCGTCGGTTCAGCGGGGTGGTCAGCGCCGTGCGTCTTCTTCCTCCGACTCTACTACCTCTTCTATAACCGATATGGTTCATCATGGAAAATCACAGTTCTTTCCTGTACGTCCGTCATACTTGAACTCCCAAAGCTCGTTCATGTCTTCTGACTCTCATTTGTGTGATCGCGTGCCAAATGCCCAGTCGATGCCAACGCTAACACCGAGCAGTCAAGCCACTATTGTTGACGAGAACGAAACTCCGCGTGTGGCTCCTGCCCGTGACATACATCAAAGATGTCAGAGAAGGTCTCTCACCAAGGCGGAAAAGGACAAGATGTACGATAACGATAACGGTGAGGTAGCCTTGACTTCGGATGCTTATAATGTACCAATAGCGTCCAGTTCAACGGCCACATTATTCAAAAATTCTACATCTGATAAATCTAGAACTATTCTTCTCGATGCATGGTCCAATGCTGAGGAAGTTCAGGTTTTTGAGCCGTCCCCGTTACCCGGTAGAGTCGCAGAAATATACAATCTATCCACACCGGATTTATCTCTACTGAAAAGATCTTCTCTTCCCTCATCACATAGATCTTCCGTTCCGTCTCATCGTGCTTCTGTAAGAAGTGAAACCAATGCGATGGAAAGTCCTTCTATGTCGTCGATGTTTACATTCTCTAACTTGTCGCCCATGGCTCAGCAACTTAGCACTTTTTACGAGTACTCCATTCGCAGTCACGCCGATAATGAAATGGCACATAGGGCCAAGATGGCCGATTTGAAATTAGGAAATGATAGACTTGACCTAAAAAATCAAAAATTGGACGACTCGAAGTTGATATCTCCCGAAAAATTAAGTATGCTGTCTCTTACTAGGCCTTTTTGGTTACCTCCAAAAGACAAGTATGAGTCAGAGAAGCAGGAGTATGAATTTAGGAGCATGATCAGACATGAGGGTTATAGAATGAAAAAGCAAAGCAAAATAAAAGAGCGTCACCAAAGAGAGTGGATGATAGGAGAGGCCAGACTTGAGTATCTTTCAGGCAAAGACTCTCTTTCCAGTAGCAATGTTTCTGAGGTGAAGAGGCTCATGTGGCAGTCTGAAGTCAAACCTAGCTTCCGTGTGGCATTGTTTGCGAAAGTCATTAAGCATCAGTATGTTATCAGCTCGGAAGAAGATTTGAACAGACTACCTATTCTGGATGCTTCCTCGATCTCGGTTGATGTCAACTCAATAGTTGATTCGATGCCGCATTCCTGTGACGATCCGAAGCTCATTACGGTTTTGACAAATCTCTTGAAGAAAACAACCCGAATGAAGGGATGGACTTTCAATACCTATAAAGTATCATTGTCTTTGTTAAATGAAGGATTTAGCTCACCCGAGGCTTTACGAACCTTGCACTATCTCAATGATTTTATTGTTGATGAGAAGTTTATCAATAAGTTCAATCAGAACCTGAACAAGAACAAAGTGATACTTTTCTATGGCAAGCATTTCAGGGATGATCTAAACGCTATCAATATTGATGGCTTCGTCAAGCTTCTCAATTGTTTCAGTACGAAGATTGTGTTCAAACTAGTCACTTTGTTAATTGCATACGGTGATTATAAAATTCTCTACGCTGTGGTGCTCACTATTTTGTTGCATTACCACTTTGGCTGGAACAATGTGCAGTTGTTATTGAACTGCAGCCGCAAGGGCAACCTGATTAAAGTTGAAGATGAGGATCTATTTTGGGCTCGGGCTTATGGTTTATACAAGAAGTTTTAATTTAATGGCATGTAATAGCATATATATATATACGCGTGCGGTAGTGACATTTACAAGTACTTAGGGTTCAACTATAGGTGCGTTTTTTTTCTCTCTTTTCTCATTCTTTTCTCAAGATTTTACAGATCCTTTTGGATTTCACTAAATCTTCTATTGATCAACTTCTTTCCTTATCACGATCATATTCCAATCACGGTGATGCTTGAACGAATATTTAGAAATACAGTGGGGTCTTCTCATTGGTTTATAGATATTCGGGGAGTCTTTCCTTATTTGCATACATCAAGTGAAAAATCACTCTTAGTCTTGAGCCAAAGACGATCAGTTGTTTTCACTACTAAAAATAAGATCAAACACACAAATAGGAATTCAGCTAAGACACGTTCTAGAAATCAGGAATGGTCACGAGTACGGGCACATACTCAGCGTGTGGAAAGTGACATCACTTCACAACTTAGAAGTCTACAAGAATTCACCAGGCAGGTCAAGCAGGCCGTAGAAAAGAAAAGGGATGAGGAAAAAGCCAAAGAAATTATCAAGGATCTGAAAGTAGACAACGACATTGATTATGACAAGAATGTTCAGGATGATGCTGAGAGTATTTTCAATGCCCTTAGCGAGGAAAAGGTTTGTACTAAGGATTCTTCCAAACTTTCATATACGAAAGCTGAAGAAGAAGAAAATGCTGAGCTTGAGGAAGAGTCGGATCTTGATTTGTTATCGCTTTTTCCCAGTGTTCATTCATACACACAATTACCTGTTTCAATCACTGAGCAGCTAGATGGTGATACATTGCAGTACATTGCTTCTGAAGAGACGGCCAATTGGATACCCGTTATATCTAGGTTGGCTAGTAATTCCAATAGTTTAAGTAATGCTACCTCATATGATGCGCACATATTATTGAAGAGTATTCCTAAAGAACAAAGGCCTTTAATTATAGCTCAATTTCATAAGATGGTCGCTGAAGCAGGACTACTCGACAATAGATATATTTATAACGATCTCATGGCAAGTTACAATCTGGTAAATGTTAAAGAAAGCTTGCCAATAATAGAGAGATTATACAAAGAAATGACTGATGAGAAAGCCATCAAGCCCGATGCTTACACCATGGGTATCATGATTAACCTTTATAGTCGAAGGTGCAATGTGGACAAGACCAAAGAATTTCTCGGAAAAATAACTGACATGGGCGATCATCCAACATTTGCCATATATACATCTGTGCTTCAGATGTATGTGCGAATGGGAGAGTATCGAAATGCCGTTGATGTTTTTGACACAATGAAGTTCTTGTCTTTGGAAACATTTCCTACCTCCAGGACATATTCTTCGATGATTTTATTGGATACCCTAAACAACGAGATTGAACATGGTATGGCGCTTTATAAAGAAATGATTGATAGAAACATCAAAGTGGAACCCCAGGCTTTATTATCTTTGTCTAAAGGTTGCACTACAAGGAAAGGTCTGACCCCTCAAGGTTGGGCGTACATCTTGGAGTATTACGCAAATGATTATCCAATCTCTTACAAGCTTATAGAAGTGATGATGAATTTAGCTGCCAAAGACTCTGACTTAAGTCTTGTTAGGGCGCTTTATCTCAGTATTTTCGAGAATAATACGAAAACTAATGGTGGGAAAATTACACCGACAAACGCAACGGCATTGAAGTACTTGTTCAATGCATATTTCAGTTTTGACAAGGATTCTCGTCCAGTCAGTGTGGTTGACGAAAGGGTCATGGCTATCAGGCTCAGATCTTTGGAACTTATGAATTTTACTTTTCATGATGAGGCACCACCCATGCTTCCTTTGATTCATCTCCCGGTTGATGATAACACATTAATGATGAAAGAAAGCAAAGCTATATTTGAATATCACGTATTGAAGTTTCCCGAGATGATCTCAGAACAAGTCCTTGAGGCATATTTGTTTGTCCTCGCAGTGAGAGGGGGTAGTATAAGAGAATTCGAAAAAGCATGGAATAAGTACACCTATTTCAAGAATGAGGAGGACACTGACTCGAATGTGACTGTTGAAGGTCCAGAGCCAGTTGTCAAAAATCAGCCCAACGAAATTGGATCGACCACTCCTGTGGAAGACTTATTAGAAACTTCTCCGGTCACTTTGCCCCGTGATGATAGACTCTACAATGCTTGTATGCATGCAGCAAGGCACTTCAAAGATGTTATTTTTGCTCAAAAGATTTGGATTGAAAGAGGAAGGTTTCGTAAGACTCAAAGCTTTCAGAGTTTAAAACCATATGTTCAGGATCAGCAAGATTTCAAGTTTGCTAGAGCCATGCTTAGCTGCTTCGTGGAGACTGGAAATGTGGTTGATGCTTATCAGTTAATTTTGAGTTCGCAGAGCCGTTTTGTGTGGACATATTATCATCTCAAAAGTGTTCTAATTTTATGTGAAAAGATGGGATACGTCACTTTCAAGACAGAGTTGATGAAAGTGATATCCAAAAGTAACAAGTTTCTACGGCGCCAAGAGAGACATTCGTAATTGTATATTTTTAGTCTTGTACATAATACAATATGACCTAGCATAACCAATTTTATTGTGCGGTTTTCTTGTCTTGATACAAAATATCCAAGAACGCAGAAATGAGATCATCAGCAATAGAACCCACGGTGAGACTGTTGGCAACACCGTAAATTTGGGCAGTACTAGAGTCGAGTTCCTCATCCGCTTCAAGTAGCTCATTGACGCACTCCTTAAGGTCCTCGATAAGCTCTTTGATAACAGTAACTGAGAGACGTGTAACACAAAGATGAATAGCAGCAGGTTTCTGTAAGGCACAGAGATGCCAGCCACGCCTCGTCATCCTGTCGTTCAACGAATGGACATTAAGTTTCTCTGATTTGAACGCCACAACAGTAACAAGAGGGTCTCCAATAACATCCAAAGCGGGAATCTCTTCTGCAACAGCACGCTTAAGTTCACGAGCAGCCATCACCATGGCCCTACAACTCTTGGTGTAGCCATCATTACCGATAGATAACATTGTGGCCCATGTACCAGCAGTGAGAGCACCCGGACGAGATCCAGCCAAAGTAGGAGAACCATAGAGTCCGCCTGTCCACTCAGTTGAGATGAAATATTGGTATCGTCTGTAATCATTGTTGCGATAAAGAATCACAGAAGAGCCCTTAGGAGTAAAACCATACTTGTGAGTATCACAGCTGATAGATGTCACACCAAGACACCTGAAATCAAAGCATGGAAGCTCTTCACCAAAAGCCCGAGAGTAGTAGGCCACAACAAACGATCCTAAGCAGCAATCAACGTGCAACGGAATGTTATGGCTTACAGCCAAGTCAGAAAGGGCCTGAATGTTATCAATGGTACCGTAAGGAAAGTTTGGAGCGGAACCCATAATAAGGCAGGTATTCCGATTAATCAAACGTTTAACCTGGGCAATGTTAACGGTAAAGTCATCGGTAAGATCAACAAGTCTCAACTTAATCTTGAAATACTGGGAGGCTTTAAAGACGGCAGCGTGGATACTAACAGGAGCAATGATCTCGGGTTCTGTAATACCCTTCTCCGCATAGGCTTTCTCTCTTGCACCTAGGCAGGCTAAAAGTAAAGATTCTGTACCTCCAGATGTTGTAGTACCACAACCAGACTCTGGGGCATTAAATAGGTTCAAGACCATGGAAACGACCTCAGCTTCCATCTGTCTAACACCAGGAAAGGCATCAGGATGTAATTGGTTTGCAAAACAAAACTTGTAGTAAGTATCAGCTTGTAACTTTGCCACCTTGTCGTCACCAAAGTAAACGGCGCCAGAAACTTGACCTCCTTTCCAATTGGCAGACTTCTCATCGACGAGAATGTCTAGCTTATGGTTCAATACAGTATCGCTAAGACCCTTATTAGGAATCTGGCTGTATGAGACGCCTTTTGGTTTGTTTATGAACTCATTCTCGATCATAGCCCTGGTACCTGCCACTTGCTGTCCAACTTTTTCCTTCAATATAGGCAGCTTCAACATCCGGCGTGTAATATTACCAGCAAACTGCCTGTATAAACCAGCGACAGTTCTAAAAGGTCCATATCCGTAAAGAACCACAACAGTATTGTGTAAGAACCGGTACACAATAAGCAAACAGATGAGATCTTCTATTTGATCCTTGATGGACCGAGTGTTGACGTAATACTGCACAGCGCGCTGAACCCCGCTGATGGCAATCCGACAGCAGTTGGTAAGATCTTCGGTTTTAATGTCAACATGGTATCTGGACATATTGAATTTGGCCATGGTGGACATTTGTGTTCTGAAAGAAGATGGATGTAATGGCTAGAATAGAAACTCGGGAAATAAAAAATAGCAAAGATTATTCGGAACTAAATTTGAAGGTTCAGACGAAACAAAAAAAAAATATTGTCAATGCCTGGTGACAGGATTGTCTTAATTCTTAGGAACACTTCGGATGTTAATCGATAAAAAGAAAAGGGGTTCAAGTGGTACCGAAACAAATTGATCGACAGGCATAATTCAGACCCCGGATGACCAACTAGTGTTTCTATTTATATTTTATTGTGTCCTGGTTTATGGCAGTAACAACATTAAACGTTCTTCTATTTTTTAATTGTCAAAATTTATTAGTTTCCACTTGATTATCAGGAATTTCTCCGCAATTAAAAACGAAGATCTTTTGGGAATATAATTTCACGATATAAATTGTTGTTTATTTTCTCTATGCCAAAGATAAATCAACAATAATGCTTTTGCCACTCTATCTTCGTCGTTTTTGATAATAAGGTTATTTAATCGTAACATATCACCAATATGACTATTCAAATCAGCCATGTAAGAAGTTAATTTTAAATCATAATGTCTTGCACGCTACTTGATATCATCAAACTTTTTGTTTAATGTAACGATAGGTAATACAGCTTAACTGCTCATAGAACCACCTTCCAAGCGAAGTTATTTCATCAATAAGATACAGTTAATCAAAAACTCAAACTCTAAAAATGCTTCGGAATAGACGCACTAGCGGATCCACATTCGTCCAGGCGTTTTTAGTGGCCATGACACCGGTTGCGTATCTTCTTTCTTTTTTCGTTCTCCCTTACCAATTAGTCCATCGATCAAATATCTTTATATATGTATAAGAACCTCTTGAGTAGGTTTCGGGCATAAGAGACTGCACAAATCTCTTTTTCCCTCTGTCCTCTCTATGTTTCCTACGTCGCATAGAATCCTTAAAAAGTTTGGGTCTAAGACCAGGTTGTTCACCGAATCTGCTATTGTCCTCGGGCATACCCCACATAATTTTAACCGGGCCGAATTTCCACCATGCAATTTCCAGGATTCCAAAAATCCGCCTCAAACATTTGATCAGCACAAGATGAAGCAAATAGGATCGCCGTCTGTGATTTCAGTTGCCTCTCATTTCAGTATTATCGACCTTTTCAGAAACAAGCAAACTAGATATGCCTCACTTGCTCTTTTGATCGGTTTTTTGCTGGCCTATTGTACTTTTCTCTTTCAGTTATATCAATCGGAGAATGATCTTGTTTTAACTAAGCGTCAGAAAGACACTTCTCTAGAAGAGAAGGATATGTCGCAAACTGTCATGGCTGTTCATATCGGCCTACTTAGAAGACAACTAATTGATGAAGGAATCAATCCAATTCCTACCCAGCAGGCACTCAAGTTTTCTCGTCATTTCTTAACTTTGAAGAACAAAGGCTTTTTCGATGACAACTTGCATCGTTATGTTGACCATAAATCGCTTCTCTACCGGTTGATTCCTCTCCATTCTGACTATGATCCAAGTAGGATCTTCAAGTATGATTAGTAGATTTTTAGTTTATTCTTTCTTTTCCTGTCTATAGGGTGCATTATCATTTTCACCATTAACGCACACACCACATTCTGATATATTAATAAGGATTCATCGTCTAGTTTGATTATTTATTATTTCATTTTGGCTTTCACAATTTTAATTGACGTCCCTGTAAGGTATCCCTTGCTTGATTCCCTGCACCTTTTCTTTTTTCTATTATTCGCTTATATCTTATCGCAGGTTTGGCTATAAGCTTTTTTATTTATTCCTTTAACTTTTCTTGGCTGAACGTTCGAAAGATTTGCAATGGGGGGGAAAAGAAGTGCCATCTCTGCAAACTTTCAGGATATGGGCAAACTGGCATCTGCTAATAATAAGCGTATATCCTCATCTATCATAGGTATATCGAGATCCATTTCTGCTTGTAAGCGGTGCAGAAAAAAACGAATCAAGTGTTCCCATGAATTTCCTAGGTGTAAAGGATGCATGAAGGCCAATGTGGAATGTGTATCTATTGATCCTGCAACAGGTCGAGAGATTCCCAGATCTTATGTTGTTCATTTGGAGAGTGAAGTACAACGGCTGGAGAAGCAGTTGAAATTATTTGAAGACCGTTCCAGTGATGCTCTTTCTGCCAGTCTTCACAAACTGTCAGATGATGGTGAGACTACTACACATCCTGCTGCTGCTGAAATCAAATCCCACAGTATGAGTGGGACTCCGAGTATGATAGAAACAGTGGAAATGTGTACAGTCGACTCTGGCTGTACTGCTCCTGCGTCCTTCTTTGGTGCCTCTTCCGGTATATCCTTTGCCAGGTTGATGTTCACCGCTCTCAATTTCAAAGGGTCGGATTTATCAAAGAAGTCGGAGTTTGACATAAATAATGAACGTCGTCATTCATTTGTTGATCCATCTACTCTAAAAGAAACTGCTCAGAACTGTAATATGGCGCTGCTACCTCCAAAACAGCAGGCAATCAGTCTTCTCTCTCTTTATTTTGCTCAGTCAAATTCTCAACTACCACTATTCCATAGGGAGATGTTTCTTAGGATGTACTTTCAGCCTCTTTATGGCGATATACCTGAAAACTGCTCATTCGCATCCATCTATACATCTCTAAATAGAAGTCATATATCTCACGTTGATGAACAAGATACTTGGTACTACCAATACACGCGGAAATTGGACCAGGAGATCAGCAAAAGCAAAGAAACCTTCGATCCGTTCGAGTTTTCTGCTACCGTGGAAGTTCCAAAGAAGTTTCACAAACCGCTTTACTTCATCAATATTGTGTTTGCAATAGCTTCGTCTGTAATTCATCTACAGTATCCAGAGCAGATATCGAGTGAGTTTAAGAGCTCTGCACTGAAATACATCGACGAGGTTTTTTGTTCAAAGGATAGGTTGGAATCTTTACAAGGTATTTTGTGTCTCACGTTATATTCGCTAATGAGGCCCTGTGTTCCTGGATGTTGGTATCTTCTCGGTTCGGCATTGCGATTGACAGTAGACTTGGGTCTACATTGGGAAACTGCCGCAGACAATGATGATGCCTTCAAGCTAGATATAAAAAGAAGATTGTTCTGGAGTTGTTATTCTCTTGATAGGCAGATCTGTGTCTACCTTGGACGTCCTTTTGGGATTCCCGAGGAGTGTTGTCACGTTCCATTTCCCAGCAATTTGGATGATGCGCTGATAACCAGAGAGGATAGTAATTCCGTTGAGGATTACTCTACGAAGACCAGTTCTATGCCGTCCTATAAGTCTGTTTCATTGACTATGTTCCGCATTAGAAAATTGCAAGCTGAGGTTCGGTCTGTGCTTTATGATGGAAAAGAACTACCCAGAAAATTCAGAGATTTAAACGAATGGTATAGGGATATTTCAGAAAGATTGCAGCTTTGGCTTGCCAGTATACCTAAGACCCTGCGCATGATGAACTGCAACTTCAATTCTGAATTCTTCAATTTGAATTACGATCATACTAGAATCATGTTGAATGGCCTTTCACCTGCACACTTCAATCTTTCTCAAAAAAATTATATGACGTTGGTGGAGGCTTCAATGGATATGATTTTATCTTATTATCAATTGTACACCTGCAAACTTTTGAACTATACTTGGGCGGCTACCCATAATTTATTTATGGCAGGAACATCTTTCCTCTATTCGATTTTCAACTGTGAAGATGCCCGCAACAGTGCGCCGCTTTCTCAAGTGCAAAGGGTCGTCCTTTGTTGCAATCTGATATTGAATGGAATAAAGGATAAGTGTAACGCTGCCTCGCATTGCAAAGATGTGTTTGAAATTTTAGCAGCTGCAGTCATCAAACTTAAGTACACTGATAACAATATTCAATCTGTGGATATGTCAAGCATTCCTTCCAATGAGCAAATTGCACAAATGCAGCCTGGCAGGCATCTACCAGAGAATGTTCGAAACTTAGTTTCAAGTTTACCTGAGTCTATCAGGAGCCATGAGCTTGATTTGATGGCAACACGCCATCGGTGGCAGCAGTCACTCAATGATGGTACAATACACGACGCATCAAAGATCAAGAGGGAAGGTGAGTACCCAGCTCTAGACAATCAAGCCATCTCATCTCTGAGTCAGATCAATATACCAAATATTTCTCTGCAAGGTCAGACCCTTGTGCGAGCAGCTTCTCAACCGATTACATCAATACCTTCGACTGGAATTTCCGATACGTCAGCTGAACGTTCCAATATTATTAATGAGGCAGATTTGAATAGGTTTTTCGATGAGCTGCAAAAGATTCAGTCGCCAGAATCCTCAAATAGATCTTCCGGGAACAATGATATCGCTGCTCAGCAATCCATTTCTGCACTTCAAAGTGCAGAGCTTCAAGCGCTATCCTCGAACTATGGACATGCTAATTATGTTCCTTTGGAAAGTCACTCAAATCAGTATATGGAAGGGCAGGGTCCATACATCGATGAGTGTGCATCACAGCAATTTCGTCAATCTTCCATAGATGTAAACACGACGACTTATACACTTCCAGGTCTACAGTTGCATAGTAAATCCCCTGAGATAAACGAACTGCAGAACTTCGGTTCATCTGCACATGGGCTGGGAATAAATGGGGTTCCAGGCAGACAAATGTCTCAGCGATCGAAGGAAGGTCAAAGAGTATTCAATATGATCTATCAAGTTCCCACAGAGAGCATATGGGACCAGTTTTTCACGACACCTTATGCTGGTATGGACAGAAGCAGTAAGAGTGACGAAAGGGCGTACAATCCATAATTAACTTTTGTAAATCCGGGGAAATAGTTACATGAAAGTACTAAATGCTTTCGAATTGTTGTAGCTGCTGTAAATTACTGAGAACTAGTTCGGGTTCTTTCAGCTCATAGAGGTTGAAAGCAATAAGCGTATCTTTAAAGCCTGCCTTGTAAATTGCATCAATGTTGACTATCACTCCAGAATGGAACAGGGCAGATTGATTCAACTTGATAGTTGGTAGAACATACTGAAGATCGACCTTCCACAGACACTCGGGTAGCTTGGATTCACGATTATTAGCAAGATGGCTAGTCGGTATATCAACGATGGTGAGAATTCCACTCGAGACATCATATTTATACACTTGGGCAATTACCCTCAATGATTTTGGGGCGTTCTCCTGTTGAAGAATTGTAGCAAGTTTTGATAGATTCACCACTAGTTTACCCATAGCTTCATTTGTGTTTGTCTTGTTGGAAGATGAGAAATGGAAAGAAATTAAATGAAAAACATTTCCTCCGGAATCATTACATTTTGTTTTAAAGGATTGAGCGATCTTCTTTGCACTTTGGGGGTTTCTGGATGTTGTAGATTGTGAGAGGATCTGCTACAAAGATCTGACCAAATGATTTAGCAATAGAAAGGCCGCTTCGCAAAAATATGTCTAATAAGAAATGGCTATCTAGACCGCTTAATCCGGGAGAAAACTCAATAGAGATACTGGATTTCTTACTATACGGAGGAGCCCAAGGGGGAGCCTACGGAGGAGCCTAAAGAGACCTCTTGTCTTGAACACTGGTACATATTTCAGCCGAATGATGAAATGATTCTTCTATTAAATAGATACATAGTAAAGTGCAATCTTTGAACCTAAAATACTGGTGCAACAGTACTCAAGTGCACTCAAAACTTGACTCTTGACTTTCTTTTGTTCTTTAACATGATCTTCTTGGCAATCTTTTCCTCCTCTTCTTCTTCTGAATTCATTTCCTCCTCTGCCATTTCTCCTTCTTCTTCGGATTCCATTTCGGCATCTTCCTTGGATGCCTCTCTGAGAGCCTTTTGTTTTAGCTCCACCTCTCTCATCCTCAACAATTCTGGGTTCTCTTCCACCAACTTTTTGTCCAAAGCAAGTTGTCTCTCCTTGTTTCCCTTCATTCTATTTTTGTAGAATGCTCTCTCTCTTCTTTCCCTGATTTGCTCTATTCTATGCATTGCCTTCAGAGTTGTATTCACAAGGTGTCTGTTGTATCTAACAGGAACATTTCTTCTCTTAGCAAATGTGAGTGTACTATCAACAGCCAACTCCTTTCCGGCAGCTTTTCTAAATGCCTTAGTCCATTTCAACTTTCTAGGATTTCTTCTTTGTTTGAATGCTTTATGGCATTTAGATCTACAGAATCTAAACACTTTAGAATCGTTTCTAACAAATGCTATACCGTGTCCTGGATATATAGGCGACGAGCAGAAGTGGCACGTATGAATTCTCATGATTTATTGAATGAAAGACCTGGATATTGTTAATAAAGTTCTACAGATTCACATGATAAGATTTTTCAGATGAATTTTTATTTATCAATTTTTTTTTCTCAAACGGAAAATTTTCACTTCTTAAGAATCGAGATTATCACGTGATTCGTGATAACGTACTCGTGTAGGAAAAGTCTCAGTGTTCCAGTTGAAATGATGTTTTGTTTCGTTTTTCTTTGTTTGTTCGTTTGAGTGACCTTTCGATTTATTTTCTTGTTCTTCGGGTGATTTTTCTGCTGATCATGACTGATAATCAGGACTTGGCTGCACAAGAAGCTGTGGTATCCCCCATTGTTGGGTCAGTCACTACGCCAATTGAATCTGTGCCCTCTGAAAGAAGCACAATTGATCAATTGTCTCTACAGCTACTCGAACAGAGCGAGAAAAATTCCGTTTTGGAGAATAGTATTCTTGGATTGAGCCGCAAAAATGCCTCTCTGTTGAAGCAGATATATGAGAGTAGAAAGATGAAAGAGGAAAGTGATAGGGAGGTGGAAAAATTGAGCACAGAAGTAGAAGAATTGAGTGCCACTTTGTTTGATCAAGCAAATAACAAGGTGAAAGAGGCCAATGTACTAGCTAATGATTTTAAGGTCAGAAACGAGAAGCTATTGGAAAGTTTGAGAGAAAAGGATGAAACTGTCGAGCTTCTAAACAACGAGCTAATTCAGTTGAAGGATATGGTAAGTCAATTAGCCGAGGAACGAACAGCCAGTGAAGAAAGCAATGGTATCGGTGGAAACTCGATTGAAAATTTGCCTAGCGCGTCAAAATTCCTTGCAGATGCCTCATTCAGCTTGAAGGGATTACAGAAGTTCAATAGCAAGCAGATATACACTCCTGTGTATAACCAACTTCGATTCGATCTACACGCATTCGAGCAGTTTCATCGAGCTTTAGAAGCAACAAATGTTCCATTCAGTATTCGTGACTCGAGTTTTTTTAGATCATTGCTAACTGAAGAGATCGAGCCAGTGCTAAGGCTAGACCTTTCTCCCGGTGTGAAATTCTATCAGAGAAGATCATTTATAACCAATTTGATGGATTATAAAGTTTCCATTGAACCCTTGAGTGCGTCTACTGAAGTTTGGAAGTCGAGTAATGCTGCTCAGCAGAAGCACGTAATGCCAGGTTCATTTGCCGATGGACATGCAACTCCTGAGTTAGAGGACGACTCTTCGTCTGGTCTTAAAATGTTCAAATATGATGCCAGCAGGCCCGTCGCAAACCTATCCAAATGTTCCATTTGTGGAGAGGCTCGAAAGCAGATGAATTTTGCAAGACTTTACAAGCTAAAAGTTAAGGATTTTGAGTATACGCTTTGCATATCTTGCACTAACAAGCTCAGACGTGTGGTGGAGCTTCTCAAATACCTCAAAAGTTTGAAGCAGACTGATCTGGATGAAGAGGTGATCTGTCGGTGGTGTAAGCTGGCTTCACTGCGCGGCAAGTTGTATTATACCAAGTTGGGTGTCTGGAGTGAGGCTGATGAGTATGGGCTTGTATACGGATGGAAGAATACATGGCTAGGTCAGGAAGTTGGATTACATGCTCAGGAAGACGTTCCTACATCAAGTGTTGCATCAGTTGCAAACTCTGATAAGAAAGACATAAATTTAGAGGCCGCTGATGAATCCAAAGGGAAGTTTAATGCCGAGAACGCTGAACAAATAATAGACTCCACGAGCGAGGCCGCTGGCTCTACTACGGTGTCTATAACTGATGAGCAGATAATGAAGAATGATATTGATGGGTCTTCAGCAACCGAAGCATTAGAGCAGCTCCCTTCAGAACCCCCTGAAGTTGCTCCTTCACCTATATCTGAGAAACTGTCTGGATCTACTGCTAACTCTGTTTCTCATTCCTCTGCTTCCAGTACCAGTACTCCTAAAATCTCACCTAAATCATCCACAGAATCTGGCATAGAATTCAAAGATGCAGTCGATTGAGCTTTCCTTATATACACATGTAGACTAAATACTGATGACGATAATCTTTAAATGCTTTATTTTTCTTTCTTTTTTTGGCATGGCACCCGCTTCAGCCGTCTGCTCTCATATTGACGCAAGCTATCAGTCTGGAATTTCAGTTTGTTTTTGTTTTAATCGGCCCTTTTAAGTATGAATGAGAGTATTTCCTCTGGTACTGTGATATCTGAGAAAACAGCAGCCACATCTGTGACTTCTGAAGAAGCACTTTCAAAAGATCTTGAGTCTACGATGCTTGAGGACTCGTTCAACGAGTTTCGAGCCATCAAGCTTCTAAAATTACTCAATCCCTCGAACAAGCTTAAATATCATGAACTTCTTGAGACCGACTTTCTTTCAGAGTTTCAGAAAACTGATAGGTTTGCAGCTAAGTTCACTATAAAGGTGATTACATGGAACTTGTGTCAATGTTCACCTCCAAGAGAATTTGGCACTATGTTGATGATGAAGAGTGGCGGAAATTTTGCGGATTTGTACGTTCTAACCTTCCAGGAAACTGTCTCTTTGAAATCGTTTAGTCATAGTGGTACGGTGATAGACCAATGGTGTGAAGTAGCGCTGATGAGTCTACCAAGCGGATATAAGATTGTTCATAAATCTGGACTATTAGGACTAACAACAGTTATCGTCGCATCGGGCTTACTGTCAGATGAAATTACCGACGTCAATGTTGATAATGTTGGGTTAGGATATCTTAGTTGGTACAATAAGGGATGCATATCCGTATGTTTCAATGTTGGTAAGATTGGCGATGCCAAACTTTCTGGATTACCTATCCAGATTTTGAATATGCATTTATCGCATGGAGAAGATGAATCGAGCGTTTCTAACCGAATGAAGAACCTTCAAAAGGTTGGAAATACTTTTAGTCTCGTCAATTCGTCTGCACACTTAACAACCGATTCGGCGCACAGTTATGTAGACAATGTCGAGAGAGCTCTAGATTTGAGTGACATCGAACTCGAGAAAATGGTTAATGAATTGGTCTCCTTCGGCAACCTCTCAGAGGCCCTGGTCACCGATGGAATAATTATTCTTTCTGGCGATATGAACTTTCGAATCTCCGATCTTGATCGTGAGTCCATTCTTCGGCACGCTAAAGCAGGTGATTATCAAGCACTATGTGATCATGAAGAACTGTGTAATCTCATGCAGCAGAAACTGGTTTTAAATGGCTTCAAGGAAGCACCAATTCATTTTTTACCTACATTTAAAGTGAAATGTTCGGGAGAGTACGATATTAAGCGAAGGCCTGCTTATACAGACAGAGTTGTCTACTGTGGTCCGAAGGATACAATCAAACAGTTAACTTATGGCAACTACTCCATCGGTGGTTCCGATCATCTGCCTGTTTATTCTGAGTTTTTGGTTGATACGCTGTTTGTCCATGCATCTGCCTTGAAACTGCATCGTGATAAATTCGATGAAATCTATACTGATGTGATAAGCAAGATGGAGCTTCTTGAGATTGAACCTCAAAGGATATTGAACGATTGTTGTGCAGGGCTTGAGGAGATTGTCGAAATAACCTTCCGAAATCTTTGCGATGAGACTTTGAATTACAAAGTTGTGGAGCAAGATAAGAGTTTTTTCAGACAATCAGCATTTCAAATTGATGACACTGATTGCAGTATCGAACCTAAATCTGAGAAGAGGCTTCTCTTCAAAACCACCCCTAACAAAATATGCAAGATAGTTGCCAATTATGAAGTCTCGCTCAGGGGATTCGATTTTTCAAAGATTGTGTCTATTGTACTGAACGTTGAGTCTATTATTGGTGTTGGAGTAAATGAATTGAAAAATCAGCAGTTTGACAATATCATGAAATCATTTAGCTTCATTCTCCATGCAAAACCAAACTTCAAACTGACCTCACATTTATTGGATATAGAAAGTTTAGACTCTTTGACTTCCATGGAGCAGCAAGCGCTCAAGGATATCACATTACGTACCGTTGATTTCAGCAGTATAGGAGATCAATGCTCACTTGTGCTTTTAGATGTTCTCTATATGTGGATGAAACTCGTCCCCGATATCAACATTGGAACTGCCAGAGGTAAGGCAGTGTTTACCAGGTTGATTGATCTAATTAAATTCCTTGGAATGGATAACGTGGAGGCTTACAAATATTTTGGCTTTCTATTTAACGACGAGAATGAGATCTTGGACTACTTAGAATCGACTGTACATTGATACAAATGCACTTATTATACAACTAAAACGTCTAAAAGTCTTGGGCACTCGAATGTATCGCCCGTATTGGCATCAAGAATCTTTACATCATGTAGGTTGAACAAGCCTTTTTCTATGGCTATAAGTTCTAATTCTGTTTCAAACAGATTTCCAGGCTCCAAATTCATCCTGAGGTTATTATTCAATGACACCAATCCAACTTTGTTGAATTTATAATAAAACGATTTGACGAGTTGACTGTTTGTGAATAAAGGTATTGGATCCTGTTTAGATGAATGTGCATTCTGAATTGGGATTGGTGGCACAGATTTTTCATATTGTTTCTTAATTGAGGATTGGACATACAGTACTAGATCCATCTTTTCCGTAGATCTGTTGATAAGCTGAATATTCCATTTGAACGCTTCGCCTAGCTTAACTTTGGTTTGTCCTGAAACAGAAACTAGAAGTCCACGTTTATTTAGCATTGGCGGAACAACTTGTAAGTTGACTGAGGAGTTAGATTTGAACTTGAAAGCGGCTCGTCTAGACTGGGAGAAAAGCGTAGATGAAGCAGATCTTGATTTCGATAGGTTCGGGCTTGATAATAACGTTGGTGAGGATGCTATTCTGAAAGCAGCAGCGGAGGGAGACGTGCTAGAAGACTGGAAGTCCACATTTGTAGTCCACTTCGTGGTTATCTTCTTGAATCCATCAATTGTGGAGTCTATCAGTGCCACAATTGGTTTAACATTTTTACTGTCGTTGCTTAGAAGCCTATAGGCAAGTGTAAGGACGGTATTCGGGCCCAGCTTCACCGGATAATCAATCTGGGAATATTCTATCACTTCACAGTTTGCTATCTCAACACTAATCTTGTTAATCACAATTCCTGTCTTTAATTCTTTCAACTTCTTACATGCAAACAATTCCAATGATGTCAGCATCTTCTCGGCCCGGATACTCTTAAACAGCATCTGGAATATAGGTGAAATAGTGAGAGAGCACTCTTCTGATACGAGTTTTCTTTCCAATGATTGCTTTGCCACGGCTTTCTTCCCCACAAGTTCAATTCCATTAAGTTTGATTATATCGCTTCTTGCAAATTCTTCAAGAATGTCATCGGGTATTTTATTCACGGGCTCGTCATAGAATGCCCTTATTTTCAGTTCACTGTTGCACCTTCCAGGAATGATCACTACTTCAAATTTCCATATACTTATATCCTTACTTTTAATTGAAGGTGTCTCTAAACTGTAAGTTTTCTGTCTTGATCTTGTGTATGTCAATTCTAAACACATTTTAGAATTCATAGTAGAGGAAGTTACGATATACACGTTAACCCTTTCATCAAAGTACCCAATCGATTTTGGTTTACTCTGTAAAAGTTGCTCGTATGTAGACTTACCTTCTTCTTCCACCAGACTCTCATCCGGTATTAGTATCCTTATCTGTTTTGTATCGCACAGCATCAATGGTAATTAGAAAGTCTTACAATAGTACAGCATTGAATATTAACGAACTAAATAAAATATTAAAAGCCCCGTGAGTCGCGGTCAACTCTTCATCGGTCTTTTTTATCCTCCTTCCATCCTCCCGATTACAACTAATAGTCGAGCACATCATCATATTTTTGATTGGGTATCCGAAGGTTCGATTCAGAAGAATGCCTTCTACCTTTGGCAGAGGTATTACTAGAGGATGCGACTAGCTCCGGCAGTTGGTAGGCCTGAGCGTTCACTTGGCGTAGTGGCATGGCCGATGAGGAGTACATCCTTCTGATTACTTTCGTAGGAGTTGTTTGTGGTTGTGGTTGTGTCTGTGGCCGAGACTGTGATTGTTGCTGATAGGTCAACATAGTAGCCCTTTTCTCAAGTTTTGGAGTTGATTCAAATAGGGGTAAAGATGTGTCTCCTTCAAAGCTTCCGCGAGAACCGCTAAGCTTTCTCTTAGGAGTACTCTGTTCACTTTGAAAATAGTAGCATGAAACTGTCTCTGATCGACTGCGGAACCTCTGCTCCCTCCTATTTCTTGCACCATCAAAGTCCTGCTCTTCTAAGGGAAGATTATCACAGTTAAGTAGAGTGCAGGGCCTCTTAGCCTTCTGCTTGCTGGATGCTCTGGTAATCATCCTTGATTTCAGAAATGCGATGTACTTGTCCAAGGAAAATTCTATTGAGCAATGATCCTTTATCATACGTAACTGAGGCCACGTAGCCCTAGCTCCCCAAATAATGCAGTCCCATATGAAGTCGGGAGTCGGATTTGCGAAAAGAACAGATAAGTTATTCAACCTAATATCCGGTAAGATGGTGATATCTCCGCTGTAGGGTTGAAGAAATAGCTGTTTCACTTTAGTGCAAACATTGGGGAAAAATCCCACCTCGTTCATGATATCCATATAGTGAGTCACTTCAAATGAGGCTGCTTTGAAGGACCATTTTAAAATCCTTTTAAGAACCAATCCTGTTGTTAACCTAGCTCCGTGGTCGTCGCATTCCATGGAAAATCGCACTAAAGGTAAGATATGAGGATTGGCCTGACAAGCAATCACGTGGTTAACATTGAACATTTCTGATAATCTGGTTATCGGTAAATCCCCATTGACAGAGCCATCTACAAACTTCACCATTGGATTCGACCATTCGAGTATCTTTCCGGTATTGAAATCCTTCTCGTAGATAGTCGAAGGCTGAAAAATTAATGGAAGTGAACAACTGGCGCAGATGGCAGACCAGATCAGCACATTTGGCGCAGTCAAATAGTTTAATAGCGTGGGTTGGTCGTGAATTGAAGCCGGAGACACAGTAATATTTAGGATTCGGCCAGTCTTGTTATATGCTTCCTTGAATGTAATATCTCCAAGTAAATTTTTGATTGTTTCCTTGAGCCTATCGTTGTCAAAGCAGACACCATATTTCAAAAACCTCCCCAAAACGCTCAACCCAGTTTCTGGCTTCTCCTCGTTGCCAAAAACTTCAAATTGCACTTCAAAAAGATGCTGCAAAATCTTCAGCACTTCTCCGCTGTGTTTTGAACATACAATGGCGCTCATTATCGAACCGCAGCTAGATCCTGAAACCATTTTTGGAAAAATGTCGTTTTCAAACAATGCAGCGAATACGCCTATACCGGTAAGGCCAAAAGTTCCTCCTCCACTCATAGTTATAGCCATTCGACCGTAGTTCTTCCGGGTCTGTATAAGCATCTCCATGATGTAGTTGTCATCGAGAGAGCAAGCTGAAGAAACCAAATCTGCTAAGCAATGTTCGCACTCTTCAAGGTAGTCCTCGATGAGTTTTTTCGTACCTACATAACAATGTTGGTAAAGTTGGACATTGTCGATGCCGGCAAAATTCCTTCTCCAGGATGTTCTAATCAGATATATCATTTTCCTATAATCTTTTTGTTCCCTTGCGCTCCGCATCTCGTTGAGCTGGTTCCGCACCATTTCATAATCATACAAATCTGATTCTTGGTCTTCTTTCCACTCGTTGTTACCTAAAAGCTCATCCAACTTTACACTGACGTTCAGCCACTCTTTGTAAGTTTTCGAATTCTTCTGTTGGGTCAAGAGCTGCTTCGCCTGCCTCATCTCATCCTTGGGTATGTTTTTCCTAAATGACCTGATCTTGTCGACGCTGATATTACTTCCCGTATCACTTCCTCCTATAATGTTAGATGCTATATTGTAGGCTTTCTCTAAGAACGAACCTTCAGCGACAGGTTTCTGTGTCTTGCCATATTTGAATAAATCATGGTATTTCCGAAGGCGTTCTACAACGTCCGCGTAGGGGTTCTCTTTTGCGAAGAAGAAATCATAGCGTGTTTCTTTGATCTCGTTGGTCGGGTGAGCAGAATTGTCGGTACCATCGAAGCTTTCCATGCCATTGAAGCTGAGGGATTTACTTGAATGTGACGATTTTCCACTCATGTTAAAGTATGGAAGAAAAAAATACTGATGTTAATTTTAGATAACTAAACAACAGTTATAAAAGTGACCGATAGATGTTATCAATACAGGCGGCGATGCGCGATAGAGCAGAAAAAAATACTGTTTGGGCTTGGGTCACAAAAAGATAGTTGTGGAGTACCAACGGAAAGAGAAGCTCCAAAAGAATTCAAATATTATATTATGATTTTTTCTTCATAAAGGTCTTTCATAACATTATTGCAGAACTACAAGGGCGAATGTATATACTTCTTACTTAAGGGCAGCAGTAGCCGCCATCAACAACAAGAGCAGCGCCGTTAGTGTAAGAAGCAGCATCAGTAGCTAAGTACAAGTAAGCTCCTGCCAACTCCTTATTGACACCTTGTCTACCAGCAGGAATCATTTGGCACCAAGTATCAAGAATCTTCTTGTCCAAAAAGTCGGACAATCCAGTATCCATGTAGCCGGGGCAAACACAGTTGATTCTGGCACCGAATTGAGCAAATTCGACGGCCAAAGACTTTGTCATATGGATACAAGCAGCCTTGGCAACGTTGTATGGAGTCTGTAGGTTAGGGAAGTTCACAATCAAACCAGACATGGAGGCAGTGATAACCATTGCACCACTTTTTTGCTTCTTGAAGATCTTTCCAACATTCTTTGCACAGTAGTAGACACCATTCAAGTCAACGTCCATGAGATGATGCCAGTCCTTATCATTATCGTTCTCGGGGTTTAATATAGAACCAGTTTCCCACACAACACCAGCATTAGCAACAAACACATCGATAGTGCCGAAGTCCTTGACAACTTGGTTGATGGCTTCTTTAACGCTCTTGTCAGTTGACACATCGACCTTATAGGCCCTAACATCGGTATGATGTTTCTCGGACAACTTTTTGGCAGCTTCACTAGGGTCATTGTAGTCCCAAATGGCAACACCCTTAGCTCCAGCCTCGCAATAAGCCTCAGCAGCGGCATATCCGATACCCCTCTCTCTAGCAGCGCCTGTCACGACACAAATCTTTCCCTTGAGGGAGAAGAGATCGAAAGTGGATCTCTTCGAGAGACTAGCTGGTGGAGGCTTAGGAATAGGTGAGAGATCGTTTGGGTAAAGGATAGAAGTAACTGGTTTTTCAGACATGATGTTATCCAATTGTTATAAGATGAACAAGTTTAAAGTTTGTCAATATTGAAATACAATTGTGGGGGAAGACGCTCACATTTATACCATTCGTACTGAAACTCTGTTCAATTTGAAAAGTGCAGTAGACTTCTTTTGTTGGCCAACCAGATAAATCGATCATAACTTTTAGCGGGGAAAAAAAGGAAAGCAACTAATTAGACAATAGGATTCAATGTGATTGAGTGGAATTCCGGAATGAACAGATACAGAGAGGCTCAATTTCTGTGACGAAAGTTCCATTTGTGTCTTCTGTCGGTTTGCTGTGAACACATCATGATCTTCAAGAATACCTGTGATATATAGTCAAATATATATGTGTCTTGGGTGGGTCTTTTGTATCCAACAAACCGCTTTCAAATCTTTCACTCTTCGTTGAACCATCATCAGCTCGCGGAAAAACTAATATTTCGGCGATCATCATCCGCTTCCACAGGCAGTGATAGATTGTGGGGTATCGAATTTTCAATTTCCGAAGTCAATGCATATTGCGCCTTATTTTTAGCAGGTGTGAATTCCGTTTAGCTTTCCAGTTCGAATGTCTTCATTGTTTATTGTCTACTCGTATGAATTTTTACCTGCATCGTATATAAAAAACATTTCCAGATTACAATACAAATAAAAGAGAATAGAAAAAAAATCGCAAGAACCATTTAAACGTCATTGGTGTTTACTGCTTCAACAGGGTTTCCACCTTGCATTCTAATGACTTTAGACGTGCATCCTTATCAAGATTGGACTCGATAAGTTTGTCGATGGTACTCTCAAGTTTGGTAATCAATACTTGTAGTTTTTCCACATTGGCTTTTAGACCAACAGTCCGGGGAATAGATGTAGTGGCTGGAGTTGGTTTGATTACTTTCGGTTCGTTGACTGCCTTCTCCGCCGTTTTCTCCGGCTTAGAATCCTCTGATTTCGAGTTCTTAGTCTCCTCTGGTTTCTCTGGTTTCTCCGCTTTCTCCGCTTTCACCGATTTCACCGCTTTCTCTGCTTTCTCTGCTTTCTCCGGTTCCTCTGTTTTCTCCGGTTCCTCCGATTTCGCTCTCTCCGATGGATTTCTTGGCATCTTTGGTTCACTTTCAGGTTCCCACGCCTTATTGTCTCCGAAATCAACGTCCTGTGTATCATCATCGGACAAATTGTTCACCTTATCCAAGAGTCCGTTAACAGCCTTTTCTTTTAACATATTGTCCACACCTTGTTCTTGAGACTTGACAAATATGGGTCTAGAAGGTTCTTCCTTGACCTCTTTGATTTCTTCCTTGACTTCTTCCTTGGCCTTTTCTTTCGGCTTCTCTTCTGGTCTCGCCACAGAGTTCTTAGTCTCTGGATTGACCTTACCGTCGTACAAATCTTTCATGGACATCAAAATAGGACCTGGAACAGTCTTTCCAGAGAAATACTCCTCGGCAGTCATTGCCGGAATCACAGCAGGTGCATCGGAATAAATATCTTCCTGGAACATCTCAGATCTTCTCGGAACAATGAACGAAATTGGTTCAACTGAATTGTCATTAAGGAGCTTATAGGCACGAACAATCTCATTTTCCTTAACGTTGACCGATCTCTTGGGAGTTACGGCCAGTCCACGCTGAGCATCTGTAGATTGAAACTCGGATATTTCGTAGAGTTCATCATCAGCGAATTCGTAATAACGAATATTACCGTCACCCTTTCCGCCTATGAAAAGCATGTTCGTAGAGGGATCGTAGAAGGGCATCATGATACCTGAAGAAGAGTCCACAGAGTAGAAACCGCCAATTGGACCCTCATCAATAGCATCAGCCTTCCAGACACCCAACTGTCTCTCGGAGTATCTATCAAAGCCGGTGGTCAGAAGTCTCTCGGTGTTGCCAAGCCAGACGATTCTCGAAGCCTTTGCTCCAGGATGACCAGAACCCTCACAAAGCAGTTTTCCCGATCTGACGTCCCAGACACGGATTTTCTTGTCTCTGCAAGTAGTGGCAATTTTGGTACCGTCATAATTGAAACAGAAAGAGGTGACAAAGTCTCTATGCTGTAGATTCACTTCGCATAGCTTTGTGGCAGCGTTCCATATTTTCACGCTGTAGTCAAAAGCAGACGAAGCTAGAACATCTTTGGCTACTGGATTATAGGCAACATGGCCCACCTTTCTTGTGTGGCCTGTCAATTCTCCAACTGGTTTAACGTCAACAATATTTTTGGGATCGTTGTGGATAAAGCTGTAATCCTTTGGAATCTCCCATAGCAAAATCTTACCATCTTCACCAGTAGACGCAAACTTCTGGTCGTCAAATGGATCAAATGCAGTATCCATGACACTACCACCGGCATGGCCTCTAAACATCGGCACTTTCTCTGGTGCTTTACCTGTCTCTCCCACAGGAACAACGACGATAGAGCCAATACCATTGGCATTTATGATGATATATTTGCCGTTACATTGCAAAAGGTTAGAATCAAATGCATTCAGAGTGGCCTTTAAGTTCTCATAGCAGAGTTCTTTTTTGAATGCCTGCCCGAACACATGTCTATACTTGGAAGCTCTGACAAATTGTCCACTGCGAAAGCTTGATGTTAGTTGGTTGTTTCTGAAAAAGGAAAAAAGGTGAAGGGAACTAACCAAAGTTCGAGTCCTTCAGGGAAAATACCTACCGCATTGCTGTTCTCTGTCTGTTTTATGTTTTGACGTGAATTGAATAGAAGAAGGAAGGAAAACACGTATCAGTATCTGCCTAGCCGATACGACTAAATGGGACACAAGCCAGCCAGTTCGCGACAGCGTCCACTGTTTCTACCACGCGTAAATAAATCTGTCCGCCTGTGAGAACGAAACTTCGAATTTCGACTAGACTCCCCCAAAAAAAAAAATTTTTCGCGTCTAGCCGCCATAAAAGCTGAGTTAATGATTCACTTAGCTATCTGCCTTGTTATCTCACCTTAGTCCTTAAAGGCTTTCAGTCGGTTATTTTATCGCCTCCAACAACTTTGGTGTAGTAAACAGTGTCCCTCTGATTTTGAGTACTTTTCCGAGTATTAATCTCTAACTTAAGTAACAACACTTTAATCGTATTGCCGCTAGCTTTCATATCATGTCATCTCTCGATGAAGAGAAGTTGGTAGAGAGAATAAAAGACTCCCACTTCCACCCAGATGATAACGAGCTTCAGCAGGAATTGATGAATGACTGCTTCACATATTTTCTTTCACTAGGTGACAGTGAAAACCATTTATTTTGTCGCAAGAATCGGGCCAATATTTTAGTCTATCTATTGTTGGTGTTAGCCTCGTTCGATGAGAATGAAGTTCTCGGCGAGCTTCGAAAGAGAGCCCACGAAGCTCTTGATCAATGTACTAACTGTGTCTTTGGTTTTCATGCAGTGAGAGCGGAACTTCGGGAGAAATTTCTGATAGATAGAAAGATCAGTTACCATAATACAGAGATCATTATGCAGAGGTTGTCTGAATGGGAAGCTACCCATCTTTGTGACAATGTGAGAGGTTCAATTGATACACCAGGAAATCTTACTAGTATAGTCACTTTCACTCTGATCGAGTGTATGCTTTGCCCTAGATTGCTTAGAGGCAGCAAGGATTTGAAGAACTACTTTGATCATTCGTTTGCCTTAATGAATCATATTGACGACACTGTTTTTGCTCCTATCATGAAATTCTATCCCGGTATAGTATATTGCTTATTTGAAGGAACGAAACAAGAAAGGGAGTGGGCCATATCCAAACTTCCCTATGGAAAGAAAGCTGCCTCAAAATATCAACTGGGTGACTTTTCTCCGCTTGTCATGGAAGAGTATGAGATTCATTTCTACAGGATTCAGGACCCTGAATTCTACTCAGATGAGAGAGCAGTGAATTTTTGGTGTAATATGGATCCTATTTTAAGATTTTGCGATTCGGATGTTATTTGTAAGAGGTTACAACTGCCCGTTACAGCACCAGCGTACACAGATCACGTTAGTTTTAATGTATTTCCATTAACTAAGGTGTTCATCAATCAATCTCTGTCATACTTGAATAAGCCACTACCCTTTCTCCTAAGAACTTTAGCAGTCCTATTGGAAACTCTAGGTGATTCGTTTTTCGTCTTAATCAAACCGCATAGCTATTTAACATTCTTCGACATTGCCTTTCAAAATCCTGCATATCTTAAACTCCTATCACAGCTACCTCCGGATACCGGTAAAACGGTCCAGGCAATTATGGACTCATCTCCCCTGCCATTCTTTCGCGATATGCTTAGATGGATGACTGTATGTTACCCTTTGCTCAAAGACTCTCAGAAAGTTCAATTTTCTTGTGTCATTTTCAATTTTATGATGGAGATCAAAGCTCCTAATTACGGTGAATTCTTTGGCTTTTTTGCTCTCAACCTAATGACAAATCAGTTGAAGCCTGATCATGAATTGCATGATCACAAGCTCACTTTCGAGCTAATCAACAACTCTAAAGCGAGGGCTCTTGTCGATAAGAGGTGCATCGTGGTTTTTGATGCACTTGCTAACGCGTCGATACGCACTCCCGCTCTTCATTTGATTGAGTCCTCGTTATTGTACGATATCGATATATTAGCCCAGTACAGTCACGGTCTTGAATCCTGTGATATCAGCGTAACACCGCAATCTAATCCTGATATATGGAATTTGCTCCAGTCCAAATTGACGGCTTCTGGCCCAGAAGTGGTTACTGTTGTCTTAAGTACCTTTAGAGATGTGGTCTCTGTTCATAGCATTGATATTCTCTATTTGAAAACTAGACTGGAAGGCCGCAAAGATTTTAAAGAAGATGATTTGAGGAAATTGGTGGCTGCTTGTAGTAAGCATAACAAAAATGTTGGTCAATGGATTGAGTCTGTCGAAAAGATTTTTAGTAGGGTTGTTGAGTGCTCTTCCACTCAAGTTATGCAAAAATTTGTGAAGAGTCCATCTGCAGCCGAAGGTATATGGGCTTCTATCATGTCGCCAGAGGAGAAGATTTATCAGGCAGGTATATCTTTCCTATATGAGGCTTTTAATGTTGATGGACGTTATGAGGCATTTAAAGAAGCATTAAAGTTTGATGTATCCTCATCCTTGAGGCCTTTCAGCGCATCTTTGTTGATATTCACTAAATTAGAACTCTTCCTGCCAAGCAAGCGCGGTGTTCGTATCCTCATGGACTTTTCTAAGGCATTGTTTGATCCGATTCATGGATTTTTGGCTTCGAGGACTTCAAATTTGGACATGAAATCTCGGGAAGTTTTTGTAAGCTTTTGGGATGCCGTTTGGAGATTTTTATGCATGATTTATAGGGCTATTTTCACTTGGTCTGCGACGTACGAAAAGCTGAAGGTGATTACCCAGGGCAAGGAACGTTCAGATGCAATTTCTACAAGCTTGTTGGAATTTACTAGAGATGCACTCGACTTATCGAACACCGTGTTAAGGGGTTATAAGCTTCTTGTGACTACAATAAGTTTTAACGGAGCTGAGCAATCACAACTCAAAGAGATTAAAGCAAGTCTTTTTCATCCAGTTCTTTCTGCATTACAGGACGTCACAATGTGGTTGAGATTAAGTGATACTGCTCTCTTGGTCCTCTGTGTCGACCTTATCATTGATATATTGGATCTAACTATGGAACTGGACTTAAAAGTGCCAGATGAAAACATTGTTGTGTTGACAAAATTATGTGCAAAGGCTAAGAAGTTCAACAACAAGATGAACGAAGAACAGATAGGTGAATTGTTATTGAGAGCCCGTAAAATGAATTCGGAATTGGTTGAGCATGTGCTTCTCGCTGCTGAAGAGCATAGAAGCAAGATTGAGAAAAATCATTATGCTATCAGACTTTCCGAAACTGGAAGTAGTGCCTCCAGTAGGGAGCCCTCGCCCCCAAAGAGATTAAGCTTGTTGGATCAAGCACGGATGAGATTAAATGAAAAACGTATGATAGTAGGTGCAAAGCAACCCCGCCAACTGCAGCCTGATCGAACGCCAGCGGCTTCACGGCCTTCTGGTTTCAACAAGAAAAGGTCTAATGTTATTTCCATTTCGGACGAGTCTCAGTCTGAATCTGACGCCGAATCTGATGCCGAATCTGATGATGGTACTTTGTTCACGAAGGAACAGGTTATGGAGAAATTGAAGAAGACCAAAGCCACTCTTTCTTCAATTCAGCATCATAGCATTGTAAGTTCATTGGCAAACAAGAAGGCCTTGATAAGGGAGTCAATTAGCAAAAAGAAGAAAGATGAAGAGTTGCTGAGATTGAGACTTAACGTTGATATGAATCCTTTCTATCGTCATGTCCTCTCCTGGCCCTATGACAAGTCAGGTGACTTTCCTGTTGATAGTGAGATCGGTAAATTTTCTGAAATTAGGAATTCATTCAGCACATCTGAAGAATATCAAAGAACTTTCGAGCCTTTATTACTACTTGAGTGTTGGCAAGGAATTCAAAGAGCTAAGGAGGTTGGAGGACAAACACCCTTCAAATTGACTATCGCCTCAAGATCGGCGACTGATTCTTTCTACGATGTCTACGCAGCCGTTGATAAATCGCTTTTTGCGGATAAGCGGTTATTCGGAGAAAGCGATTTGTTGGTTTTGATGTTCTTAGAGAATATGCCTGTATCGTCAGGGAAACCCATTCAGAAAAGGCATCTTTCAAGCTGTAAAGCCAGCTGTTTTGCTAAAGTGCGTGAAATCAAGATTTCCAACGGCAAGTTTGCCGATTTGACACTCCGTATTTCAACGTCTACTTCAATGTTGAAGTTTTTGTCCCCATCTTCAGAAGTTGTGGGAATGCGTGTCACTCAAATGACCACTGTGGAGAGAGAGTACTCTTCGTTAAAAGGTTTGCCGTTTTATGATTTGGCAGAATATATTGTCAAAGCTGTTCCATCCCCACCAGAGGTGTTATCCCGATCCAGAATTAACGAAATGAAATCTTTGTATGACGTTAACGAGTCTCAGGCGATTGCCATTGCGGGTACAATTCATAACAAAGCCTTCTCATTAATTCAGGGCCCCCCTGGTACGGGTAAAACCAAGACAATTTTGGGAATTATTGGTTATTTCTTGACCAGTAGTGGTGTTGCCATGGGTACTGCTCAGCCAATTGTCGTCCCACAATCAAAGTCGGATTCTAGCGCACCGAAGGATAGCAGAAGAATTTTGATTTGTGCTCCATCTAATGCTGCTGTTGACGAATTGGTGCTAAGATTGAGGAGTGGTATCAAAAATTCCAGGGGTGATATTTTCAAACCTCGTGTGGTCAGATTGGGTAGATCTGATGCCATTAATGATCAGGTTAAGGATATCACTTTGGAAGAATTGGTTGATGCCCAACTTTCTAAAGTAGAGAAAGTCGATGATTCGAGTCTCAGAGAGGAGCACAAAAAATGTATTCTTGAGAGAGACCGTTTACGTGAGCTACTTGACTCCAATAAACTCCCTGAATCTGAGATTGTTGAAACTGAAATTAAGTTGCAAGATGTCGTTCAAAAGCGTAGAGAGCTTGGTAAAAGGCTTGATGAGGCCAGGGAGCAGCGATCTGTTAGTTACCGTAACAGGGAAATTGAAAGACGTAATGCCCAGTTCAAAATTTTAAACAATGCCGAAGTCGTTTGTTCCACTCTTTCTGGATCCGCACATGACGTTTTGGCAAGTATGTCTTTGACTTTTGGCACTGTCGTCATTGATGAGGCCGCTCAGTGCACCGAATTAAGTGCTATTATTCCTCTTAGATATGGATGCACAAAGTGTGTTATGGTGGGTGATCCGAATCAATTACCTCCTACTGTTCTCTCTCAAAGAGCAGCCTCCTATAAATATGAGCAATCGCTCTTTGTGAGAATGCAGAACAACTTCAAGGACTCCGTATACTTATTGAATGTTCAGTATCGTATGCATCCTGAGATATCTGAGTTTCCTTCAAAGGAATTTTATGAATCCAGATTACTTGATGGTCCAGGTATGGATGAAATAAATACCAAGCCGTGGCATAGCATTAGAGACTACGGTCCATACCGGTTTTTCGATGTTCACGGTAAAGAGGACCAGAATCAGGCTACAAAGTCTGTATTCAACTACACGGAGGCTAATATTACTCTTGAGCTTATAGAAGATCTCATGAATCAATTTCCTGAAATCAATTGGACCAACCTTATTGGTGTGATTTCTCCATATAAGGAGCAGGTCAGACTACTTAAGAAGTTATTTATAGACCGATTTGGAAGCATCATCACAAAGCAAATTGATTTTAATACTGTGGATGGCTTCCAAGGACAGGAGAAAGAAGTTATCGTTTTCTCATGTGTTAGGGCTGAAAATCATACCGGTATAGGTTTCCTATCTGATATCAGAAGAATGAATGTGGCCCTAACGAGAGCAAGATCCTCTCTTTGGATTTTAGGATCCCGTAGGGCCTTGGTTAGCAATAGGTCTTGGAAGGATTTGGTTGATAATGCTTATAAGAGGAATTTGGTTACTGAGGCTTATCGCGGTTTCACTGGGGACAGAGAGAAAAGAGAAGCCAAGGAAATCGATGACAACAGCGTCAGAGAACTTGACGGTGCCAAAACACAAACTCAGCCCCTTGTTCCCAAATCATCTGGCTTTATACGTCCTCTACCTAAAGGTCCTGCCAATCAAGCCTCCTCATCTACTCCAGATAATTCTGGTAGAATTTCGAAGTCAAAAGGTGAGGAAAGTGCTCACTTTGAGTCTTCTTTTAGTTCACACGTCAAGGAAAATCAAAGGGATAATTCTCCTTTATCTTCCTTCTCGAGTTCACATACAACCAAAGATATCAAACGTCATGAGCGGCCAGTAAACAGTGGACGATTACCAAAGAGATCTAAGATTTATGCTCCCTCATCGAAAAATGAAAATGGTTCGGCCAGCGATCCTCCGACTCCTTCAGTGGGTGTTCATCATCACAAGGATGGCAGTGACCTGAATTTCGTGTATGCATCGAGGCAGTATGGAGGAGTGAGCAGACGTTACGATAACGTTCCCCCGGCCAACGAGCTGTTCAAGCTAAGCAAGCCAAAGCGGAAACTTCCCCGTTTTCCTGCTGCTAGCAAACCTCACCGAAAGTGAAAAAGGAAAGCTAACTTGACCTCCTGATCGTTACTATTACCTGAACTTTGCATTTTGATCTCTGAGTAGTAAGTACATAGTAAGAAAGAAAGAAAGAAGGGAGGGAACTTGAAGGAAAACAACTAATCCTTTTTGGTACCTTTATGACCCTTCATTCGGGCCAAAATATCGGCATACATCTTCTCACCAGACTTCTCCAGTATAATATTGCCTTGAACAACAACATTGTGAACACTATTCTGGCCATTTTCCTTTGATATTTTAGTAGTAAGTGCTGGAGGTCGAAAGCTCGGCGTCGTAGAACTCACATCAGAAGCTTGAACCTCTTCAAAAGATTCTTCAGGACTTCGACTTGGACTAGTGTCTGGTTCTGTCGGAATTTGAATTCCTATCATCCTTAAAGCTTCCACTATAGTGGAATATTCGTCTTGAATAACTGATTTTATGAGAGTCATGTGTAATCTGCCGCACTCTTCAAGCCTTTCAGATAGATAGCATTTAATATTAAGCAACTCGCTTTTAATCAGGTCTGGTCTGTTTTCGTGAATAAAAGTACCCAAAGATTCTTCCGATTTAATCAAAGTATCAAACACATCTGAAAGATAAACATATGAATCATGACACTTGGTTTCTTGTTCGTGGGAGGTTTCTACCATATCATTTACAGCTTCAACTTGCAGTTGCATATTTTCAATTACGGCTGCAGTTGACATTTGGCCCTGTGGCAAAGATCCGTCTACCTGTAGTTCCGTTATTTTTTTGATTTTTTTGGTTTCCAATTGCTTTAAGGTTTCAATGTATGAGTTCACTTTAACGTCTAGCAAAGATTTAGCCTCCATCAATTCCCGGCCAATAAGTTTTCGCTTATTCTTTAAGATGGCCAATTTCGACTCTAGACTGAGAACTTCATTATCTGTCTCGTTCATCTTATCAAGTAGAAGACGATATGACTTTCCGGTGCTAGAGTTTCTTTCAATATCAGCCACTCTTTGCAATATTTCCTTTTTTCGGCCCTCCCATAAAGATAGCTTGTTTATCTTATCCGATTTTTCGCTGCTATCAGATGTGTAGATCTCTCTCATCGCTTGACATCCCTGGCTCAAACTGTTGAGGGTGCTAAGAAGTTTCAATCTTATTGTATTGACATTCTTGCTTCCAGCAGATAGGCTATCTCTATGCGTCTTCTCTAGTTGTTCAAGTAGTAGCTTCTGGTCCTTCTCCTGCTTCTGTAAGAAATGCAAAGGATCGTTGAACATATCTAAGTAAGGAATCTCGACATGCGATGAACTATTCTTATTCATCATATTTGGAATAGTCGATAAATCTGGTAGCGCTGATTTCGACTCCAAGTGGAGTTCCTTGAGCACTGACGAGAGAAATGGCAAATCGCCGTCATCATTTTGTTCTCCCACCTCTTTTTCACCCTTTATTCCTCCTTCTTCAAGGCTTGGTCCACTCTGGTATATTATTTCTCTAGCATTGGGGTTATTTGCCATTGATTTAAAGTCAAGAGTAGGGAAAAGATGTATATATTCAAAAAAAAAAGATAAGTATTATATTCCCAGCTAAAAGCCGCGCTAGTAAAACTATCTATAAGATCACAGAAAGAAAGTAGATTTTGATTGTTACTGTACAAGAAGGGATTATATCTTATCTCCCAAAGAGAGCTTCTTCGTTACATCTGTCGTACTCTCTATGATTTTCTTGAATTCCTCAAAGCTTAGGCGTCCATCACCATCATCATCGCTCTCCATTATAGTCCTATCAACAAGCTGCTGTAGTTGTATATCGGTGAGCGAGCTTGCAACCATCATCCTTAAAACAAGAAACAACTCGCCATTTGATATGTATCCATCATTATCGATATCGTAAACTTTGAATAAAAACTTCAATTTATCCTCGACAGACCCACTAGAGCTGAATGCTGATAGTCCCGTAACAAATTCTTTGAAGTCGATGTCTCCCCCCTTATTTTCATCGAAGATGTCGATGACCCTTTTAGCTAATGGATTCTGCCCTATTCCGGGTATTGAGAGAAATTCCTCTTTATCAATGGCTCCCGAATTGTCCTTGTCCAGTTTCATGAATCTCTTGGCGAGCCTGTCTATCTCCTCGGTTCCAACTGCAAAAAAAGGTTAGTAAATTACAAAGCATATGCACGGCTTAACATTCTGTATGACACTTACAATTGGTTCCTTCGGATAAGTCTTCTAGCAAACTGGAAGGAACATTACCCATTTTAATTTGGTCGGTCCGGTCCGTCTCTGATTGAAGATGAAGTCTATATTATGTATCTAAATGTCTTAAAAAGGACGAAATTTCTCACATTACATGCAGCCGCCGCGACGGCTCGGTGAACGGCGACTAATCTTTTTTGGTATCCCCATCAATGTGATAATCCCTAGCAATACCTGTTCTACCTTCTTCTAGTGTGGCACCTTCACCAGAATACTCCCCATTTTCTTCCTGATTCTTATAATCGCTACCAAGCCCTGTCCAGCTTCTGTTTTGTAGATGTAATGCTGAAGTAGATACTGTATTGCCTATGCTTAATGCCGAGGTGAACCTTTTGCTAAGTTCAGTAGAATCACCTGAGGATTGTATAGATTTCTGCTCGGCGAGTTCAATCTCCAAATGCTTCAATTGTCGTAATGGCCTCGAAGACACAAGTTTACCTGTAACTGGATCAAACTCTGGAGCATATTCGTCGTCGTCGTCGTTGTCGTCGTCGCTGATGGTGTTTTCTGTTTGTTCCTTGTCTTCCTCGTTCTCAGAGTTATGTATATCCTGCTTCAGCGTCTCCTCGAAATCTGTCACCCATTTACCTGTCCATGTGACTTCTGGCTTCAATGCCAATTCCAACTCATACGGCGTGATTATCGGTTTGAAGTATTCTCCATAGGAATCAATAATAATTCCGGATTGGCCGCATCCCAATACGCACCATACATCGATGGTATCAAAGTTAGCCAACTTGGCGACATTTGGTTTACCAACAACAAACATGTAATGCTTCTTTCCAGCATTTCTAATCCATTTTACCACCTTGTTGAGAAGAACTCTGGTGTTCTGTAAAGAAAGAGTGTTCACCAAAATTCCAATAGTAGAAGCGTTTCTTGCCACCATCATAAATCTGTACCTTCTCGATAAAGATGGTGCCGTTCCATGGGATGTTTCCAGAAAAACGGGATCCACAGTAGTCACTTCAGAAAATTTGGTTGAAAGTAATAACAGTTTGGGATCAGCCGGAGCTCCAATATAGAATAGATCGTAATCCTGGGTAATTTGTGCATAGTCTTCCCCATCATGCTTCTCAATATATTTGCTTGGAACACCACGCAAAATCCGGGAAACATCAAACATTCTTAAGCTTTTTTCATCGGAACCGCCCTTGTCCTTCTCATATTTGTCTATAACAGTACTGTTAGGACCACATTTGGCAAAGTCAACGTCCGTATATATCAACCCACTATACTCCTTCTTGAGAAGTCTATAAAGTTCAGGAAGATGGTGACTATATGGCACATCCGCCATTAGGCAAATCTTCTTCTGCTTCTCGGAATAAGTGTTCGTGAATGATTTGACAGTTTTTTCGATGTCAAGATAAGATTTTCCAAACACATAGGCAGAAGAGATCTTTTCAACAGGGTTCAAACAAGCTTCTCCAAAATGTACCACAATATCAGCAGACACATGTTCTGCTGCAACTTCGTCAATACAACAAGGGGAGTATGAGGTATCTGCTAGGATCCATATCTGCTGTTCATTGCTTTCATCTTCATTATTCAAGGATTCTTGTAGCGCCTGAGCAATTATCGGTGAATCAGCAACTAATTCATCTGGAAACTGTAAAGCGATCTTCGTGAATCTTCGCTTGTCATTCTCGCCAGTCTCACTAAGATAGACCGTCAACTTCTCAAGAGAATAGTACTCGGCTATATCATGTCTTAGAGCCTCAGGGGATATTTCCTCTCTATTCATGTAGTGAGGTCCAAATCTGGCTCTAGAGTATTCACCAGAGCCATCCTTCACTTTAGCAAAATCCAGCTCTGTATCTTGAGTAGTAGAAAGTGCTGGGGGAACAGCTGTTGCTTCTGACATGGGTAATAATTTAAAGAAAATGTAAGATCTTGTGACGACATGAAAAAGCGATCAAAACTTTTGTCTTTCTAAAGCTCTATTTTTTTCATGAGTTTGTCTCCTCAGGGTCCCTCATATAGTCTTGGTTAGTGAATTTCTCCTTATCCTTCTGTAAGATGGCTGAAATCGAGCTCGGATACACTGCAGATTACCATGTTCATCTTCGTCGGGGTGAGATGATGGAGGCTGTAGCCCCCGCTGTCAGGCAGGGTGGCATCTCCATCGCGTACGTCATGCCAAATTTGACTCCTCCTGTAACTGACATTGAGACTGTTATCAGATATAAGAAAGAGCTTCAGATACTTGCTCCAAAGACCACTTTTCTAATGACATTTTATCTTTCTAGACTTCTTACTCCCCAATTAGTCGAGAAGGCCGCTGAACTGAAAGTTATTCGTGGCATAAAATGTTATCCTGCTGGTGTCACTACCAACTCCAAAGCTGGTGTTGATCTAAACAACTTTACTGTTTTTCACCCAATTTTCCGAGTGATGCAGAAACATGATTTGGTGCTCAATATCCATGGTGAAAAGCCCTCATCGATTAATTCGAAAGACGGTGATGCTGTTACTGTACTCAATGCAGAATCGAAGTTTCTGCCAGCATTGTTGAAGATTCATCAGGATTTTCCTAAACTCAAAATTGTTTTAGAGCATTGCTCCACTAAGGAAGCCATTGATACTATCTATGATATTAATAAAGGGTTACTGGATGATGAAACACCCACCGTTTGTGGCTCCATAACTGTTCATCATCTCTATTTGACGGTGGATGACTGGGCTGGAAATCCAATCAATTTTTGTAAACCTGTGGCTAAGCTTCCAGAGGATCGTCTAGCCCTCATTGGTGCTGCTACTTCTGGAAAGCCATTCTTTTTCTTCGGATCCGATTCAGCTCCTCATGATATCTCCAAGAAGAGAACGCACATCAATGTGTCGGCTGGTGTCTATACACAGCCTTACGTGCTAAGCTATTTGGCGGAATTGTTCGACAAAGTTGGCCAACTTGATAAGCTGAAAGGCTTTGTTTCTATCTTTGGTAACAAGTTCTATGGAATGGATAACGAGGAAAAACTCGTATCTAAGAGTAAATGTTACCTCGTGAAGAAGTCTGTCATAATACCGAAGCTCGTTACTCACAATAGCATCAATGTGGCAGTGTTCCAGCCAGGCAAGACGTTCTCATGGTCACCTGAATGGCGTTGATTTGCTACCAATGATTTACTTTTAAACTATTCAAATGTATTGATTGATTCGTGTAATTAAATTTCTAGTTTTGCGCTAAACATTACCAAGTACAATCATGAACTTGAGATGAGGATCATGATTGACCGGGAAAGTACCATCTTCATTGAAAACGCACATGCTGTTACTTTTCCAACCCCAACTCTGAGATTTGCTGAAGTCATTTGGTACCGATAAGAAGGAGGTGATTGTCGGTTTAAGTCTTCTGGACGGAGTGAAGATAACAAAGTAAACTCTGATTGTACTTCTGTGATCTTCATAGTTACAAAAAGAGCTATTCACACCGCAAGAACATTTTGGAATTCTCATTTGGTTACCGCTGCTACCAATTATGCGGCTGTCTGATATTAATAAGTCATTGAAGCTAGAGAGAGATTCGTCCGTGACATTTTCTTTCAGATCCGTTTGTTCCGGCTCCAAACCTGCAATATAAGATAAAGGAAAATCTGCAGAAGCGGGTATAGACTCGGCAGCTATCACTGCCGGAGGTGTTATCAAAGTTGAAGATGTTGAAGATGAGACGTGGAGATCCCTACTGTACATCTTCGGCATCGACCGATAGTTTACATTATCAATGTAAATATCTGGATTTATCAGACCATTCTTAGGAGATGGGGAAGGAGATCCGTTATTAGCCCTATGAAGATAAACACCGACTTGGTAAGTACTTTTCGATGGAATGTGATTTTTCTGAAGGTAAAGGTTCCAGTATGATCCGGCATACCAAAAGGTCTTGGCGTAAACCCTCTTGTCAGTCATAAGATCGGACACATTCGCAAATGACACAGAGAATCTGAATGGTGGGATGCGTGTCCAATTATAAAGCTTTTCATTTTCTGAAAGGTACTGCTGACCCTGTGTGGACTTTCCATCTTCCTGTCCGTGTGATACTCCCTGGGTAAACGTATCAGAGTTACTGCTGTAGAGTAGTTCGTCGAGCTCTGCAGGCAAGCCGGAAGTGGTGTCATCTTTACCTGGGACTTTGTACCATGGAATTTCTGGCGTGGGTTGCAACGGGTTGGTTACAATATTCTCCAATTGGGGAGTGTCAGAAGCGGTAAGAACCAGTCTCTGAATCTGCGCAGACTTCCATAGAGCATTATGTAATACCTGTGGATTGATGTAGTGATTTCCATTGATGTCGTACAACTGCTCCAATTCTTGGAGCTGCTCCGGTGGCATGTGGCAGTAGTGAATCATAGTGTTTAACAAGTGATTCAGAGGTTTCAACGTCTTATTATCATCTATTCCCGCTGCCTGTCTTCTTTCTATCAACTTGATAGTAAAAATGCATCGGTCCCATTCCGTTGGAACAAAGAAGTAGTCCTCACCAACCACCTCAGTAATGATAGATGTCGGGATACCGTCCCATTTCTGAGGTCCACATTCCCAGCCATCAGTACATAAAATTCCCTTTCCATTCTGTATGATTCTCTCACTCGCAGACCCATAATTGTTCACCGTAGCAAAGTGTAAATTCTCGGAGATGTTCGACATATCCATGTTTCTCACAATATAGTCCGTGGCAGTGCAAACCACTTCGCTGATGGCCAAATACTGTCCGATGGCAATCATGTTGTAAGGAATTTTGTTTTCTTCTTTAACATTGATGGCTCCATATAGTCTAGCAACTGCCAATTCAAAACTTGCTTGGGTATATCTGGAGTCTCCCTCAAAATCGAGGGTATATATCGCCTTAGAAGCAGTAGCCGGTATAGTTTCATGTTCTTTTTGGCTACCATTCTCTATGTCGGTGTCGCTATCGCTATCGTCCTCTCCATTCTGTCTCTCTGACCATAAGAAAAGTGACCTGAAATAGTCACTCTTATCTAAAAACAGTCTATGCAACTTGTAGGAGTTTCCAAAAGCCAGAACAGTGACATCGGAATAAGCCCCCTCTAAAAAGCCTCGTTTAAAAATGTATTCAGCTGTACTTTCCATTTTGCAGCAACCATAAGGGCAGGTGGTGATTTTCGACGTTGGCCCTGTATTTTCTGCAGTTTCTTCAACTTCTACAGAAGCACAGATATTTGAAGCAACTGGTGTTATCATTGCTTGCGTGGCTGAAGTAGCAACCTGGATGTTCTGCCGTCTACCGTTTCCGCTTCCTGTAGGAGTATCACCAGATGTGTAATAGGGAGAAAGGTTTCCCGGTGCTCGATGAAGGCGTCTATCGTCCATGAACAGTTCTGCCTTAAGCAATTGACTATCTCTGACAGGTCATGAAAATAGATCTAATAGAATATAAAATTATAGATAGGCGCGCAAGAACACCAACTTAGTATGTCTGATTATATAGAAATGATTTGATCTCTTACTAAATTATATCAATCATCATCATCGCCCGATGGCTGAAACAACTCATTAATCTTGTTGAATAATTGTTCGTCCTTCTCCGTTTCTTTAGAAAGATCATCCTCATCATCGTTAGGATCTTGCATCCAGTACATGTATTTAGCCCCGGAACTAAGGAACAGAAGCATGTAAACTCTTCCTGTAGTACACGATTTGACTCTTCTCCAAGTCACATCTCCGGCAATAACGAGTAGCTCATCATTTTCTACTCCAGTAACTGTTTTGTCCCTTGGACTCCATGTAAAGCTGTAGAAGCCTTCACCTTCCTCGCTAGCCTTTAGACCGATCTCCCCCTTTATAGGATTCGGCGTATAAATTCCCGTATTCTCTTTGCATTCAACTCTGCCAGCCTTGAATTTAATTGGTAATGACAACGTCATGACGCTTATGTAAAGTCGAAGTAAGGTTGGTTCTCTAGCAGATTGCCTACAAACTTTATTTTATCAACTTTTTTTTTTCTTTGAGTTGAGATGATTATAAAAAGATGATGTAAGGATGCGTTTAGAAAGGAGGGATGCATCACTATGAGGATTTGCAACGAAAGAAAGAGATCTCAAGAGTAAAGCTTTGGGTCTTTTGCAAATTTGTTTATTGGTTCTGGTTTTCTCTTACTTCTATTCTCCTTCAATGCAGTTCCCCCCGGATGATATACAATCTCTTGTTCAGAAGATTGCAGATATCCTTCTATGCAGAAATCAGACTCTCTCGGTCAGCGAAGGAGCATGTGGAGGGTTATTAAGCGCATACCTCATTTCTATTCCAGGTGCATCCAAATTTTTTGATGGTGGTAGGCTTATATACAGTTTAAGGTCGCGATTAAGATTATCGGGCTGGAACTCTGAGCTCATCAAGAGCTATACAGGACCCAGTGAGACTGTAGCAATCAAGTTTGCTAGAAATCTAAGAATAGAGTTTGGTTCCACCTACGTTCTATCTGAAACCGGTTACGCCGGACCTTCTACTGATGTGGGGGTTGATCATGTAAGGATCACCTCTGATGACGCTTCTGTTGGTACCGTATATTTAGGGGTTGCTGGACCATACGGTGATAGATCGTGTACCCTGGAGACAAATGTAGCCAATAGGGCTGAAAATATGCAATCCTTCGCCAAATTCTGTCTCGAGTTTTTACTTGAAGTAGTTTTGGCAGACAATGATACTGAGGATAATGGCCACAGTAAAGAAAAAGAATGAAAAGTTAGGGAAACGCGGCTACCAATATTTGTCTCCTCAAATAGGAATTAAGGACTTCAGATATTAATATTTTAAATGATATTCATCACTTTTATAAGGTCATATAAATTCATTAAATTAGATACCATTCAGAAATTCAAAACAAAGACAATAATCATAAGAAACACAAATAACTAAAACTTCTACGAAATCAGACGATCTCGATTAAGCTGTCATCTTCAGGTTGGTGACGTGAAGCTGACATTTTTAACCAGTCATCAGGGGTTCTAACGAAGGCATTGGCTGCGGTGTTCAAACCATCATAAACTCCATAGAAGCATCCACAACCTGTAATGAAGCAAACAACACCAGAAGCAACCTTTACACCTTTGCTGCCAGTGAATGTAGCAATGGGATAAAGAAGTAGGAAAAGGAATAGAAGACCCATTAATGCAAAAATTGCAAGAGTAGACTTGAAAGTAGATGACCACAAAAAAAATGTAAACACAGTCCAGGCAGTTAAGTAAAATCCAGAGGCATTATTGTATTCGTCACTAGAAGAGTATGCGGCTTCAGTGCCGAAAGCGTCAGAAACTATCACCCCCAAAGATAAAAACAAACCACCATAGCAAAGCATGAATGTGGATCCAAAAAGATTGTTGTCAACAATGGCCCAAATTCCAGTGATCAGTTCAACTAGGCCTGAGGCAAAGAATAAACAGCCTGATAATATAGCTGGAGATTGAACTTCCTTGGCTTCACAAAGGATCAAACCCAAAGTGAATAAGGTAATACCAATAACAGCAATACCTGAAGCACAAGAAGTTGGGAAGGGTCTACGACCTGAATTCTTCTGTAGTAGTTTATTCTTAGTAATCCTGTTCTTGGTGGCATTACTCTTTCATATTGAAAAGTATTTCCTGCAAAGAATGCAGTAGTTGGCAGGCGATACATTTCTTCTTTGTAATCAGGAACAGCTGCCGTTTCCGCATCACCAGAAGAAACTTGTTCACTTCCGGACATTTTGATTGATGAAGAGTTAAATAAATCATATCTAAACAACGAAGAATTTCATTTATTACAGGGAAGAAATATGAGACTACTAAGAAGAAAGCTCTACTTAAATACCTATTGTAATGCAGGCACACAACATTCAGAAGGGTCACCTAATGTAGTTACAAAACGATGTATTGCTTGGCAACTATATTCCGGGTGAGACGTATTCATGGGTGACAGCAAGAAAATTAGCTAAATTACTTCTGTATGATCCGAAAGAATCCGATCACAATATAGTTCAAAGTCAAGGCCTAAGAGTGGAATGATTTGATCTAGGCTTTGGATAAACAAAGGATGCATGCTCAAGGCTGTACTGTGATTCTTCGAACGCCGCGGAGCTGTCTCTTTGTTGAATATACATATGGCAAAAAGGTGCATCTCCATATTATGCCAGTTGAACTTGAGATCTCAATGATGCCATGATCACATGAAAACGTATTCTTCTCTTTGCATTACTCAAAACGAATTAGACGGGAGTCAAAATCATATGCTCAGTAAATGTTGTTTGACTCGTCTACAAGGCTTCGTTTTAGCTCAAGGCATCTCGAAATATCTTATATATATCTCCCTACTTTTGTTGTTCCACATACGTAAAAAAATCATCTTATAAATTTTTCCCATGACAACAAGGTAACAGAATTCATAGATTGCAAGTACAGCTTTTACTAGGTATAAATGTTAGCTAGCGTTGAAGAACTGGTGGCAAATTAATTTTAACAATCATCTAATATCTGCCAAGCGGTCATTTTACAGTTTAGCGCATTTGTACGTCGCCTAATGCGCACCTCCATCCCCATTATTTTTCATACCCCCGATTCCTTCACTCTATCAATCGCACACACCAAAAAAAAAAAGGAGAACCGTGGAAAGTTGCACTACGCAGAGGTAATGGAAGGCATTTCGGATAAGCTGCCTTATTCTCCTTTTTCCTTTTTTCTTTTCTTTTCCTTCAGCTTCTTCCCCACCAAGTTTTTTCTTCTCAGAAGTCTGGAGCAGGAACCTCCGGTTCTATCTTACTATCACCGTATCGCGATTGTTCATGCGGCCGCCTGTCAGTGACGTTGAATGAAAGCGGTTTTTATGCAGAACTCCTTTTTACTCGGCTCCTATATTGGTCCTTTGCTTTTTTAAAATTAATACAGTTCAATTGAACATTTATTTTTTCTTTTGACCAGGACGAAGAAGAAACCCTGTCGATTCAATACCTGAGGTAATGTCTGACATGAATCTAGGGTAGCCAGATGTGTAACAATTGTCTCAGTTCATTTTTAGGTCTTCTCTTGATTTGCAATGATGAGAATAGAACTTCTACCAAAAAGAGAAAAAGTCCTAGTGTCAATCACGTTATTCGGTTTTAGTTGCTTGAACGACGGGTTGAAAATAGTAGTAGCTTACTTATTTGGATATTGTCTCCTGATACAACACTATTTTTTGTCTCAAATAGTAACTCCGAATCAATACGGACTTAAGGTCTTGTTTACCGCGGTGGTTTTTCCGCTGTGTGCCGATGAGCTCGAAAATTCTCAAGCTATTTGATCGAAAGTCCTAACTGTATTGTGCAGAAAGGTACACGAACTTGTATAAAGAAAAATATAGCTGCTTATACTAACAAACAAAAGGGACCAGGTGTCGCAAATTATACATCCGGGACATACGTTTCTAGAAAATTTAATGAGCTTAGTAACATTAATCAAATATTTTCAGATCATCATTCTCAAGGATCTTCGGGTATAATATTATAATCTATGACTAAGTGAAAGGTAATGTTATGAGCACGGGAAGCGTTTTACAGAACTCAACCCGAGAAAAATTCAAATAAAGAAGGTATATTACAGATGGTTTCTTTCTAATCTTTTTATTGGTACTTCTTGTTAGTCCATTAGAGTTCAATCATGCAAATATTGAGCTTATGTCCCCTCATTGCCAACTTCATTGTGCAATAGGGTATCCGTCACTATTTTAAATTGCACCGTTGTCTTAATTCCATATTGATTTTTTGATTTAGTATTCGCCATCATATCATTCTAGGTCACTCTGGGTAATTCATTCAACTTTGTTGGCTAAGTAGTTGTAACGAAGAAGGGCGGAGCAAAAGATAACAAAGATCACCATGTATCAAATAGCTGGCCATTTCTTATTTTTGGTAATTGTTACCTCCATACATATATAATATGCCTGAATCTGTCGTTTCGATCCGGAAACTCTTAGCTAGAGTTAAGAGGATTGGGACAGAGACAAAAACAACAGACTATTCCAAGTAAAAAGGACAGCATGCAGACTATTATCATTATTAGTGCTTTAAGCAATTTCTGTTCCATGACTCAATATTATGCCTATTACTCTATCTCTGTCCTACCATCTTCATTTAAGTGATGGCTTGAATTTACACTCAGAACAGAATGACCACTAACAAAAGGTATTGAGTGCCTTGCTAGCTCAATCGGTAGAGCGTGTGACTCTTAATCACAAGGTTGCGGGTTCAATCCCCGCGTAGGGCTTTGTTTTTTTCATACTGGAAAGGTATGAAACTTTATATTTTTCGTCTGCCAGCTCTATTAGGCCTCTATCGTTATCTGCTCGCTACCGATTGTCGTTTTGGTGTAAGGCTTTTTGCGGCTATTGGGAACTCAGCATTAAAAGGCCGGGTCGTGTACTACCCGTTGATTAAAAGCCCTATGCGCAGTTTTCTCCGATATCGGGAGCACTCGATAGCTATGCACAGGCTTTAGCGAGGGTTGTTGCCTATAGGGGATTAAAGGTGAAAAGTTTGCTGAACATAGTTGAATCTATCTTGAGTCAAAATCTTGAGATAGGGTCCATATAAAAAGTGTTAAATATCCCTAAACACTCAAAGTGTAGTTCTTCATTATCCTTCAATATTCTCATCAACTTCCTTTTCTTATCCAATAATGACTGACGACTACAATTATCCAACTCCAGAATTCAATCTCTCGTCTGGAAAGACCAAAGAGTATGAAGAGAAGTACGCTGCACACAATTACCACCCATTGCCTGTTGTGTTTGCCAGGGCCAAGGGTGCACACGTTTGGGATCCAGAAGGAAATGAGTACTTGGATTTCCTATCAGCATACTCTGCCGTTAACCAAGGACATTGCCATCCTAGAATCATCAAGGCCTTATGTGATCAAGCCCAGAAGTTGACTCTTTCCTCAAGAGCATTTTCCTGTGATGTGTTTGGATCCTGGGCCAAGTACGTTACCGAATACTTCAATTACGAATGCGTCTTGCCAATGAACACCGGAGCCGAGGCTGTAGAAACGGCCTTGAAGATAGCCAGAAGATGGGGTTACGCAAAGAAGGGAATTAAATTTGATGAGGGAATCATTCTTTCCTGCGAAAATAACTTCCATGGAAGGACCATTGCTGTGATCTCCATGTCTACTGACCCTGAGGCCAGAACTGATTTTGGTCCTTTTACTAAGAATATTGGCCCCGTTATTCCTGGCACTGACGGTAAGCAGTTGATAAGATACGGCGTTATTGAAGATGTTGAATTGGCATTCAAGAATGCTGGAGATAGGATTGCAGCCATTTTGATTGAACCAATACAAGGGGAGGCCGGTATCGTTGTTCCTCAAATGGATTACTTCAAAAAGGTGAGAGATTTGTGCAATAAGTACAATGTTTTATTGATCGCAGATGAAATTCAGACCGGTATCGCCAGAACAGGCAAGATGCTCTGCTACCAACATTTCCTTTCTCCAGAGCAAAAGCCAGATATGGTTCTTTTAGGTAAGGCCATTTCTGGTGGTGTGATGCCCGTTTCTTGTGTGCTCTCGTCGACTGAAATTATGTCCGTTTTAGAGCCAGGCTCTCACGGTTCTACTTATGGTGGTAATGCCTTGGCTTGCAGAGCTTCCATCGAGGCCTTAGAAGTTGTCAAGGACGAGCATTTAGTCGAAAGAGCCAAGACATTGGGTGATTTCTTCCAAAAGGAATTGAGAAAATTGGCCAGAGAATCTGACGGTATCATCAAAGAAGTCAGAGGCTTGGGTTTATTGACAGCCATTGTAATTGATCACACTAGACTACAAGGAAAGACCGCTTGGGATTTGTGCTTATTGATGAAGAATCATGGGGTTTTGGCCAAGCCAACTCACGTTCACATTATCAGATTGGCGCCACCTCTCGTTATTTCTAAGGAAGACTTGTTGAAGGGTGTTGACTCTATCAGACAGGCTCTCAAGGAACTTTCTAACGCTTAAATTAACATGTACAAATGAACAGCACTTTGAAGTGGTTATAGATTCATCATAGTTCGTAAAATTATTATATCGTTATATATTGGAATGCTCAGTCATAAATGATAAGCATTGCCTTTTCCGACATATCGTCAAGGTCTTTAGCGTTAAGTCTCGGTGGAATCATAGTAGCAGGTTGCATCATCGTGATGCCATCGTTAGAACCTTCGGCATTTTCGGAGAATAACCAAGGCTGATTCGATGCCATAGTATACTTGGTAACAAGCACCGGGCCGATCATACTAGTAGCAAGGCCAAATGAAGTGGCGTGCTGCTTGAGCATACTGGCAATATTTGGAGTTGGGTTCATCATATTTAGTTAGTTGTTCTGGAAATTTATCAAGTATTATACATATTAATGGCGCAAGGTGTCTCCTTCAAATCGGTCCATATTTATAGGTCACATTAAGCTCGGAGTGTAATAACATGGGGTCAGGCTATTGCTATGGCAGCCTATGCCAACATTGAACCGTTTTCGAGGTCATCCCTAGCGAAAATCGGGTCCTAGCAATAGCACCCATTACCGCGAAACCCATCCCCACCCTCAACTTTCCCCGCGAGCCCGGTAACTTTACATGACCTTTTCAATCATCATGTTTTTCTCTTACTCGTGATGGGCGATTACCTCGTAGGCTTGGTCAACTCCCTCCCCTCCCCTAACATCGTCGTATATAGAACCTCCAAGGGCCACACACGTAGCAAGCAAGGCGACACACCATACAAATCGGAAAGTGTCAGTCATACTGAACATTATAATAAAATCATAGTATCCGAAGCTCATGTAGTCCTTGACAGAGGAAGCCAAAGGCAAGTCTTCAGTAAATGCCAATTCAGAAATGTAGGCTACCACCAATTCAGCATGCTTCCTAACATGGCCAATATTGATCCATTCCAGTGTATCCTGGTCACTATGGATATATGGATTACTCATATCAACGACTGACTCTAATGCATACGCTCCTGGATACCCGTACATCAACGAAGACACGTGATCGGAACAAACTTTCCTGCAACGAGTCTCTAAATACGGGATTTCGCTGTACTGATCAACGAGACTTTTGACGAATTCAGTTAGCGTTACAGAGGCATAATCGGTTATTATTCCGAAATGTTCACCAATTCCTTTCTTGTTGCTTCCTTCGGTGTATCCGGTCATGTCCTGCTGAAGCATGGCTATGACTTTCCTATTGTTTTTACGATACTCTTTGAAGACTTCCTGAGAACCCAGAGACCCGACTTCCTCAGCCGCATAGAAGTGAAACTCAAGAGTGTTTTGGAGCACCGGCAGATCCGATACTATGCTTTCGTTTGTAAAAATATCTAAAGCCTCTAGTACCACGTCGATACCGGAAAGATTGTCATCCACTCCGGGAGCGTTGGCGAAAGGATTCAAGTTCATAGAGTCTAGATGACATCCCAAGATAACGATTTGCTCATGTATACCTTGAATTCGGAATATAAGAGTGGGTTGCCTCCATCCATTGTGTTTGAATCTCCTCACGGTGTATCTTCCCCGATCCCTCTGAGTAAATCCCTGCAACACATCGTAAAAATAGAGCGCACTTCTGTAGCCGGACTCACTGTTGTAGTATCTGCTATCAGGAAAGAGTTGGCTCAGTTCTTCAAGCCTATGGCCTAGCCTTTCTTCAGAAACATCGCCTATGAGAGATCTGGTGAGACTCACGTGGAAATCGGGTTTGCGGGGATACTGATAAGTGTCTATGAGAGTATTGAATAGTATAGGATATACGGAAGAGTTCTTTAGAACCACCACCAAAATTGTGAATAAAACCATCAACGACCCCAACTGGACCGTCAAATCTCTTGTCAACTGCATGAATTCCCTGTTTATCACAGCTAAAACTAGTGGTCAAGGGAGAAACACCAAATTGAACCTACTTCTGGATAAGCGAACTATCTAAAACTAACTTTTTCATGCAGTCGCGAGATTACCGTAACCGAAGCAGTTACATTCAATGTACAATATAAACAGACCACTAACTGATAAATCAAGAACAACTGAGCGATTAAAAGATCACGTCATCTTCTGTCTCTTGAAGCACGGCTTGTTCTCCTCCTTCGGCCCTTTGCTCGAGTTTTTCTACTTGAGAAACTTCATACAAAACTGGATTCTTTGTCGTTTTAATTTCATCATCCGTTTCTGCCTGAGCCACCTGGGCTTTAGCTTTAGCTATAGATTCAGCTAACGCTTCGGCCTCTGCTGCATCTGCATCAGCCTTCCTGGATTTTCTAGCAGCATCTTCAGCTTCCTCCTGAGCAACACCCTCCTGCTTATTCTCCTGAACCTTCTTCAACCTGTAGAACTCCTCCCTATCGATCTCATCCAACTCGGAATTGATATAGGCAATAGTATTTTCTGTCCTTGGAATAATGACGTGCTCAATCGCATTCACTCTTCTATTTGTGACTTTAATAACCTCATCCAAGATTACAAAGGCGGTTTGCAACGATGCCAAATCCACTAGCGTCTCCACAGCCTTCGTGTACACCTCTCGTGCCCTCTGAACCTGTTGTCCACCTCGACCAAGACCTGTCATCTTGAAATCGTTAATAGTTTCATCGATTACCGGTTCAAATTGCGGCAAGTACACACCAGAGACATTTTCCTGTCTGGCCCTCACTTTGAATCGACCTTTGCTGCTTACAGATTCTTGAACCTGGTAACTGATGTTTCCTCCAGTGGCATAAGACACTTCAGCGAGAGAAAATGCTGCCGTTTGCATCACTCTTCCCATCTTTCTCTTGGCATCATCTATTCTCTTTGTGATATCCCTGAATCTTTTCGTAAGTGCCTCCGATTTCCTCTTAAGCAACGAGTGTCCTTGTTCTGCACCTTTAAGTTTACCCTTCATGACCGAGAGGGTCATACGTGTAGCAAACACCGATTCTCTGGAAAAAAATCATCATTTGTTAGTAACTATCTGATTTAGTCATTTTCTTTTTGAAACTTACCTATTTCCTGCCCCTGACATCTTGACAATTGATCAGTTTCTAATATCAGGTATTGCTATCTCCTTTTACAATGTAACGCTTTCCCTCCTCTTTTCTTGGCTGCCAATCGGAAGTAAAAAAAAAAATCATTCAAAAGGGTGTGAAGTCGCCATCCATACACCATTACAAGCCCATCTCTTCTTGGACTCCAAGTTTTATTTGACCCTTCTTAACCTGCTAAATACTTTCATTCATCAGCTATCTGGTTCCTTTCCTTGATGTCTATCCTTCGATACATAGACGACGGAGATTTGCCTTATGAGCAGAAACTACTTAAAGATCCCTACAATCAAGATTTGTGGCTTGATTACATCCACTTCAAAAGAAAAGGCAGTGTTCAGACTGTTCTAGCATTACTGAATCGAAGCGTTAGAAAACTAAGCAGCTCGTACAAAATATGGATGCTCTATATCAACTTTCGAATATCACTTCTTGATCAAGGTCATCAGAGTTTGGATGAAACCGATAAGGTCATCGCCATATTCGAGCGTGCATCTCTATATTTGAACAAGTTTCCGTTCTTCTGGGTGAAGTACCTTCAGTTTGTGATACTCCAGTATTCGTATATAAATGTTAGCTTTGCGAGACTTTGCTTTGATAGAGCGATTCAACAGTTACCTGTTGTACACCACGAGAAAATATGGAAGTTATTTCTCCAATTTGTGGATATCATTGGTGGTCCAACTTTATTCTTGGTGAATTTAAGATATTGTGAATTCAAGATGACTGTACAGGATTTTAATTTCGCCCCTTTTGCGGGCGAAGAAACTAACCAGATTGAGGATAAAACTCTAGAAGCCGCACTAGATACTATTATAGATACTGTATCCACGGCGAAAGAACTTGATTTGCTGAACCAAACCTTTAGTAAGATCGTCTGTGTGCCTTCGCTGTTAACAAAATTCACCAAATCTGAGATGGAATTATACTCAGATTATTTTGATGCCTTGATCTCGTTGGTCCCTGCATTTATGTCTGATAATAATGGAAACTTACAACGATTGGACTCCCAAGTATTAATCTTTCATGATAATATGAACTCGAAATTCCCGGATCAAATGGGTAAATGGATAGTCAAGCTTGCTCAGTATTGGAGAGAAAGAAAGAGCTATCTACAATTGATATCGACCTTTGAAAGAGGATTAGCTACATGCATGACATTGAAAGACTTTTCTATTATATATGAATCGTACACAGAATTTGAGGACTCAAGAATCGAGCTGATTTCAAGGGAGTTAGATCAGATTGAAGGAACCTCAGCTAATCAGGAGGACGAGTTGAATCTCAAACTAAATGGTTGTCTTCAACGGTACGAGCGTTTGCTTTCCAAAAGGCCATTTCTTATCAATGACGTCAAGATGAGGCGAAATCCGAATGATGTTAAATCTTGGGCCGATAGAGTTCTTATATACGATCCTGAAGGGGACCAGACCGCGATATCGTTGTGCTACGAAAAGGCATTAATGACCATAGAACCAGCAAAGGTGAAGGAACCAGATCTACTAGCTCAATTGTGGATCGATTACATCGATCATGAAGACAAAAATAACACTGGATTCAAGTATAGGAGCTTGTTTAGCACCGCTACAAAGGTTCCATTTAAATTCGTTGGTGATCTTGAAAAGGTTTGGAGTGCTTGGGTGGACAAGGAAGTAGAACATGGTGACATGAAGCATGCACTAGCTATCATCAAGCAAGCAGTGACGTTACCGAAAAAGATCGCTATGAAATACACTGAAAATGAGATCAGATACAACGATGAGAAATTAAGTACTCAAGTGAGGGCCCACAAATCAATCAAACTTTGGTCTTTATACCTCGACATTGTTCAGAAGGACGGCGCCATAATCGATGTACTGAAGGTTTATGACGAGATATTACGCTTAAAACTAGCATCACCCTCAACGATCTTGAACTACTGTAGCTTCTTGGAAGAACACAAGTATTTTGAAAGGTGCTTCAAAATATACGAGAGGGGAGTTTCACTATTCAAGTATCCAACGGTGACAGAGATATGGAACAGTTATCTTACCAAGATTGTACAGTATCAGCAGCAGTTGGGAATCAAGTCGGAGAGAATTCGTGATTTGTTTGAACAAGCATTACAAAACTGTCCCCCTGAGTATAAGAAAGCCTTGTACATTATGTATGCGGAATTCGAGGAGACTTCCGGCTTGAAACTACAGTCCCTCAGGATTCTCTCTGAGGCGATCATAAAGATAAATAACAATCTGGACAAGCTTGAGCTATACAAGTTGTTGATTGCAAAAACGACCACATTGAAAGGACCCGATAGTACTAGTTCTGTATATCAGATGGCACTAGAAAATCTTCCAGTGAATATACCCGGGTTTATAGAGGATATAGTCTGTGGATTTGTGAATATCGAGGCTCAACAAGAGAGATTCAAGAGATGCCGGCAGATTTTACACTATTCTTCCGAGTTGGTGATGAAGTACAGCAAACGGCAGGCCGATAGAGATCAGATTTGGGATGTTTTCAAGAAGTTTGAGTTGGAGTATGGTAATGAGTTGAACTATAAGGCCATGCTCAGATTCAAGCGACATTTGGAGAGCAGTTCCCTACCAATAATCAAAGACAATATTGATGGCGGATTGACAGATGGAATCGACTTTATTCATTCATCCGAGCAGAGGGAGCAAAAGGCCTCAGAAGACGAACCAAGGAATGCGGACCAGATCGAACTAGATCTAGACGATCTCGCATAATCGGGTTTCTACCGAAAGTTAAGCGGACACATACAATAATAAATAATAGATAATACACAGTAATAAACGATAATAATATGAGACCAAATCAAACACGAGTAGCCTTTTGTGCTCTAGGCGACAATAAACTACCAGGGACAGACGTGGAGGTGAATGGGAAAGTACGAGCAGGGCGCTTATGCATATCAGGGCCCATTACACCAATACTTTCTACCCAGGCCTTTGTACTCATTTGCTTCAACCTACTCAAAGCTCTGGTAAATGCAAATCTTTCTTCATCTAATTTGGCAAATAAGTTTGCCTTATCAGCGATGCCTTTGTCGAATCCGTGCGTTTTAACCAAAGGGTCGTCATCTGATGAACTCAATGAGGTATGTAAACCCCCTTTTGCTGCAAGTCTTGCAGCCCGCTTAGCTATACCTACGTTGGATAAAGTGTAAGCATCCTCACCGATGTCTTCAGGCTCCACAAAAATATCATCGAATGGAGCAGCAGCCGTGACAGCGATTCTCGAATGACTATCATAAACAGCGTCTAGAAACGTGATAAGACGCTTAACCTCATCCCTTGAATCTATGCTGAGATATGGAATATCAGTCACAATGATAGATTCGAATTGGGAGGCAAGAGCAAGATAATCACCAGCGGCGTAAGGCCTGCCACAAAGCTCCTTAAATGAGAATCGAGCCACGTAAGGTGGAGAGCACTTTGGAACAACTAATTCACGACCCCAGATCCTAATGGGAACGCGATATTCCATCTTATGGCCCTGCGAAAAGAAGGAATACCAAGAATCGCTGTGGAACTTACGTTGCTTTAGACTCTCTTTGGAATTATAGGCGACATCGCATCTTGGAGAGAAATAAACGGAGCAAACAGGGCTTGGGATTTTTCTGTAATCTGTAGGTGATTTCATATGAATCACGCGGGTCTTATACTTAATGCGCTCTATACATGGAACAAAGGATTCTCTTTGAATACCATTGATGTACAATTCACCAGGTGCACGGTTGGAAGTAGTGAATAGAACCAAGCCGTGATCCTCACGAAGGGCCAAGTCTATGAGACGTCGAAGAAGCATGGCATCTGCCACATCGGTAACTTGGAACTCATCGAAACACAAGACTGTGGCCTCTTTAGAGAGCTCCCAGGCAAGAATTGGCATCACATCAACTTCTTGATGGACACCGCCGTAGGCTAATTTGAGCTCATGGGACCGTTTGTGCAATTTCTGCATGAACTGATGAAAATGTAATCTTTTTTTGGATAGGTGTGGCGGAATAGTGCTGTAGAAAAGATCCATCAACATGGTCTTACCGCAGCCAACGTCGCCGTACAAATAAATACCATGTGGAATACGCGATGCTTCGGATGAGTCGGGCTGATACCCCGTACTTGCGCGACGAGATCTGAACCAGGAAGCAAAATAATTTATAAAGGTATTTCCGTTGTAAGCGCCATTTGGAGTCATGGAATTGGGCTTGGCCACCTCGGGAGGATGGTAATGCTGTAACTGATGAAAGAGACTTTGCATACTTGTCAATATCTGGCGCTGATATTCATCATCTTTGAGTTGATTGACATGCACACGCTCGTTGTATAATTCAAGGGGGGTCAGTGAATGGTTGTCCGTCTCGGAGCCGATATTCTTGCTAATCCTAACTCCTTCCTCGAAACCAGTATGAGAGACAGCACCAGAGTTCACAAACTCAGTAGCCTTTTTGGTATCTTCAGCCAGTGGAGAAGCCTCTGTGGCGAGAAAACGACTCTTTGAAACTCTCGGCACAAGTGGAGAGCGCCGACTACTGTAATACCTGCAGTACCTTGGTAGAGATTTTACGTAAGAAGAGGGTCCCCGAGACAGCAGTAGCGTCGAAGTGAATAGAGAACTCATAGATAAAAAGAGAAGCGTAAAGAGGTTGACAGAAAGTTTGCATTTGTGAATTAAGGACAGCAACTACGATGTTATTCTTTAGGACATATATAGTAGAAACTTTACTCGAAAAATAGATGACTCGAGGAAGCAAGAAAAAAGAAAAAAGGATGCTGATATCCGGGGCTGGATAATATTGTCGAATCCATTGTTCTTTCTTGAATCACCCGGGAATAATGCGGAGGTGAGCCAGAGTTTTTCAAGTCCGCGCCGGGGTAGAGGAAAAAATTTAGACTGATTACGTTGAAAAGGGCAAGCAGTTGGCATTTGAGAGACCAGAAGAGGCCGGCCCACCGGAAATATGGAAAAATGTCAAAAAAAGAGAACCGAAAATTATGCGCACCACCAATAGAGAAGACCCCTTCCGCGTTCATTGGCATAAAAGATTCTGGGGTAGTGACCACAGTTCCGCTGAGTCCTTGATCTGTACTGAGCCACACTGTGCTGAAGCTTCTTCATATCATAAGCCACAGATGATCAAAGCTACGCAATCTTTTTGAGGCTGTGCATCCAGAATTTTTTTATTTTTATTTTTTTTTACCGAAAAATTTTCAGATTTCACTATTCTTGGAAAGACTAAAAGGGACTTGGATAAGGATAACTACCTATCAAAACTTGGTTTCTGACATTCAGTACTTCAATATGGAAATTCATCGCTGTAGATTCATTGATTTTACTCCAGAGTCAGTGACCTCGCTTGCGTTTACGCATGCATCCAACGCTGAAGAGCCTACTCCCAAGAACCTTTCTTTGGCTGTTGGAAGAGCAGACGGCTCGATTGAGATTTGGAATCCACGACACTCAAATTCTAGATGGCTTTTAGAAAACACAGTTACTGGTGGCAGTGGCCGTTCTGTGGAATGTCTTTTATGGTCTGTTACCAACGTTTTTCACGAGCCTCGGCTTTTTTCTACAGGAGGATCTACCTTCCTCACTGAATGGGACCTTAAAAGAGGTATTCCATTGATCAACCATGATTGTAATGCTGGAGTCATTTGGTCCTGTGCCATAAACAAATCACAAAATAAGATTGCAGTTGGTTGCGAAGATGGTTCTGTTTCTGTTGTTGATATCTCAGGGGGACCGGGATCTATTGAACACGAGGCTATATTACAGAGACAACAAAATAGAGTGCTTAGTCTTTGTTGGATTGGTGATGATATGATTATAGGAGGCTGTGCAGATGGAAGAATAAGGTGTTGGTCATATAAAGGAGATGATAAGGGACGTCTAGTGCAGACTCTAAGAGTTGATAAGTCTAAGACCGAGAGTACATTGGTTTGGTCTGTTCTTGCATTGCCTTCGACTGGACAGTTTGTATCTGGTGACTCGACAGGTAGCATTAAAATTTGGGATCTAAAGCATTTGGCTTTGCAACAGTCGTTCGCCGTTCATGAGGCCGATGTGCTTTGCTTATCGGCAGATGCTAGTGGTTCACATTTCTTCAGTGCAGGTGTCGATAGAAAGATTTTCGACTTTTCATTGACCAAGGCAGGTAAATCCATATCAAAGTGGGTTAATGCTACCAACAGACTGCTACATGGAAATGATATTAGAGCCATGGCTTCGTTTCAATCTAAGACGCATGATTGGCTTGCTAGTGGAGGTGTGGAAAGACTAGTCGTAGTGATATCGATGGAAGGTTTTTCCAGTAATATTCCCCTGAAGTTCCCTATCAATCAGCTTACTTCCAATGTGTTAGTGAACCGGTGTAAGAGATTTATTATTATGTGGCAGCGCCAGGAGGTGAAGATATGGAAATTGAAAGAGGATAAGACAAAGAAGCTCGTTGCCAAATTGGTTCTTTCCGATCCGGAAAGCATAACATCGGTTGATATCTCGCAGAATGGCAGGTATTTAGTGGTTGCCAGAGTATCTACTGTGAGATTATTTGAGTTGATCGAACTAGAGAAAAAGGTCCAAGTGGTCAAGGTGGGCTCATCTCTACTTTCTCAACTGGGTGCCAAGCTGATCCGATTCGTTGAATCTAAGAAACTCTTACTATTATGCAGTATTGACAATGAGATCACCAGCGTTCAGTTTAATTCGGAGGACGACGAAGATAATGAAGAGGATATATCTGAATTCGATGATAGCCAAAAGCCGGAGGAATACGATATACCATCCCCCGTTTCTTCAGATTACAGAACCAATTTCACACAGTTCGTGATAAGCAAAAGAGGCAAATATGCTGCTCTTTCAAATTATGACGGGTCCATATACATCATGAACTTGAATACGAAAGTGAGCAGTAGACTTGTTAAGATGAATGACTCTCCTACGGCACTTAACTTCACTGCAATTGACACTTTACTCGTAGCTACATTGGCCCACAAGATATACGAATTCAACGTCAACAAAGCTGGAACTGCCGATTTGTATACAAAGTGGTCGAAGAAGAATTCGGAATTAATTCCAAATCAGTTCACCAAGTTGCTTGGCCAGCCGTTTGGAATATTCGAAAACTCTGGCAAATTCTGGGTTTACGGAACCAATTGGATATGCTTTTTTGACTCCGAGAAAAACTTCAGTGGTGTCATCAAGCAGGGAAAGAAAAGAGCTGCAAATGGTATCGTCACGAATAACTCATCACCTAATGTAGAAGATAACAAGGACTCAACTGATAGAAAAAAATTCTGGCAGACTAACGACTACAAATCATTACTACTTGTGGACTCTCTTTCTGAATATGAGCTTGTTGTTGTGGAGAGACCAGTCGAAGAGATGTCTTCTGTTCCTGCATTCGGGGTGTCTCGCATTTCTCTATAGCGTGTATAATTAGATAATAGAATATGGTATAGATTGATAAAGCAAAAATTCGCGAGGCCTATTTTACCTCTCTATGCTATCACTGCTCTATTGATTATGCCGTGCAAAGACCTCAAAAGGCTTCGAATAGTACTTTTGGACTTCAACAAGTCGCTCTGTGATGCCTGGTCCAAATACCTTGGTGAATTCGAACGGTCACCCTACTCCACTGATAACCTTACCTGGTTCGATCAGCCTGTGGAGATTTCCGTGCACAATGGATCGTTTGCAAGTCTATCAGAGAAGTTGTCAATGACTCCAAAGCTCCCCTACACGGGAAAGCCAGACTATCATAAAAATATCACAGTCAATTATACCACTACAACAATCCTTTCCCCCGGCAACTCTGTTGGATATATGGGTGGTGGCTTCGACAAAGCTCTAGCGAACTTATTCAGTCACGGTGATTTCACTTGGAAGCACTCGGAACATCATGTGCAAGAGCAGTTGTTGAATTTATATAAAGGATATTTGACGCCGACTAACGCCAACTTAATTGAGTTTCACACTGATAGTTTCTATAGAGACTCCAAAGCTTGGAACTTACTTAGTGCAAATTCGATTCTTCACATGCCCACCATGCGAGTGCCAAGGCCTTTGATCAGTGACTCCAACTTGCAATTGTATAGATTTGTGTTTGACTGTACCTGGGAATTGTTGAGTACCGTGAATAAAGCCAACATAGAGACTCTTAAATGGAAGGATGATAGACACGCGTTTATTGATACCGTGATACTTACAGGAATAGGTACAGGATACGGAGGAGTCCCCATGGAGATTGTGGGAAAGGCTATGATTGCCGCCATTGTCATTTTCACCAATCATTCCCTACTTCGAATCCAGAAAAGCATCTACTGCTTGAAGTTTTTAAAAGAAGATTACCAAAAATTGATCAAAGCTGATCAAATGAATGTGAGGGTTAATACCAACCCATTCGATCCATGTACAGATTCACTAGATGTTCTTTTCTAAATATATAACCACTGATATTAGACAATGGTCCAATGCCTACCGATGTGTGGATTGTATAACCTCATTAGTAAGCTTAATATCAAGGCCAACGACCCCATGATGAAAACCAGCACGAGGGAATCTCCTAGTGATTCTCTGTAAAATTTGAGCACTTTATGTACATAAATCTGAGGCAGTCCGTTTCTGATGTAGAAACTATCTTTTAGAAGCTTATGGTAAATGGAGAACCCATGTTCTCTTCCTTTGGTAACAAAGTAATGGTATAACTCCTTACGAAGCATGAGGTTGTACACTCCTAAGGATATTCCCACGCCCCCAACAGAGCCCATCGAACGAAACATGTAGTTCATTCCCGTAACGGTGGCCTGATGACGCATGCCAACTTCTCCCACTACTAGGACCAAGAGGGAAACCAAAAAGGAGCCATAGCCTAAACTGGTCAGAGTATATCCCAATGCGATGATAGCCATCTTTAGGTAATTGATATCAGCCCTGTCAATAGTTGGTTTCACCGCTCTAACAAAGAACATGCATATGAAAGCACCTGCAAACGAGAGTAAGCAGCTACCTATGGAGATATTAACAGATTTTTTAACCACTATTTCTGGACGTACTTTCTCCTTCTCCTTAAGTATCCAACCGGCTATCAGAGAGCCAGCCGCAGAAGAAAAGACACCAAAAGCATTAAATACACCCAATTGGAATGAACTGAAGTCCTGAATAATCTGAACGTAAAGGGGGAGTACAAAGTTCAACGAGTACATGGCCATGGTTCCAAAGAACGCGATCAAAGCTGCAATTCTTAGTAGACCTTGAAATGCTCTGGGCGGAATGATACGCTCCTCCACAACGTAATTCTCAACCAAATAGAAAGAAATGGCGCTGAGAACAGCACAGAGAACAGCAGCCTCCACCTGGAAGGTGCTGCTAGCTGAAAAAAGAATTAAGATGGCCACGATAAACCCAGCTAGCGACAATGAACCAGGTAGATCAATCTTTTTGATGTTACTTAAACGGAACCGGTTTTTCATTAACAGTTCAGCGTCAAAGCGGAACTCATGAACGTTCTTGAACACCAAAACACTTGTGATAGATACAAGAGGCACCTGGAGGCCAAACATCCACCTCCAGCCAGCCTTTTCGTTTGCTGTAAGAAATATACTTCCAATGATGGGACCCAGAAATTGGCCGGTACCGTAAACCAAATTTGCATACCCTTGGAAAAAGCCTCTCTTACGAAGAGGAATGACGTCAGTGACGATGATAGAACTTAGAGCCGACATTCCACCACCTCCCACCCCAGCAATAGCCCTAGCAACTATAAAGTCGTTCACAGTACGCGATAGCGCACATAAAAGGCAACCAAGAATAAACCAAACCTGTGACACTAACAAGGTGGTACGCCGACCGTATACATCGCTTATCTTTCCAACAAGGGGCTGAAAAACGGCATTTGTTAGAAGGTAGCTGGTAGCTATCCAGGCAATTTTATCGGAGCCATTCATCGATGAGGCGATTACGTTAGCTGTGGTGGAAACAATGGTAGTATCCGCAGCAGATAGGAAAGAACTAGTCCAGAGGGATATGATAATATACCACACGTTATCTGGAATAATGACTTCTTCCTCCCGAGGGATTGTGGGAGTTTCAACAGAATCATGTGATTGGATAATAGTAGTTGTGCACTCGGAAGAGCCTCCTTTAAAGAGTAAAGGAGAAGATTCATTGAGGACACCCTTATCTTTAACCATTGGTTCACAAAGAGCAAAGAACAAGGAACGAAAAAACAAAAATAACTGATAGAGCAAATCAAAAAAGTTTATTTAGTAAGAGCGCCCATTGAAGTACATAATCAAGAAGAATAATGAGAAGAAAAACGTGGAGAGAAGACGAGATAAGGAACTAAGCAAGAATATCCGACCGTAGTTAAATTGTGGTAGTATCACCACCTCTGGCTCTGACCATTTGAAGGTAAGTATTTTTGGTAGCTTTACGCCAGGTTTTCCCCCAAATCAAGTAGGGGACGGCTAGCAGCATTACAGCAAAAGTGATGACTGCCAATGCTATATAGGTATTCTGAGTGCCCGAGCTATTTAACCAAGGAGAGCATGCAAAAGTAAATATGCATCCCATAATGTTATTGATCAAAGCAACTGCAACTAGCGTCTCGAGTATCAACTGATCGTAGGTATCAATGACGTAAAGCATTGAAAGATTGCAGGCCGAAGAAAACATGTAAGCAATAAAACCTAAACCGACATAGAAAACTCTCCAGTCCAACTCTTTGGCCACACCTATTCCAAACATAACAAGGCCGATACATCCTATTATACCAGAGAGAAAGGAGAAATAGAGCCTAAATTCTGACTCCACTATACCATTTTTTCGTCTTGCCATCCATAGTATGAAGTAATCTGTGAGAGATCCAGAATATAACGATCCAATAGTGGATCCGATAATGCAAGGAATATTCATAAGAGCCACTTTCTGAGAAGAATAATTGAAATTCCGAGAGCCAAGGTCGGTATCTTCGGTTGTAAGGTAAAACGTTAGAATAGAGTTTTGCAAACCCCATACGACACCTGCAAAAAGTACGGGAGGGAACCACAGGCACTTGAGATTGAATACCAAAAGTTTAAAGTACTGCTTTACGAATTGCAATACGTTGTGATAGTCACGGTTCTCAGGAAGGCTTATTGGGGAGAAACGTTTCCAGCGCCCCCATTTCTTGTCGAAAAATCCCAACGTGAGATCATCTTCGTTACTCAATATTCCATGCTGAGCAAGAGAGAAGTTGAAGACAGCATCTGTGGTATGGTGCTTGAAACGGGAGTAATCAAACAAGTCTTCTTCGAATAACAAGATCACCACCAACAATCCAACAACAGATGCAATGACATTTGTCCAACCAACCCAACGAAAGCTGGATCTTTCGGCTACATAGTTTGCCACCAATGGACCCAAGTAAGTTCCCAAGCAATAGGAAAGAACATAGATCGTAATGACTGAACCTAGTTGATGGCGGAATAAGATGCTGCTTAAGCAAAGTTGCACCTGTGCTTCCGTCGAGCCCTCAGAGAATCCTATAAGTACCTGTGATCCAAAGGAGTCACCACTGTGAGCCATAGAAGCATACCATACTGAGCCAGCAATGGATAGGAGCATACCCAAAATAAAAGAGATTTTTCGGCCAACTAACGTAGCCAATGGTGCGTAAAGCCAAGTCGATATGGCTATAGAAATGAATAGAACCCCGGCCGAGTTGTTGAGAGTGTCATAAGATATATTGGTAAGATTGTTGATAGAATCCTGAGGAGTGGATGCGTTGTTAGTGATAGCAGCAGATAAAGCAGTTAAGGACATAAGAATAAGGAAATGAACTGTTTTGCGACGAAACGACCAGTTAAAAGGGTCATTAGGCGAGTTGGTAGGCTGAGGTAATAAAATAACACCGTAACGAGTCTTTAACTCAGGAATCAATTCGAGGGGAACCTTGGAATCGTAACGATAGTTATAGTCCAGTCCCAGATCATGCGGTTGTAGTGTCACTTTTTCGACTCCTGGTGCCATCTGTCCTGACTCTGAGGATAGAGACTTCGAGGATGAATTGTTAGTTGTGAAGGAGGATCTTCGGCGGTTTTGCTCCTTTTTCAGCTGTCGAATCACCGCCGAGGAGTATATCGAGAATGTACCAGGAACATACAACGGATGGTTTAAATCAGTATATTTTTCCATTCGATTGTGGTCAGTAAATTGGCATTACAAAAGAGAATGAAAAATGCGAAGATTCAAATCTCAACGATAAGACAGGTTGCTGGATAACCTGCGACTAAACTGGCGCACATACACAAAACGGCCAAGCCGCGGGGGAACTAATGGGCCACCGAGGGTCACTAGGTGCGGCAAGTTTCCCCCCCCCCCCCACTTTAGCGATAAAGATAAAGTATTTCTCATTGAACTGTCTTCGGCGCGGCATGCTCACATGCAAATCTACGAGTGTGGGGTCAGAGTAGTAATCAGTCTATATTTATATCTAGAGGAATGGATAATCACATGTGCTCCTCGCTTTCCCTTTCTCTTTCCTGTCTGCTTATACACTATGGACTCAATCGACAAAAATTCATCTGAAGTTCTAGTGGGATCAGCATTGCGCGCAGCGAAGAATGCTCTGATATATGGATATAAGATCAGATTTGTCCATGCTATAGCGCTACAGTTATTATCCGTAAAGAAAAATCAAAACTACTGGAAACAATTTATCGAGAAAGTGGCTAAAAGCGTTCGGATGGGATTGAATCATGGTAAAGTGTTGGCTTTGTTTGCTCTTCTCTACAAACTCCTGTTTGGGACATTATTGACCCTTTCTAGAGAGACTGTTAAAGGCCGTAAAAGTGAAGAATATTGGACAAAAGTGAAAGGCTCTATTGGTTTTATCTCCGGCTTCATTTCCGGTCTTCTTATCTATGGAGGGGTATTAAACGAACATTTTGGGAAGGATGTTCTTAACGACAGGATTCTCACCCAGATTACGCTTTACACACTTTCCAGGACAATTTTGGCAATGGGTAAATATTTGGCAGTTAGAATAGCCGGTAGTGGAAAGGGTAGTAGGCAGGTTAAGAAAATTGAAGAGGTGAGTTGGAAGGTTGGAACTGCTGCGGTTTGGGGTACTGTGATGATGTTTTACTCGATCGATAGAAAATATTACTTACAAAGAGCCATGAGAATAAGTATGGACTTTCTTTATGGGGAGACACTATATAGCTGGATGGATGCCTTTAACTACGGCCATTAGTGTCTTAAAAAGAAGATATAATTGATATTCAGTGATGATTGCCGCTCTAAATTCAAATAGATCAAGCTGAAAAGTAATGCACAGGCAAGCCGCGGACCGGCTTCCTGATAAGGTAATTTAAAGTCAAGGAAAAACGGACTCCTTTAGTTAAACATTGTCTCAAATGTACGGTCCAAATCCTACAAGATAATATTAAACTACTGCAGTCCTTTATATTATTTAGTGAAATATCCCACATACCACCAAAATGACCATTGTTCCTTGCATCTCCACTAAAGGCTCACTTCCTTCAGAAGAAAAAATTGCATCCATCTTGGACCCAATTTTGGCACAAACCAACTGATGCATCTCAAGAAGAGATGTCCCGGAGTGTCTCCATTTTGTCTTTGAAGTTGATATTTATTTTTCAATTTTCTTTTTTTTCAAGGTCTCGGTTTTCCTTTTTCTGAGGCATCCTTTAATCGGCATACCGTTCAATCATTCTTGACCTTTGCATACTGAACAAATTAGATTACTCTCAAGGAGATCCATTTTTTTCTTTTTCACAAAGCAATTTTCCATTGCTTAAAATAAATAGATAAAAAGGTGTGAAAGAAAAACCGGAAAGATTTGAAATAATCATCAATCGATCACCTGCCGATGTCCTCTCTGAGACACTCTGCAAACCGGTACAATACTCCGAGAATGCCACAGCAAAAGAATCTCCTGAGATCCACAGGGGATCGACCCATGAGGTTTGCAATATTAGGTCCTCCAAGATCTTCTAAATCCTCTATTCTTTCCATTGTTAGTAATGATAAGTCCATAGAAAACTACTACCCCACGCTTCAGAACTCACCCACATTGATTCAATTTCAGCCCAAGAGCGCCATAGCACGAGCTTTAGTGGACGTTAATGTTACTTTGAGTGACTTAGAACAAGCTAATATCAGTGAAAACCCGGAATATCAACTCACTACACGAATTTTGGAATCCGTTGCAGATGCCTCGGGCTTGGTGTCAGCTGGCGATGACATGGCAAACAGGTCGACACATTCGATTCTAAAGAAGACTTTGAATTTCTACGATTTAGATTACACGCGACCAAACTATTTTAGTACTGAGATGATTTCCAACTTGAGTCCCGTGAGTTCTCCCATTGCGTCGTATAGCATCGATTCCGGAAGTGGTATGGCAAGGCCATATTTCTCCTCTGTAATGGATGGCGGCCACATGGATGGTTCGCCAACTTCGAGCTCGAGTACTTCATATATAGCTCCCGTCTGTACTCCCATATTGATGGAGGTCATAGACACTCCAGGCGTCCAGAGTAACGATTTAATACCCTTTCTAGAGAAGGGATTGGACTCCAGATTGGCGAGTGATGTACTTAGAAACTTGCTCAACGAGGCCAGTACCGGAAGTAGGTCTCGAGTGAAACCATTAATTACCGGTTCCGGTATGAGCGAACTGAATGCTGCCATGGATGGCTATCTTCTTTGTTATAGCTGCATTCCAGAGACTGCAGAGGAAGTATCTCCACCGTCGTACGACGATGCTACTTCGTCAAGGGTCAAGTCTACAAGTTCAAAGTTACCATCTAACGGTTGTGAACCAATAGAAATATTGAAAGCCCTTTATACAGCAATCATGGAGGCCTGGAAACAATACACAACGTTTCGCATGGGATGGCAGGAAGGAGAAGAGTTTGACGTTTATTCACTGAATTATTCATTCAAGCATCTCTGGAGGAAAAGAGCCACTTCGAAAGATCTATCTGATAAGGCGATTACTCAGAAGGCCAAGGAGATGATGCCACCTATTCTTATTGCCGTTACACATGTAGATCACGCGTTGGCATCTCCGGTACTTATAGAAGAAGGTAGAAAGTTGGCCGAGTTATGGGGCTGCGGATTCATTAAAGTCAGCTGCGAATACGAAAATTGGCGCAATGTTGAAGAAGCCTTTTCCTTTTTGGTTAGAGACAGACTAGAGGACCTTAAACTGAAGAAATCGCATCGCAAAGCTGCTTGACTACTATTTCCTTGTGACGTACTTGCTTCTTTCCTTACTGAGAATCTGTAGCCTTGGGCTTACAGACCGCGGAGATTATGCATCTGTACCTTTCCCTGGGGCAGGGACTATTAGCATCGCGGCTAGAGAATTTGCTACAAAAATCACCACTGTGTGGAATCTTCGATTGCACCGAAATTACATGGAATTACGTATTCTACTTGTGTATATACTAATTTACTATCGTCAATTACGCTAACTATTACGGCGAACCGAGGGCTAAAATAATAGAGAGGAAAAAAAGCCAAAAGTAGGAGGAAGAAAAAACAAGTGAACGAAAAAAATAATTTAGAGAGATAAGGACAGTTCTTTAGCAATACAACGTTCCTTCGGTTAAGTCCTGAAGGAAAGCCAACTCCTTTTCAGATTTTCCTGCATTCCTGCGATTTATTTAAAGGCCGAAGTTTTTGCTCAATACTAATATTTTCGGTGCCATTCGTATGCTTGTTTACTTGACTTGTTGGATGGAAAGACTTTTCGTTTTAATCCATCACCCCTCATAAAGGTGTATTCAGATAAAATTCATTGATGCCAATTTTTAGAAAATCTAGCAGAAGCTCTTCTTCTCTAGCTTCTTCTTCTACTGGTAATACGTGCTATGGTAGTGATGAAGCTGCTGATCGTGTTGGCAGTGATACTGATCGCCGAGTTTCCACATCACACAAAAGGTTCAAACCTCGCGTGGAGGTTATCGCTATAAAAGACTATAAGAAGGCTGCTAAAACTCTACAGATCGCTTTTAAAGATGATCTTTATGTTTGCTATCTTACTTCCGGTATTACCGATTCAAGACTGAAGGAGCAATTGGATCTTGCTCTCTTTGAAGCCACGGTTTATTCAACACTTTTGTCCGGAATGGTGGTTGCAGTCCGTGACGTAGAAGGAGAAAAAGTGGATGCAGATGCACCTTTTCTAGCGGTAGCCTGCTTTGATAAACCACGACCTAGGGAAGACCACTCGTCGAAGTCATTACTTGGTTCGCTTTGGTCCATGTATAAAGGAGGATACTTGAAGTTCATCTGGATGGCAAACAAAGAGACGAGACAAAGAGTGTTGGAGGAGCAATCTTCAATGCTTGAAGAGTTTCGATATGAGGCTTTAGGTGACGAATTTGCTTCTTCTTGGTACATGTCTGACATTGGCGCTATACCTAAAGGTAGGGGTAAAGGATTGGCGCGTGCTTTGGTTGATTACGTATGCCAGCACTTTATTGATACCTACAGACCACCGTCTCCAGATGGGGATGATCTTGACGAAGAGTTAAACAATTTGGAGACAGAGGCTGCTGCTGCTGTCGGTGGTGGTGGGGCAGGCTCAAATCTGTTCCAAGCCAGTGAAGACTCACAATTAAATTCAGAAATCGAAAGTTTCAAATTTGGATTCGACTTGGACTCGGACAATTTTACAGATTACTCGGGATATTCAAGCGCTTCCGACTCCGACTCTTCTTCAGCACACTCCTCTTGGTATTACAAGGAGGAGGAGGATATTTTAGCACAATATGACAATAGAAAGAATAAGGGATTACAGATAGGAGCACCACTCTATCTCGAAAGCTCTCATCCTAGAAACAAGAAGATATATCAGAAATTGGGATTCACCTACCTAAAAACTGTCGACATCGCTCAGGTCACCGATAAAAATGGCTATCTAAAGACTCTGACTATGGATTTGATGGTTCGTGGTGTTAAAGGCGCTCGTTGGGTTAAAAAGGCAGAACGTCAGTTAATAAATACAACATAATATAGTACTATCTATTCTTTTTTCGAAAGCTCCGGGAGGTTATCCACCGACGGGAATAATGTTCCCTCTTGTAAGCTCTTTTGGATTTTGCTCTGTTTCTGCTTCCTATAGTCGGAAAGAAGACGATTTCGGTAGAAGACAGTATCCAACTTAAACTTTTTGTATGCCTTATCAAATGATTCTAGCTTCTCTTTCATTTCTGCGATCTCTCCAGTTCGAAGGGATCGAATCTTCTTCATTATTTGATCAAGGGTTAAATTTTTGGCATCTTCTGGTGCTTTCACGTCGGACGGCTTGAGGTCGTCGTCGATGTTTTCTGCATCTTTCTCTTCTTTCTCCTTCTTCTTTCCCCATAAATATCCCTTGATCTTACTGAACTGGCTGTTCTTGGATTCCTGAAGGCTCTCCAAATGCTTCAACCGCCTCATAAGTATCGTCTCCTCTGCTTTTAAATCTATCAGTTCCGAATCCTTCACGCTTCCTTCGTCGTCTTGATATATTACTAAACAGAAGTTCTTGTCAGTCAAGTGCGAACTGCACACATAGAACCAATCCTTACCGTTCAGGGTGATAAGCACCGTAGGTGAGGGTTTGTAGCATATTATGCATGACTTAGAGTCTGCTTCTGCAACATGTCGAAGCCTGTAGCAATTTTTGAATGGAGGCACATCAGCCATTTCTTGACTGGTCAGGTAAGTGGCATCAACATTGGATTGGCTCGAGTTCGCGCGATAAGTGAGGATCTTTTTATAACGCTGTCTATAAATTTAGTCCATTATGTAGTATTTTACCTAGTTATTAATTTTCCCATTAGGTAGTCGAGTCATGGTATAATTTAAGGAATCCCTAAACTTACCGTATATCATGTCATCCAGTTTCGTATTCTCTTCTTCGTTCAATTCTGTAGGCCCCAGGAATGTCTGCTCCAGATACCCATCGAGAGCTGCCCGTCCCGTTCTATTTAGCCAATCAACTCTCTCATCAACTACAGAGTTGTTGCATATCTGTCCGATGTCCAGACCTTCGAAACATTTGAACTGCTGTTGGTCCTCACAAAGACTTTTGATAATTGTCTGCCAAATCATCAATTCCAAATCATACCCAATTTTCGGATAATCGTTACCAAAATTTCTAATGGGCTCATCTTCCATATTTGTGAAGAGGTCCTTTTCCACGTATTCAAACGGATTGATTTTCGGCGCATGAATATGATAAAACATCGGCACCGACTTGAAATTTCCGCTAGTAGCGAAACTTCCGTAAGTATAATCGTAACTATATACACGGCTATCCTTGTGCTGCCGCTGCTGCTGGTTTTTCAGGATAATTTGCTTCAAATTGTTGTAATCAACCACAGGATCCATTTGTACTATTGTAGAATCCACATACCAGTTACTGTCTTTGATGAATGAGCCATATAATTTATCTGGCTTCCTGTAAACCTGATAGTGTACCTTCTTCAAAAAATGGGCTGCCAAAACATAAGTTTCCTTATCACCTTCCCCAGCACCACCCTGAGAAAGGAGAGGATGATATCCGGCAGGTCCATCGTAATTATAATAGAGGGAAAGTAGTAAAGTGTTAAAATGAGCTTCTTTGTCGAAAAGAAATTGACCAGATTCGGTCGACCAGTCCATCAGCGTTCCACTTCTGTCATGATAATTGACTCTCTCCTCTACTGCGACCAAATCGTCCTTTGTATAATAGGCCTCTGGTGAGGTAAACATATCATTGAGTCTCCGTACCGGAAGAGAACCAACCTTTATTCCCAAAACAGAATATAATGACGGAGACGAGGTTCTTCGCCAGAAGTCTGGCCAAGTGATCATTTTATAGCGTTTGTAAAGATCAGATTCAAAGAGATAGTCAGGGTTCTTGACAGCGAAATTGTCGGAATCAAGATACATGACATTCCGAAACGATGAGCCAAGCAATGCAAATGACTTGAACTGATAACCCTTTAATTCGCCCATTTTCTTCAATAATTCAGGACCAAATATACTGTCAAAAGTAACACATTTAACATTATACTTCACGGGAAGCAACTCGTCGCATAGCCAACCTTCCCGATCTTCTTGTTTAGGAATAATTAACTCCAAGGGAAGCCTTGCTCCCGTCTTTCTCAACGCCTGAATCGCCAAAAACGCATACCAGGTGTACATACCACCACCAATCATCACATAGCCATTACTATGGTAAAGCTCAGTTGGTTTTACCAAAGGAAGACTTCCTGTAACTATTCTATGTTTCAGTTTTAGATCCTCTATTGATGCAGGGTCAAAATGCATCATTTCATAAAGCTGGCTCTGGGAAAGCACATCAAACGGCTTATCTAGAAAGAGTGTATCCCATATCACCGGCTTGCCGTCAGAGGTAGTTTCTCTTTCTGGGTGCGGAAATAAAAGCCTATTTTTGTTCAACAAATCCACAAATTGAGACATGAACTCTCTGAAGTCCACGTGTCGATCTGTATAAGTGAAATCAAGCGGACGTGGTTGAGTTAACATGTTTGCCGTCAACTGCTGTTCGAACTTAGCCCTGTGCTCACTATGAAATTTATTACTCTCATCTTCAAGCAAGTTAATAACTAGTTCAGGGGTCACGACCATTTTCGGATTATCATTGAAGTAGAGATTCTTGATCTCAGCATTCTCGTTACTTAGCATCCTCGAAATCGTATTCTTGGTGCTCATAAGCAGAACCCCAACGTCATTTTGAGAAGTGGTAAATTCGAACAAGATTGTACATATGAGCAGTGCAGCTACAGAAAGCGAAAGAGCAAAAATGACATGTTTGTAGCGGAAAGGTGGCATGCCAACAGACGAAATGCCATCAAAGGGAGGATGCAAACTATACTAAAATGAAAATAACAAGAGATCGAACTAATCACTAAGGAGGGAGAAGGAGGCTCAGCGACGCGTCGATCATACAAGATCTGAGCAATGACCCTCGGATTCGTGCGTACTAGCTTTTAACTCCGGTCCGAGTCAAGATGTGAGATATAATTAGCATTCAAAGTAGTTTGATGGTTTCCTCTTTCCTTTCATCCAATATTTGCTCAGGAGTGTCCTGAATCGACTTATTCAACCCCTTATGGAAGATTCAAACGAGTTTGAGGAGCTAGAAGCCCCTAGTTTGGGTCACAGGATACTTCAGGCACTACGCAAACTGCGTGATAGAGGTGTTCGTTTATTTGTATCCCAATCCCTCCCAGTTAGGGCTCTCATAGTAATAGTATCACTCGTCCTTTTGATCACTGAAATATGGATTTTGGCGAACTATTATCGATTTATTAGAGCGATGGCTGAATTCTCGTCTACCTGGAATGCTTGGGGCTGGAAGGGATGGATGGCATCGTTCATGATGGTTGTTCTTATTAGTTTTCCTCCTCTTACCGGGTTTAATATCTGTTCTATCTTTATTGGCATGGTTTATGGATTGAAAGGTTGGCCGCTCTTAGCCAGTGCTACTGTTGTTGGTTCTGCATGTGCCTTTGCTCCCTTTAAATACGTGCTAAGGAAAAGAGCTATTCAGCTAATGAATTACAGCGAGAACTTGAAGTTGTTTATGGATGTCTTTAATGACGAGGATTCCTCCTACTGGGAAAATCTACTTGTTTTGGTCCTACTTAGGATGTCCCCACTACCTTATTCGCTTTCTAACGGTGCGATTGCAGCCATTCCTGGAATATCAGTATCTAATTTTGCATTGGCGACTGCCATAACCACCCCTAAACTACTCCTTCAACTTTTAGTTGGCATTCAGCTCAAAGGGTTGAACGATAACAAAACTACGGGGCTTAGTAAGGTATTGAATTTCTTGGGGGTTATTCTAGCATCCGGTTCATTCACTGCTGTCACCTTCATAATCTTCTCCAAGATGAAGGCCCGTATACAAAAGAAAAATAGAATCCCTGATGATTCCTTGGATGCTTTAGTCTTTGAATCGGACTCTGCTGTACGGATGGAATTGTAAGATCATATATCAATTCAACTTCCAATTTACTACGTATTCAATTTTTACTCAATTCTAATATCTCTAATTTCATCCTTACACCCTTCACCCCTGCCTTCTTATTGCTTCGGATCTTCCGCAGGCTTTAGTAATTCTCAGCAATCGCAAAACAGTTCAAAAAAAAATTGAAAAAAAAAATTAAAAAAATCAATAAAATTAAATAAAATATAAAAAAAATATAAAAAAATATAAAATAATATAAAAAAATATAAAATAATATAAAAAAATTATTTGGCCCAGAGAGGAAAAAAAAATTGTTGTCGAGGTCGTGTCGCTACGTGCTATCTAAGTTCCCTCTGAGGCTGCTTCTTCTTCGTCCTGTTCTGTCACAATAATTATTTTATTCGCTCAAGTTCAGTCACCTGTGTAACGCCTGTTGAATCAACTTAGTCATTCTTTCTAGCAACTTGAGAACTTTCAGGTTGTTCTTTCCAAGTTGGTTTAACAAACGCACATTCAACTTTTGCTGAAGAGGCTTTGCACCATTATTTTCCATCAAATACAACTATGTCCAAACAAAAAACCAGAGAAGACGACCTTGTGAATATGTCAGGGCTTTTTTCGGATCTTCCAACGTTTCTGAGAGAGCCATACCCAAATGTCAAATTTAACTCAGCCTTTCCTCCGTTCACCACAAAGGTGCATGTTCGTGGCGTGATGGAAAGAGCCGGTTTTGACGTGTATAAGCCACAAAATGATTCACGTCATCACGAACATGATGATAAGTATACCAAGATAGGGAGAAACAGACTGGTATCTGAGAGTGGTTTGATGTCTCCTGGCCCTTTGTTCGGCAAGAAGGGGCCTACCAACTATTCGGATCCGTCTCTTCGTCGTTCTGGGGAGAATCAGCGAAGCTTCACCACACCTACAATTGGACGAGGTTTCAACAGCAATCCAAACTTACGACGGATGAACGATTCGCCTCACTCTGTCAACTCTGGTTCGTCAAAAGTAGAATCTCGCTCTGGTCCCGATACTCCCAAGAGTTCTTCTCGTACTACTATGTTGCGAGGAGCAAATGCTTCGTCCATGCTTCATAATCAGCGAGTGGTACCAGATGTCCAACGAGGAGGACCTCAGCCACCACGGGTTCCTGTGGAAAACGCGAAATCTATCTCCCTGAAAAATCAGAAAACCTTTGAAAACAAATCTGGTTCTTCTGCTTCTATACATCTCCCTATGTCATCAAGTGATCAGCTGGACTCGCATTTTGAGTTTCCTTACAAACCTTCAGTTCATCCAACTTCTTCGAACCTTCCCATTCCACAGGCACATATGGCCGCGTTGCTTGAACGTTCCAAACAACAACAGAAGCTGAATCAGCATCAAGAACCGCATGAATCGCACGAAAGATTGCATTCCGACGGCAGAGTGGAAAGAAATGAAAGGCCTGTCTCTCGTGAGTCTGTTTCCTCTTTTATGTTTCAGTCTCCAAGAATGGCTATCAAGGAAATCGATCTTTCTTCTGGAGAAGAAGAGAATTTTAAGGATTCTAGGGAGGATAGATCAAGAAAGCTGATAAGCCCGTTCGATGATGATGATGATGATGATGATGATGATGACGACGACGACGATGATGATGATGAGGGGAAAAGAAAGAGGGAGGTCAGTCACCATCATAACGGTAGTGAGAATGATTCGTCTATAGACGCCTTTGATGCCCAGTTCGAAGAATCAAAATCCAATCACGAATCACATTTGAATCATCAGCGTGATGATTCTGTCGATCAATTACTGGCCATAAGGAAACAGATGGCTTCCCCCCAAACCGGAGAGAACTCAGAAGCATTTCAGATCCCAGATATTCAAGTCGGAGATGAAGATGAAAGGCCCTCGGCTTTACAAGCGGTTGCCTCAGCATCTTTATACGCCAACGCTGGCATCAAAAGATTAAGCACAATGCAGACCAACGATCTGAAGATCTACAATCTTCCTGAAGATGATACTGACAGTATAGATGAAGGGAAGAATAGTGATTTGGATCATTTCGATATGAGTACGATCCAAGAAATAACGGAGATTGACGATTATCATGCTGATGGGTCAGCTCCCACATCTACTTCTGAGACATCGCCTCTGAATGATTTTGATGTTCCCGGCCTTAGGAAGATGAGAGTCAATCCTTTGGAGTCTCCCACTCAAATTCAGAATAGGAGTGCAGAAGACCTGATTGATCCCTCGGATAGGAATTTGCATACACACTCGATTTCACATTCATCAGTGAACTCAGGAAACCCTGTTGCCAAAGACATTTTCAACACGACTGATAGCAGTGAAGATTCTTACAAGAACGACATTAACAGACGATCAACTTCTACGAAGTCGAGTGATAATAGTGATGCAGATGGCAACAGAACGGGACCTCTAGATCTTGCTCATCCTAAAAAAGCAACCTCCGAGGAATTTCATAAGAGTGAGAATGAAAATGCGAAAGATCAGGACAATGAAGTGAAATATCCTCCAGGCCAGGGTCCTTGTAGAAGGTGCCACAAACATATTTTGCCTGGACAGAAGTCGATATGGTCCAAGGATAACCAGCTGTCGGGGCAATGGCATCGTCGCTGTTTTTCTTGCTACGCCTGCTCGAGAAAGTTTTCCAAAGGTCAGTCTTGTTATGTTTACAACGACAGACCTTATTGCGAAACCCATTTCCATGAGCTCAATGGTTCTCTTTGTAGAATTTGTGGCAAGGGTGTTGAAGGAGAATGCCTACAGAATGAGGTCAATGAGGTGTTCCATATGGATTGTTTGAAGTGTGCTTATTGCGGAGTGCCCATCAGAACTGATTATTTTATCTACAACGATAAGGTTATGTGTAAAAATGACGCCGACGAGCAATTGAAGTTGATCCGTGAGGGTAACAACGGTCAGGAGTCTGACAAAGTTGTGAAAAGACGGACGAGAATGATGTACGTTTAGGTTGGTGTCTCTATTTTGAATATTTTAGCTTCTAGTGTATTATCTTATAGAATTGTTTGTATACCCACTCTATTTGTAGTCTACTGAATGCTTTTTTTTTTATGTGCTCTTTTTCGTATTCCTTTAGTGCGGCTCCTTATTTTCTTTTGGGTATGGAAACCCTTGCGTTCTCTACTCTTATTAGTGTTTTTCCTATTATAATCATGAAATCCATAGAAGAGGATGCTCCACCACAAGATCCAGAGGATCTTATATTTTATCTTCCCATAGATCAGACGCTGGTTCAGAGGGAACTAGTGGAGATAATGGTGAAATTGCACAGACCAAGCATTCTCAAAATTCTTGGTAAACTAAAGGTAGAATCTGGTGCCCCGCTATATCCGGTGGAAGGCTCGTTTGTTGATGATAGTGTGATGCTGGAAGCATTTGTATCAAATGTGAAACAGATTGGTAATCATCCAACGTTGTTAGTCAATCATTTCATTCCCAAAAACCTGTTGCTTCTCGATACGAAGGAAAATATTATTAATTCCTCTTTGAAATATGTGAAACTCGATGAACTATTGAACAGATTAACAGAAAGAAAGCAGCCCAAGACGATCATTATCAGTGTCTCTAATGGTAAGGAGTTGGATCTTGTGGAGTCCATCCTTATCGGTAAGAATGGCATGCAATACTACCGTTTCAGTGGTGCTTCCATCTATTATAAGAATCATGGATCATTTGATTTTTCTAAAAAAACCCATGTTTCAGACAATGAGGATTCGGAAACCATCGACTCTCATGATGACAACTTTGAATCCAAATCTTCCACTCCGTCTTCTCATTCCTTTGGAAAGTCAAGAAAAAGGAAGGTGAGAGGTTCGTATGAAAAGGACAAGTCTGCTCATATTCGGGGGGGTCACCGTGGAAATGGTCGAGGTGGTAATAATAGTAATGGTAAGCATAAAGCCAGCGATGATTACACGCCCAGAATCTCGAAGAATAGTCCGCTGTACCAGAAGATTCAGGCCGAAAAGCATAACTCAAAGCTCAGTGTATACTTGATTCTCTCCAATCAGTTGAAGTACCTTACACAATTTGAAGAGTTGAAAAGCGATTTGATCATTACCTTAGATTCAAATCTGAAGCAGGTCACTCCTAAGAAGTTGCAAGTGCCCATCTTGAAGTTGATTATTACCAATTCTTTGGAATATTTTGACCAGCAATTACAGCGGGAAGTACCCACATTACGGGCAAGCCCGGAAATTTACAACAAATTCCTTGCGTATTTGACGGTGGCTTATAGATCGACTGTGAATACCAGTGATAACAACTCTCCTGTAGGTGAGAACCTTATCGATTGGATGATGGATGTGAGACATAGGCCATTTCCCGATGATTTGAGAATACCCAGATTTCCAGTAGCAAGTCTCAGAATTGAGGATTTAGCAAGTCAATGTGAGGAGTCTATGGAGAACATTCAATTTGAAAAGCCCTACGATGTGAAGAAGTACAAATTTTACGATATTGGCTTGAATTCAGAGCACAAAGAACAAAATGGTCATAAAAAGCCGAAATTGGAGGAGCTCGAAGTTCCTGCTGTAATGTCATACAGAAAATATCAGATTTTACTAGCTCAAATGGTTTACGAAAGATGCAAAGAGTTGGGAAACGCCATTACGAAAAAGAAGGAGAGTTTGGCTGTGATTCATACGGACGATTCAAAAAGGCAGTTTACGATGGAGTCAAACAATGCTGAAATTGGAATAATGTACAAGAAGTTACGAAGCGACAAGACAAGTAACGAGTCGATGAGTAAACAGTTAGATAGGTTGACTGGGGACCTTTCCAAGTTAAAGGGAATACTTGAACAATTGCAGAATCGTACGTCTGAGTATGAAAAAAAGGCACAGTCTGGAACATCTGATGAAGATGTTAAACTCAAAGAGAATGCATTAAATGACTTAAATGAGCAACTTGAAGGATTAAGGGTTGGGTTGAAAAAGAATAATAATACGGATGAAGCTCTCAGAGCACAATATCAGAGTAAATCATCTGAAGCTGCAAGGCTGTCAACGGAATCTGGCCTATTAGACAAGAAAATCGAGGGTCTTAATAAGGAATCAGGAGGATTGTTTAAGCGACTCGAAGAGAGGCAGGTCGATTACGAGATTGAAGACATGCAAAGAAAAGTGGATGATCTCAACAGAGACAATAATTTTCTGGAGTCTTATATCGATCATCTTGATGTCGCCCTGAAGAAGCGACAGAGGTCCGGTCCTCAGAGTCTCCGTAAAACTAGCAGAAGTGGTACGCCACTCTGATGGAAAAAAAGAAGACGGCGGTGGTTGGGAATTTAAGTCTATGTATGTATTATTTGCCTATTTAGAAAGCTAGTCCCTTTTCTGGCTCATTTCCGTACTGAAGAATTTCTTCACCTCCTCCTCTGTAACCACTTTCTTTTGCTCTGCAAATGGTTTGAGAAACTCAGTGAGTCTGCTCTTCATCTTTTTATATGCCTCCATGCCTGTAAGTGCCTGTTCAACTGGCACCTTGTTTAGGTTCTTAAGACCAAGTTCAAACATGGATGAGTTTTCATCATCAGAGTCCTCCGGTGGTTTATAGATGGGATCGTCGTTATACATATAAGGAAATTCCTTCAATAGTTTGATGAGCTCGAAATTTGAAGGTTTATTTTCCAGGACTATCTGCTTAATATGTTTTTTGAAATCCTTTTTGAGGAGAAGGGTATAAGGGAATTGTTTCTTCATTCTCTTTATGCCAATATTATCGCTGTCTGAACGACCATTCAGTAGTGCATCGCGCGCTTCCACCGATTCAGCCTCCACATGATAAACTCTTTGGCATTCAAGTAAACTGCTCAATGTATCAAACTCATGCTGAAACTTGAGTACACACTTCCAGCATATTATAGTCTCAAAGCTGTCCAGATCAGGAAATCCAGGCATGGGTAATACACTAGATTCTTCTGAGTCGCTGATATCGATGACTGGTTTTTCGGCAGAAGATTTCCGTTTTCGATCAATTACCTGAGGCCGAAGTCCCATAATGCATTCCTCATGATACCAATCCTCACCACAGGCCTGGCCAAATTGGCATTGAAACATGTTGGTATCTTCTTCAGGGTTGTAAGGTCTACAGCAAGAACAGAAAAGTCCACTGTAGTTTTGGTTGTATGTATTTGAGAGAGACGGTATATCAAGGTTAGAAATTTCACTATGACGAGTTTGTAAATTCAAGAGCCCTGATCTATCGACATTTCCATCTGGCTGAACCATTCTCACCCGACAATGACCATTGGAGTTAATGCGCGAGGTTCCGCAATCACAGGTAAAGTTTCTCTTGGTGAATAGCTCGGCCAATCTGTGCTTGGAATGGCAATTGATAGAGCACGCAAAGCATATCCCGCATGGCTTTTTTGTTTTTTCGTAACACGTCAAACAAGCGTAAACTTCTTGCCTCAGAGGACCCATACCGTAGGTACATTGATTGGAATCATAAGGCATAAGCTCGCGTGCTTCTTTTTCCAGATGCAGTTGATTCTCTAGATAGTCCTCAGCCGTGATAGAAGAAGAATTCTCTTTGTCCTCATTAGCATTGGAAGTTTTAGTTGCCTTTTCGAATGGAATCACACGTTTGGCCATACTACTCAAAGAGAAATAAGATGCTAGTATCAAATACAAGACGCGTGAAACAGAGGAAGAAAAAATTAAGAGCTGGCAAATAAAGTGATATAGAGATGGACGCACCAAGCAAAGAAATAGAGTAAATAAAATTTGGGGTATATAAAGTTCTTTCTACTATCGAAAGGGGACGTCCTTTAAGCATGACCCAAACAAAGTTTAAGACCGATTTAGAGTTGCTAGAAAGTCAGCTAGTGGGTCCTCAAGATGAAGCTTTTGCTCATACACGATTTCGCGACAGTCCGGCAACGATATGCACTACCAAAATACCATTAATGGAACCAAGTCTTAGTGAAGAGCAGCAGAAGGAGCTTCGCGTTTCGACTACTCCTTGCATGAGTTTGTTTGGCATATATTTGCATTTAATTACCGGCTTGTTGATTGTGTACTGCAAAGACCGACAATCATTCACTATTAGAAAAACAAGATATGAGCTTCAAGACGTGATAAATAGGACCATGAGAAACGAGATCTGGATGCGAGGAAAAGCCGTTGAGGGAAAGCACTACGTCAGATTGAATACCAGTTACAACATGAATCGAACGAGATTACTCACTCAATCTACAGGGTCCTTTCCTGCTTCGTCTTCGATAGTAAATGGCAGCACCAGCGATGGTGATGACAACGAAGAGTACCCAGAAATCGGATGGCAGGATCTCTCGAGAGATATAAGCATTGAGCAGAAAAGAAAAAAATTGTACAGCATTGAGGAGGATGTTCCTATAGGATTGTTCTCTAATCCCGATGTTGTAATACCAATGCTCCCCATATATATTGGATACAAACCGGCGGATGCGAAGGGGTGTGTACACGTATATGAGCCCGTTGATTTCTCACAACCATCTTACAAAAAACAGATAAAGGAGCATCTCGGAGGGATGCTATTTTTCCAGAACATTTACTCAGTGATCGAGAAATATCGAGTTCCAGTTAATATATGCCGGTCAGAAGAGCTCGGCTTGATATATCCCAGTGTAGATTTCCCATTGAAGGAATTTATTGCAGACAAAAATGGCGCCCAACCTGGACAGCTCACCGGCTTCGTCGTGAACTGGTTTGAAAAAGTCGACTGTGATCAGGAAGGTTCCGAAAGCAGTATCGAATCGGTAGTAGAATCGCTTTCAGGATCACAGCCCCTTGTATCCAGGAACGACGCCCACTCTTCACAGGACGATACCGATGAATTTGATATCTTTTGTCATATTATGGATGAAGACAACGGGAGAAGCACGGCAATAATGGGGGCAAGGAAAGAAACACGTTGGAAGAGAGCACGGCAAAATAGGGCTGCGGATCATAGTACCCTTTTGGGAAACAATCGCGAAGCGCAACCTGACCCTGATGATATATCCGGTGCTGGCAGTGATGATCTTGATATCTTCTATAAGGCATTGCCAACCCCAGTCAGGAAACCATAAGATGAAATTTCTGACTACCCAACGGTTGACTCCTCGTCTGATTGGCTTTTAAAAATTCTCCCCAGGATGCTCCCTGAAAACCGGTCCGGATCAAATGAAAACCTGTAGGTACGCTGACCAACCTCCCCTTTCGAAATATAACAGTTTATCGACCGACGTTAGTGGGTACGGAGAGCTCAGACGGACGCGCAGACGCTCGAATCGCATCGTGCATGAAATGTCAAGGGTACCAATATGGCATGTCAGGATGAAATCACTGGGCATTCCGTCTGAGAACAATAAGGTGCATAAACATCAAGTCGATCAATTTCCCGATTCGAACAAACCTCATGCGGACGTGGATTTCAATGGATGATAGTATTTGGACTATTTTTCCATTTTGGATCACTTCTGACCGTTTCACTTTATGTTGGCTAAGCCTTACTCGGTGGCTCCTTTACCTTTCTACTTGCCCTCCTCTATTCTACCCGTAAGGAGCGCGTGGAGCATCACACGCAGGAACAATGCTTATTCACCGATATGAAGAGGGTTGCTTATTGACATGTGTTTGTGCACAGCGTCTACGTTTTTTATACTTTAATAGAGTCACACGCATTGTACATATGTATATTATCAGGTTCGAAAGCGAGAATTGCCATGAAATACGCAGAGATTAGCAATTAAGCGCGAGAGGGAAAGAGGCATACTGTGCACAATTATCAAAACAGGAGGCAGACTCGACAAAAGCAACGATTTAGAATAAAAAGAAACGACAAAGAACTGGCTAAATAAAACGATATAAAAAAAGAAACAATGAAACTGCTCTTCACGCAGTATTAGTAACTTATGTTCCTACGTAGAAATCAAGGTACTCATGGTACAGCGCACCACCGTAGAGGAACACATTGAACAGAGGCGAGTTCGAAAGGACACCTGAAATTGTAATTACTATCTCGTTTATTGGCCCTGTGAAAATTCACACAGAATAAACGCCGATAATCTTGGCGATCATACAAACGGATTGCCTGTTAATTTTACAGAGGCTATCCTTTTATGAAAGCCCGTCTCTACAGTACCTCCCGCCAGTATCGGGCTTCAGCTTGTCACTTTCTTGTTACTGGTTGCAAATTACCATTTGCCTGTTCCTTTTTTTTCACCCTCTTACCCCTTAACTTATCCCTTTTTTGCTACTGATCTAACATTTACCCCTTTCTGCTTTTCCCGCTTTAATTCGGCCTGTTGAGTAAAGCTCAGCGTACTATGCCTGCAATTTTTCCAGCCCTGTTCGTTCTAGTCACTTTACGCTCTTTCTTTTTTTTCTTTTCCGTTTTCGAACGCAGTTTCTTTTTGTTTTTTGTGTCCTACAGAAATTATTCCTTGGTGCACCTCTCTGTTTATTTACATTTACTATGACCACTGTAGATTTGCGAACGTTTAAATCAGTTTCATTTTCTGCGTACAGTTATATACTCTTCGTTTCATCTTTTCCACATCATTTTTGGCTGATCCTCAACTTCGCCTTCATACATTTTTCTTTACTATCTGCTAGACCACTGCTTCCGCTTGGTTATTCATCATCTTTCTCACTCAGTTGTCAGCCTAGTCAATTTTTTTTTTGATCTTTTTTTTAAATATTTTTTTTCTTGCGAACGGAGAGAGTCGAAGAGAGAAACTTAACATATTGACAAGGGAATAGCAAAAAAGCAAAAAAATCTTCACTAATCTTGTTCACTCTTTATACACAAAACTTGGTTTTTCGATATCATCATGACATCCATCCAATCTCATTCCACGCTGGTGGATTCTGACAAGGGGCTTATGTCAGACTCTAGAGACAGTAGCAAAGGAGCAAGCACGGATTCCGAGATGGCGGAATCGAATTCGCCAGAAGAAACTGACACAGGCGTCAAGGAACTTGAAGCCTCAACGGCCTTAGACTCTTCGTCCACTACTGCTTCTAAAAAATTTACGCATTCTAGTAAATCAAAAAGGAAGTCAAAAGGACGAATTTATAAATGTACTGGCTTCCCCAACTGCTCTATGACTTTCACTAGATCGGAACATTTAGCAAGACATATCAGGAAGCACACCGGTGAAAGGCCGTTCAAATGTGATCATTGTCTCAAACGATTCTCCAGGTTGGACAATCTAAGACAGCACAAGCAAACTGTTCACATGTACGAAAACTTCATTATGACTTATCCGGGCGAGAAGGTGAACGTCCGAGTCAAGAGTCGTATGGCCATGGACGGAAATAGATATACGAGGAGAAAGCAGGCCCACGCCACTAGGCGGGGTTCGATGCCTCAGCAGATACCGAAGAGCAAAAGCATTCAGTTTGCCAGTGGTGGTGGAAGTGTAGCTTTTCTGGATCCAATGGATTTGATGAATCGCCAATACTGCGCTCTACCTATTGGCCAACTTAAACAGCAATCTGTTGTTTCTCCGCATACTCCTACTGGTATTGGTGCCGATTACAGTCATTTGCTTTCACCTCCACCCTCTGTTTCACCTCGACTCACGATTAGTCAACCGGAAGATTCGTCACTTCCACCTCCTAGAAGAACTAATCTGCTGAGCAGGGCCTGTTCAGAGTTCAGACCTAATGCTTCTCACAAACCGTGTCCCATCGCTATTCCACGTGTTTCTGGAAGCTCAGCGCTTGTCACTCCTAACAGTGGTATTTCTCCCACTCCACTCTCAGCTATCTCATTTCATGGTGACCCCCTGCTGGCCACTCCTTATTTTGCTCAGAGGGGTGCTGCTTCTAATTCCAATTCTATTAATGCTGTTTCACCAAGCATTGCCTTCTATTCCAATCCAAACTCTCCGTACGGTCCTGGTCCTGCTTTTTCTTCTTCCCCTACCGCGACTTACTATGGACATGTTTCAGGGTATAGTCCGCATAACTGTATAGCATCGTTTCCACCTCCTCCTCCTCCTCGGCAGCCTGTGCAAGTTCAGCGGGTGCTACAGGCGCAACAGACTCCACAAGCTGTGCAATCCTCTCAGAACCAGCTTCCTGCAATATATGACTCTCTTAGATATACCCCTTCAGTACCACAACTCCCTCCTCTTCAGACTTACTCGATACGTCCGGCTATTAGCATTGCAACTTCTCCTGTGCCGTCCATATCAAGTCCTATGATTGCAGAGTCGCGTCTTAAGCCACTGCAAAAAATAGCACCAGCTTTAAAGGCATCTATTTCGATGAATAGCTCAAAAGAAGCATCATCTGAAATCGCCAGCAGGGGAACCAACAGCCGAACCAGCAGTGAATCCGGTAGCGGATGCAGCAGCAGGACCAGCAACCGCAGTGGGGCTACTAGCCGCACTTCTGATGGTACCTCTGAAGAGTCGAATACTGATAGTAATGGTCAGCACAGCACTAAAGGCTGGCTCAAAAGTGTACTGAATACAGAGGAGCACTAGTATACTAATTTTTCTAACCATTCGTGAAGTTTATATTGTCCTCCTAATGGTTTTCATTGTTGTTCCTTTTATTTGAGACTACGGTTGTCGTTTATGTTTTGTCTTGATGATTTTGATAATGGGTTTATTTTTATTTGGTGTGGTGTTGGTGTGTCTTCGTTTCATTTTGGTTTTTTTTCTCTGATAATGGTTACGTTTCTCTTCTGCATTTAGTGTATTGTTGGGTTTTCGAGCGTCTATATTTCTGGCTTTTTCTCTTTTCTGCTTATACAATCAAATAAAATAGATGCTCTATATCCTGGCCTGTTTTTTAGTTCCATTCGCATTTGAAAATTTAGACTTGAGAGATGTATTCGCGTATCTCTCGGCTCTTAGTTGGTTTACGCGTTAGAATTCTTCCTTACCGGTACTTTCCAGAATTCTTCTCCTTCCTCGCAATTTTTCTTTGTTTATGTTTTTCACTATTTTTTCGGCTCTCCCTTCGTGGAGATGCTTCGCGCGCGCGAACGCAGCTTAACTTGCCCCTTAAAGGAGATTTGTTGTTTTTCCCCCACGACACCAGTTTTCTCTTCCAACAACTTGATTGATTAAATCTATTAAATATGTCAGGAAAGATCCACGGAGGAAAAGGTAAAGGAGGTGCCAAAGAACATGTGCTCAGATTTCAGTCCCACTCTGCCAGGGCCGGTTTGCAGTTTCCTGTGGGAAGAATCAAGAGGTACATGAAGAGCTCTGTGCAAAACAAAATTCGAGTCGGTTCCAAAGCCGCCATCTATCTTGCTGCTGTGTTAGAATATTTAACTGCCGAGGTGTTGGAGTTGGCAGGTAACGCAGCAAAGGACTTAAAGGTGAAAAGAATCACTCCAAGACATCTCCAGTTGGCCATCAGAGGTGATGAGGAATTGGATGCTCTTATCAAAGCCACCATTGCATTTGGTGGTGTTCTACCTCACATCAATAAGGCTCTTTTGTTAAAGGTGGAAAAATCCAAGAGACGCTGAGTTTTCTTGCTAGTGTAATATATTATTAGTGTTCCTTTTTTGCCTCCGTTTCTTTGTATAATATATTGTATAGTCTTACTACAATTACTTCGTTGAGATGCTCGTTCTGTCGTATATGTATAGAAAATGTACCTAATGTCTCACTACGTACTGTTCGAATTCCTCTCTGTTCATTATCCGGTCTCTCTTCACCACTCGGAGGTTGCATGTAGTTTCTCTGTTTAGCCTCACGTTATATTGGTTTGGCTTATTCGTACGCTCCATAGGAAGAATGGTCCAGTCAGTAGGGATTATGGAATCAGAAGGAAGGCGAATAGAGAAATCGCTGGTATTAGTAGTAGTAGTAGTAGGTGTTCCTTCTGGGGCCAGTGGGGTCACTGGAGCCTCTTGTGGTTCTTGTGGTTCCCGAGGTCCCCGTGTGTGATGTGGATTCCCTCGGGTCGTATCTCCTCCCACCGTACCAGTGTTCAGCATAGCTTCCCCTTCTTCGTGCACGCCGTGATGGTGGTGCGTCCATTCAGGTAGTGTACCCCTGTTATCGCTGAAGACCTCTCTTCGGCACGTCGGGCAGCAATGTGATCTCTCTAGCCAACTTTTCAAACATCCAAAGTGTAGCACGTGACCACAAGGAAGCTTTTTAGGAGCATTTCTATGCCGTTTGCTTGGAACATCGGTAGTCATATCGTCACGACAGATGATGCACATTTCCTGATCTATCAGATCGTCATCCGTAGCATCAGTAATATGCGTATCTAAATCACGGGCTGCTTTAATCAAGTAGAATAGATCTTTGAGTTGTTTCACAAGCTTAACAACGCCAATGTAAACGTCTCTGGTGAAGTTAACAGGTATTATGTAGGCATAAATGAGTCCCACAAAGACAAATCCAACGGCAACCAAACGGAAAAAGCTAATTGCAATCATTCCCACCTTGCTGATCCATGCCTTATCCTCCCAAATCTCGTCATCCGGACGGTACCTTAAATATATTATCTCGCCCACATTCATTGTGTACTTCAAAGTGGCCTCAAGAAGCTCAAGATAGACCATTAGAAAGTCCAAGCCAAACACCACAAACACATCCGTACTATGTAAAAAGGCATGGTCGATACAGGTGGAGATCACCTTGTAATCCAATACAAGGAATATGCCTAGCACCGCCGTGGTCCTATTAAGAATCACTTTTTTGACGCCATTGTAGTCACTGAGCTGTTGCTGCTGGAAGAGATAGTCCAAACGATCTCCCAAGATCCAGTGAAATATTTTCAGAAACAAAAGGGATAATATCATCCCAAAGATTAGGAGGTTATTCTGCGATCTGAACATGGCCAATGTCATGATAAGGTTGGTAACGGTGTACCACGATCTTTCGTACAGATGTTCAATTTCGATGAGTCTAAGTTCTCCAAACATCAGTTCCTGAAGTAATTTTCCAATAAGAATGCTCCATCCGATAAGCCAGTTGGTAAGAATGACCAATGGGAATCCTTTGGAAAGCTCTATACCTGCTGCATACAAATTAGGCTTACTCCAGAGTACTCCATAGATGGCGTATGCTGCAAGTGCTGAGCTAACTGCCAAATAAGCGCTAAACAGATTCTTTCTTGAGGCTAGCGAATCCATTAAGAATGGGCAAAAGAAGAAAGAAAACGGTCGATACGGAAACAAGCCTGTGACGGTGAGTAAGAATCGTGAGAACACGTTTTGTCTGCAAATCACGGATTCGGCGACGCGTCTATCGACCAGATAAGGCTTTACGGAGGGATGTTTTGTAATCTATTTCCCGTTCTATAGCCCCCTACAGCCGTGTCATCAGGATCCTCGTACCTATGGTATGGTGTTGAGTTCCATTTCTATCCTTCAGTTTTCACTCTGACCCCATTAACCCACTAGATCACAAGAATGAAACCACCTATTCTTAAACTATTGCCTTTGAGCAGTATTGCCGTTAAGCTCTCTACACTCTTCATAAGGCAGATATCTAAGCCCATAGCCAATCTTATCAAAGCCGAAGCCAAAAATCATCCTGGATTCAAAAGGTTCTGTGTAAGAGTCGCACAGAATATTCATTTCTTTGATAATCGATTGAAAGAGAAACTTCTTGGTCACTCTATGAGGCCTATTCGTCCCTTGAACGAGGCCCGTGCCATCGCGAATGGTGCTAATTTCTTGAGTGAAGCGTTTATCTTTTCCGTTGGTTCTGGTGCACTTTTATTAGAGACTAACAGGCAGAGACAGAAGGAAAAGAATCGCAGAGAGGCCGTGGCTGACGATATAGCCATGTTGCAGGAAGAGATAGAAGGGATTAAGAAACAGTTGGCCGATTATAGCATTAAAATAGACGATTATCGAGCTCCGGCAAATTATAAACCTTTTGTTTTGCGCATAGCTGAAGACGGAACTGTTCTTCCTGGGACTAATAACCACAAAGAAGGTGATTCCGACTACCAGTCTCTTAGAAAGTCCGTAGGCCAAGATATGAAACAATTGAACGACAACCCGGGTGAAACCGTGGGTTCATCCGACTCCACTATGGCATCAAATATCAAGTTTGTTTAAATGCTATTCCTATGTATATTAATAAACCATTATTTATTTACTGTCAGGTGGGCTCGTCGTGCTGATAGTCACGGTCGCCATCTTCTTCAGCTTGTTGTTCCTCGAGCATTGCAACATTATCTTCATCTTCTCGAAAAAAATCGCTTGATCCACTCGTATCTGTATCCGAATTGTTTGCTTCTGTATCGCTGGCTTCTGCATCGCTGGCTTCTGTATTGCTGGCTTCTGTATCGTGTTTTCCTATATCACTTGCCACGGCTCTGTCTACTGTCTCACTCTTCTGCGTATTTATCACCAACCCACTAAAATAACCCAAATCCTTGTCAATCTTATCTAGATCCACCTTGAACTTCGGGAACTTTTCAAGTTCATGAAACCTCGTCTTGCAATCTGCAATCTTGCTGATTATCAACTCTTTATCGACAGTTTTTGTATCCTGTGATTGCATATCGTCAATAATCTGCAGGATACTTCCATACTCCTGGCAAAGCCTACAATACAGAGAGACGCATTCGAGGTAGCTGTTCATCGCAGACATATACCGAACCATTGGATCGTCGTGATACGGAGCCCGAAGTTGCAACTCTTCACATAATTCTTCAAACTGCTTGAACCGGCCACCCAGCATAAGCTCTGAAAGAAGTGAATACACATAAAATGGTACAAAATCCGTAGTTCCTCCTCTATAGGCAGCGTGGGAATGAGATGCCAACGTCAAATATCTGGTCATCTCATCCTTCGGACAGTAAACCTGGTACGGGTACTTTGCAATATGAAAGTTTGGTCTGTTCACTTTATATGTATTGGTCATAAATTGAAGAAATCTCATTATCCTTGCTCTAAATGGTCTTTTCGTGTTACCAAGTGCAATCATCCGAGTAATTGCTTTGTAAGACTCGTCATCGTGTTCAAATATTCGTTCTAGAGCTATGCTTCTTGACGCTGCCGCCAACTGAAGTTTCTCTCCACTGAGCGGTTCATGGCCTTCGTCTTTAAGTAACTTCAAAAACTCTTCTTCATTCATCTTATTCAAAATCTCCAATCCTATCGACCAACACTGCTTAACATCACACATATACGTACGTATAATGACAGAAAAAAGCTGCAAAGCATTTTTCCAGTCAGATCTTAGCATGCAAATATGTAGTAAAGAATTTATCACCGTGTAACTATGATTGATCTGATTGGTAAATCTCAGCCTTCTAGAACGCTTAATATTGGCTGTGCTCCTGATGTTATTGGAAAAGTATCCACGGCCAGCGTCCTTGTCGCTTGTCAAAACCAGAGGTCTTGGTTCATATCCATCTATGGTGTCCCGAAAATCTCGTCTGATCGATTCAATCTCATCTTCTAATTGCGCAGGCTCTATATGTCTCTGGCGTCTAACTGTATCGTTTCTATGAGACTCATCATCAATTATTCGCGTGTCGTGATTCAACTTCCTTCTTTTATGAACGGTACTGTCATTATTATCCTCATCTTCATCCTCAGATATCCATACTTCAAACGTCCTTTCATCTACTCGCAGATCCGTATTTGATGGTATCCTAGCCCTATTGTTTGGGTTAGACCGATTTCGCTGAGAATCTTGCTCGTACGCAACAGCACTGTTAGCGGACTCATCCAATAGTCTACCCAACTTTATTTCTTTGGCCCTTTTGGTCAAAAGAATGTTATATATGGGCTCAAATATGTAAGACATGCCTTGTGAGCAGACAAGTCTGGAAGGCTACCATGGATAGATATGATAAGGCTGAGATAATTTTTTTGGTTAACCTTAATTGCTCGATCACGTGCAGCTTAATCCTGTGATTTACATTACATGCATTACTAGTATTTTATACTATTGATTTGCGATTCCTTCTATTCCTTTAAAGTGATACAGAGCACCAAGCTATAATCTTAGCATTGGCATGAAGACATACCCTCTTGAGGAGATTTGTCCGTGCTGACATCTATAGTCTGCACGTTCTGGTTACCGCCACCCAGTGCCTGATCGGCATCTTCGTTCTGCAGCTCCGGTAGAAGTTTGGCGATTTTCTTGAAAAGCTTCTTGACATTGTATCCGTTCTTACTACTTGTCTCTATGAAGAAATTGCAACCCAACTTCTTGGCCTGTTCCTCTCCTTCTTCGCTAGTGATCACCTTATCTTCCAAATCAGACTTGTTACCCACCAGAACAATCAACACATCGGTCCCCCGTTCCGCTCTAATATAGTCAAACCATTTCTGAACGTCGTTGAACGAATCCTTATTGGTGATATCATATACAACGATTGCCACATTAGAATCTCGTATGTAAGAAGGAATAAGGGATCTAAATCGTTCCTGTCCAGCAGTGTCCCATAGTTGTAGCCTGATCGTCTTATCGTCTAAATACATCGTCTTAGAAAGGAAATCTATACCGATGGTTGCTGCATAGTGTGAGTCGAAAGTATCATACATAAATCGTGTGATCAAAGAAGTTTTTCCCACACCTTGATCTCCTAAAAACACTATCTTGTACTTTGTCAGCATTTTCCTCCCGGTTTTATAAGTGTGAATATGAAACAAGAAAGAAAAAAAATGTTGCTGTAATTGTAATTGACCAGAAGTAACTAATAATAAATCTCAACAGTCCTAGACATAAAAAGCCTTTCCTCCCCCTCCCCCATTCTCTGGCAACAAACGCAGAATAAAATTTTTTTCCGCGCAAATTACAATACCTACTAGTCATTAACTCTACTTTAGACAAACGATTGTTGCAACCGATAAAAGACAAAGATCCCTATTGAATGTAGTAAAAACCGAATATTAACTTCACTGCTGTTCAGTGATGCTTCTTTCCAGAATGCTTGATGCCTGCGGTCACCATAGGGCCCTTTCCAGCAGCCTTAGCGGCCATCTGTTTCACAAGCTTTTCTTCTTCCTTCTTCTTCTCTTTGAAGGCCACATCCTGCTCGTCTAAATTCTGTCCCTTTTTCTTAGGCTTCTTTAAAGCTGATATAATGTTAGTAGATAATTCATCATAATTATTCATCGCGCTTTTACTCACGCTTTTGCTTTCCACCCTGTCTCATACTTGAATCAATAAGTGATAAGAGTCAAAGGATCCTTTCTCTTTTCCCTGAAATTTTCGTTTCATAGCGAGATGATCCATTAAATAGTGGAAGACTTATATCTTGGTGCACGGATGCGAGTACGATGGCATTTGTTTTACCCTTCTATTTCCTTGCTCCCTTGTTCGGGGTCTTCCTTTGTTTTACATCAAATCTGCATTTCTTCTCTCCGGGACATGACTATACTCGACACCAAGGATAAAGAAAAGGTGAAACGGACGGTTCCCAAGCCATCCAATAAAATCATCGATGCGACCGTGGCTCGATTGTACATTGCGTTCCCCGATTCGTCTTCGTGGGTTTTCACAGGTCTCAGTGGAGCTATAGCCTTGGTCGATGACCTTGTTGGTCATAGTTTTTTTTTCAAGCTGGTAGATATATCCGGAAATAGGGGTGTCCTTTGGGACCAAGAATTGTACGTTGATTTCCAATATAATCAGGACAGGCTTTTTTTTCACACGTTTGAACTAGACGACTGTCTGGCGGGCTTACTTTTTGAGAACAAGAGTGATGCTCAGAATTTTTATAAGCGGGTGACCCATCGACAGAAGTATGCGTCCAAACAGACATTGCAGAACAAGAAAGCTATCGAATTAAAACGCAAGCCTCAGGCTGAAGTGGCTCAAGTTGGCCTGCGTGGTGATATGTATACTGACGATGAGTCCCAGCAGACCACTAGATCCGGTATATTGAACGAACAAAGGCAGCGCAGAATTCATAATATAATATACTACGATAAGGAGCCGCCTCCAGAATGGAGATCCCTCTACAAAGAATTGGAGAGCGTTGGTATCACGGAAGACATGATCGCAGAGAACAGAGAATTTATTAAGGATTATATTGCCAAGCGTGGGGGACCTCTTGTAGGCCTAGAACCGCCTGTACCTCGGAAGTATCAGTACAAGGTCGACGCTAAGCCGGCGACAATTGCTTCGCCTCGTTCTCGTAGTGGTACCGTCGGTTCTTCGAGCTCCTCTAGAAGAAAAAAGGCTCCTCCCCCTCCACCTCCGGGTGTCAGTGCTGGAGGAAGAAAAGCATCATCAAATTCTGTAACCACCGAATCGGCTTCAGGATCTACTGATTCTCTTGGGTCAATTCCTGAGCCCGCTGCTTCAGCTAGGTCTGGTCCTGGCTCTACTACAACGTATTCAGTACCTCCTCTTCCTGCATATCTACAAAATAATTCGCAGCAGAATGCTACTGCCTACTCTGTTCCTCCTCCTCTGCCACCTTCTCAACAAAGGCCTGTTCCTGCTGTTCCATTTCTTCCTCCCCGTGGTAATCCTGTGGTATCACCTTTTGCAAGAGTCAATAATCTTGCTCCTCCTCCACCTCCTTCCAGAAACAATGGAAGTTATCAACCTTTTTATCAACAACAGCCATCCCAACACTCTGGAAATAGAGTGGCTCCACCACCTCCTCCTCCTAGAAGAGCCGGTCCACCTCCTCCCCCTCATAGAAATTATATTCAGTCTCAGCCTCCTGCTCAGATCACCCCCCTAACTCCTCCTAGAGTACCTCCCGTTCAGCTCCAACCACCTCCTACTAGTTTTCCAACTCTATCGTTTCCCCCTCCTCCTGCTCGCAATACGACTGCTTATAATCGTCCAGCCGCTATAACTCCTCAAGCTCAGGAAACTCCAGCAGTAGTGCAGGCTCCAGATTTCATGACACCCACTGCTTCCGTTTTTGTTCCTCCTCCTCCTCCTCCTCTTCCTTCTACCGCTCCTTCTAGTGTTACTGCCGCTCCACCGCCTCCTCCTGCTGCATCTTCGGGCCCTTTTACTCCTTCACTACCTTCTACGGACCCTGGAAGAGGCGCTCTTTTGCAATCCATTAGAAGTGCCGGTGGTCTAAATGCCCTCAAAAAGACGGATAAGGCGCACCTTGATAAGCCTAGTGTCATTCTTCAAGAGGTAAAAGGTGATACTCCAGCTCCTACTTCTTCTGCTGGTGGGCCAGCTGGTCAACCTGCCACGTTGGCAGATGCTTTAGCCGCTGCTTTGAATAAAAGGAAAAACAAAGTAGCTCAGTCCGACGACGAAGATGATGAATGGTGAGAGATTTCAGCACTACATACTTATATGTGTATATGGTATTATTAACTGTATGTCTAGAAGTTAATAGACTATTCCACAAACTTCTTGCTCCATGTATCTAGCCATCTTGTTCTTGTACTATTACCCTCGTTCATCGTTCTAACCAATAAAGCAGCTTGGGTAGCTTCTTCGATCAATTCCTTACCTGCACTTTTCGCTTCTTCCACATCTTGATCATATATGACCGATGCTACCAAATCATCAACTTTCTCACTTAATTTGAAACTCTTGGAGTTTAGTAGGTCAATAGTCTTTGAAAACTTTATATTGTATTTGGCGTCTGGAATTGACTTATTCAACGTCATAATAAGTAGCTTGATCATCTTGATTTTGCCATTCCACCTCTTGGCAAATTCTATGAGCGTTGTATCAACTTCAGTTTCATTGTGTAGACTCTTTGAATTATGGAGATCGTCAAAGTTGGCGAAATCATTGAAATCTTGATCCTCGGCAGTGGGATTCGCTATCCAATCATTGTATTCTTTCGAAGCATCATTTATAAGCTGATTAGTCTGTTTCAACTTGGCCTTTAGTAGGCCGGAAGATCCTTGCTGCACTTGTCTTTGTAAATCGCTGCATGCCTCCCAAACTTTACCCACTGACACAAGTCTCTGCGATTGGCCTTGATTCTCGGCATCGATAGCATTTTCCAGTTCATTCAAACATCCCATGTATCCGGTCAAAACAATCTTGATACAATTGAGAAGCTCTTCCACAAATACAAAGGAATATTTCTGCTCTTCTTGTTGAAGCTGTTTGGATACACTTACTAATAAGATCATCGAATGCATACCTTCATCCAACTCCTTATAACAAGCATGATAATTCTCCTCAGGTATAAGAGGCTTGAAGACGATACCCAATTTAGTAACTCTCGCATGTACTAAGCTGGCCAATTTCACAAGCTCCTCCAACGGTGAATCGAGTCTGGCAGTTTGGATTTCACTAACAGCAGGGGCTGATGAAGTTGTGCCAGCTTTGGAAGATTTCTCTAATATTATCGTTTCAACCCAAAATGTCAATGCATCCTTAGATGATCCAATTAGTTGCTTGATATCACTTTTTGTTGGTTTCAAGAGCTCTGGCATGGTTTCGGTGATTTTTATTATTCACAGGAGCAGATGAAGTGAGAGCTGAAGTGACTTTCAACAGAAGTTTGAGGATTTAAATTTTTCAGCGAGCTTGCTTACTAAGTTAATTGGAAAGTGTTACATATATAAAATCATTACAATTGCCATAGCATCATAACCATCAATCCTAGCCAGAATGAGTGTTTTGGATTAACGCTAGATTCAGCACCACCTTTGGAGGATGAAGTAGAAGTTGTAGTGGCTGAAGAGGTAGCTGTACCTGTAGCTGTACCCGTAGCAGAGCTTGAAGCAGTACTGCCGTTACCATTACCATACAAAGATGTTGGTAGGTTTTCTTCATCAAGATTTTGGGTATTCTCGTTACCACTATCATAGCAATATTTGTCAAAGCATCTTTGGCATTGTTTTCCAAAATCGGTGTTTCTCCTCTCCATAGACCGTCTTAAGATGGCGCATCCTGCACATTGTGCAAACTCATCATCCAAAGTAAAATTCAATCTGGTGGCCACTTCAAAGCCACCCTGAATCATTGAGTCCCGCTCCTCGTCGGTGAAAACAACCCTAGAGGTATTTGATAGTTCTGTCATATTTGTGTTAGGAATATACACCAACAAAGGTTTCATGTAGTTAAATTCATCTGCGTTATCTCCTTCAATTTCGTCTGTAATCAACGAAGTACCATTGCATCCAAAGAAAACAGGACGAGTGTTCAATCCTTGAGCAATGAAATCGTCTGCACTGTCTGGAATATCATAGAAATTATCGTCAGGGAATGATTTTTCCCATCTGCGCTTAGTAGCAAGTAAAGAAGTGCCGTCAGGCCAGGTGTCGTTGGTATCACCGCTATTATCGTAGGCAAAAACTACATCCACCTCTCTAGCAGGAACCAAGAAGGGATCCATGGGAACACCTTCATCAAAGAGTCCGCCGTCAACCAACTTCAACGTTTTATTTGAGGGTATGTCGGACTCGTTGGATGGCAAGGTGGATTCAAAGAAAGGATTAGCCATGAGTGCATATAAAACATCCTGAGTGTCTGTATTCACCATGTTGAACAAAGAACTCAACGTGCTGACAGAGACGTTGAAACTAGATCCGAGCATGGTTCCACTTTCACTATCCGTTAGTGCGTCAAGTGCGGTTTGGTTACCACTGGTGATCTCTGGCAAGTATTCGGACCAGGCAGCAATGAAATCAGATGAGTAAGCCACCATTAAGCCGGCATTATCAAACTTCACAGTGCATTGTTTGGAAGAGTTAGCTGGCTTACCGGCCTTGTAGGAGGTACCCAAATACTCCATTTCAGTGAAACCACCAACAAATGGAGACCAGGAACCAAACTCATAAGGAGAAATCTCAAACACATTATACGAAAAGTCTGACATGTTGGAATCGACTCCACCAGTGGCAAGAATCATTGGATATGGCATCTCGTGGTCAACGAAGGCATCCATTGTTTGGATTTCTGACCAGGCGAGATCGTCACCGTCATCTTCATAGTTAGCAAACATATACTTCGATAAAATCCGACCGAAAAGATCGATAAGGGTTATATCATAGCCGGCGGTTTCTCTCACTTTAGCCTCTGAAAGTAGATTGGCCCAGAATGTAAGATCTGTAGACACGGGAGACTCAGTAAAGTTCCAAATTTCATTATTGTCGAGAATTTGGTCGACAGAAGACCAGTTCTGGAAAATCAAAGAAGAAAGCATGATAGATCCTCCGGAAAGTGCAGAAAGATAGACAGCAGAATCCAACAATCCTTGCAAACCGGTCGAATTTCCTGAAGATTTCGTTCTCGAATCGAGAGCTGATATCTCTCCGGCACCGGTTAGCAAAGCCCTGAAAGAGCCACCAGAGAAGGAGAGTCCCACATTGATTGTGGATTGGCTGTCGTTTCCATTCTCAAAATAATCGTCGAAGTAGTTATCACCATCGAAGTCAGTCAAGTTGAGTCCATTCAAGAAGTCGACGAGGTTGGAAGTGGTTTTATTTCTTCTACCCTGGACCCATTCGTATTCATTTTCAGAAAGCAAAGTGTTCTTCCTCAACAATCCCTCAGATTGTCCTCCAGGAGGAACCATAACGTTCTTAGATGGACATTTGCCATAGGATGGAGCGTAGTTTGCTGCCGTAAGGGACACAAAAGATGCGATCAATGCAAAAGCCGATTGAGGTAACAGCTTCATTATATTTTGAGACTGAGCAAGACTCGTAAACTATAAAATGAACCACGGTCCGGTTTTTCTATTTTGGGCAATCAAGACTACTTCACGCATATATATATATATTCATGTATGTTTATGCATCGTCAAGTTGGAGAAGCTCGGTACGATGAAAAATATCTGGAAAAAGAAACGCTTTTTCCCCTCTCAAAGATGACAATCCCGAAGAAGACACTAAGAGAAATAGTCGAAAAGGTTTTTTTTCCATATTATGTTCAATATTTACGAGGTCTATTTATTTTTTTTGTTGGTCCCTATTGTTAAAACGTTTGTTGGAAGAACAAAATGATGGACATCTTCATAACATGAAGTGTTATTCAGAGGAAACCTTGGTGCCAGCGTAACCCAGCTATTTCCAAAATATATTGGTTCGTATCAGGATAAGATTCCTCCGAGGATCCACGCTGATAATTGCCCAAAAGGGTAATTTAACTCGAAGGATTATCGATTAGTAAAGTTGAAAAGCCCGGAAAGTCGGTTTTCTTTTAGTTCATTGAACTTAATCCTCTCTTAATCATTTCGATAAATTATTTTTCAGACCATCAGTCCTCCTTTCTTTTCTCCTTCGTGAATGGTCCATCTAAGGTGCCAGGACTTATTACAATAAACATTTAGCACAGCAAAGCAAATACAGAAATAAAACGAGAAGTCGTGATCTTTATATCACCACACAGTTTGTTTCCGCTTATTGCCTATTCACTGTTTAGTGGAATCGAAACATTATTTTTGAAGATGGCGCTTCAAAGCCAAAAGAATAGTTTAATTCATCAATCAACCAAAGATTTAGGCTGAAGAATTGGGATTGTCATATAAAATAATATTTCAAATGCACTGATAAGAGCAGACTATATGGAAACCCGTTCTTTATTAACTTTGAATAACCATTTTAATTCAAAGGCTTCTCATATGGTAAAAATATAATGTGTGGAAATCACAAATAGTGATTCGACAACATCTACAGTACGAAGTATCGAATAGATTGTTGAAGGGAAAGCATAACTATTTTCGTGAATGGAAAAATAACATCCAATGCTGAAAGCCGATAATATTGGTGCAATGGATTTACCCCACAAAAATCACTCTAAATACAGAACATTTGATGGGAATATTTTAGTTTGCAATATTCCACTACGTTGCAAAAGTTAATTAATCATGCGTAAACGTGTTGTGTAAATCAAAGATTTTTCAGTTGCTTCACAGAAATAGAATCTTATCATTTCCTTGTTTTCTAAATGAGTCGCATCCATCATGAATTTCAAATGAAGGAGCTCCTTCTTCCGCAAACCTCCAACCTGTGAATGACCGGAGAAATCATATAGCAGTATCAATTCAAATTATGTAAACAAAATTCAAAAAAGCCTAATATGATCTCATATATAAAATTATATTGCTCAACTAGACCACATCCTAAAATATGATTTTCACAAAGTTGAATCAAGTAAAAGGTCATCATTATCCTTTTATTTATTAAAGATGTGAACTTCCTTTTCCATAATTGGTCGGATAGTCTAGTTGGTTATGGCATCTGCTTAACACGCAGAAAGTCCCCAGTTCGACCCTGGGTTCGATCAATAATTTATTTTTTTACATTTCTTTTTTTAAGTATCAGACTTCATGCCCTTGGGTCCATATTCTTACCAATGGCTCATGGATACATACCTATTATTGTACAAATTATAAAAGTGGTAGAAAAAAATAGAAGCATGCTCTATAAATCCGTACATAAGCCTAAGTTCGCTTGATCGATACAATACCATAGAATGGCTTGCTCGTACCGTTAAGAGCCGCTGGTTTCTTTAACGCTTGATGCTTTGTCAGACCGTAGTAACCGGGCCTTGCCGGGATATTAAAATGTGATTTCGAAGAACTGTTCGGCTGCAACGGAATTGTTGATGGTGCTAGCGGATGAATATCTGGAACGAACTGATGATCTGAAGAGGACTTCGTAACCTTGAGTTCAAGCTTCTTGTATGAAGGTAGTTTCACTCTTGGAATGGGAGAAAATGATGATTTATCAGGCGAAGAGGGGCCAAAAACATCGGACGGAGTAGAAATGGCTGGAATAACACCAGAACCCGTGCTTCCAAAAGCAGGTTCTCTTTCTTCCGAGTTCACGTGAATGGTAGAGTTATGCTGCTTCTTTAAAGGAATGTCGATATTCGTAGCCTTCCTCTTTCCAAAGGCGGGAGTGGTAGAAACTGACACCGGAGAGGGATATTTGGCCCTAATCTTTGACCAGAACGAAAGTGGAGGAGGATGTGGTGACAGAAACTTCGTATAATCAACAAGCTCATTTCCTTTCGATTTCTTTCCTCCTTTTTTCAGAGATGCGGCACGAGCCTTTGAAGAAATTAAAGTAACAGGACGTTTAGAAGTGGCAATCGACAAGTTAATCGATCGCGAAGGAACTGCAGCCATACCAGACGATGCAGCCGAAGCAGCTAGTTTGGTAGCTATAGGCTGTACGGGTGTCGGCTCCAACGAGCTCCTTTCACTAGAAGAGTCGGATTTGCTGATTTTGGATTCAGCCATCATGCTTCCGGTAGAGGATGCCAATCCTTTGTAAGAATCTGCAGGCGCTAAGTGCACCCCACCAGTATCAATAGATCTATTAAGAGAGGAGACAATAGAAGAGGATATTACCGGTAAGTGCGTATCGTCGAACTTAGGGGTATCCGCAATGTATGAAGTGAGAAGGGCAGTAGCCACTACAGTGACAGTGATAATCCTATTCGATGAGACAGACACGTCAAGTTGTCCTTCCGCCACTCTATTGTCACCCAAAGAATTGTACACGTCGGCAGCTCTCCTGAGAATTGATTTATCCCTAAAGATATCCGAGGTTGAAATTGGTGCCGAGAGATTCCTCTTATGCTCTTCAATCCCAAGCAGCTCTTCTCTCTGTTGCTTTTCCCGAACAAGCCTCTTCTGCTTTCTCTTTTCATACTCCGAAGAAATCCACTGCTGCTTAACGGCTTCTTTAGCCGGCGAAGGGTATAGGGTCTGTGCTCTTCTAATCACTCTTGCGCGAAGATCGTTGTCTCTATTTCTATCGATATTTACTTCTCTCCATCTTTTCTTCCTCTCTCTGTTTTCAATCCTTTTCCGTTCTTTCTCTCCTATATCCTTCAGAGTATGCGATCCACGTTCAGAAGAAAAGCCAATAACCTTAGTTACTGCAGATGTTACAGCATCCCTGATGCTAATAATTCTCTGCTTACTAAGCTCTGCATAAATATAACCAGAATCCACTTTAGAAAGATCCATATTCGATAATACAATATCCAATAGACTCTGCTGATGATCCATGCTGTTTATTTTCTTGTCTCCATTTGACAAAAATTTCCCTTTATCAGTGCCCATTCTCTGTCTCTGCAATGACAGAGTTTCGGCTATCGACATATGTGGACTTGGTACACTTGATATTTGCTTATTGAATGTAATCGGTCCATTCGCAGAGAAAGCCAAAACTGTCTTTTTAAGGGGCTTCTCGATTGTCGAAGAACGGTGGACACTACTCCCGACATAAGACTTCTCTTTGACAAATCGAGGTAAGCTTGCGCTGGAATAAGAACCGGTTTTGACTGATTCAGAAAATTGAGAAGAATGCTCTTGATTTATAGACGGCGACTTAGAGCCTTGTCCGGTCGCAAGATATTTTTGATACGCGGTAAGCAAGACTTGACCAGAAACACTGGGTTCATGTATTTCACTCTGCGGCTTGCCTAATTCAGTAAGATACTGTTGTGGAGTAGTTTTCATGGCAGTGGCAGACATAGCAGCATTGACCATCGATTGCGCAAGACCAGAAACAGAATGCTTATCTTTCATTGAATCGGTAAAAGAAAATGATATACCAGGAGTATGCGTTGTTGATGATGGAGATTCTGCAGCTGCAAATGCAGAAGAAATCCTTTTCACTTCAAGATTGTCCTCATTCAGGATGCCAGAAGTAGCCCGAAGGCTAGATATAAGGGCTTCCGGATTTTCTGACGCCATTTCCAGAGCCTTTTCCATAATATTATCCCATTGCTGTTCATTACCAGACCCTTTGAAGGCTTTCAGCGCGTCTTTGGATCTCCCTGTGGACCTCATCTTCTTTTCCGTTTTGCTCTTCTTTTCCTGCTTAGTCTCACGAAGAGTTGTCTCCATTACATTTTGTGCAACCTGTGCCAAGGCTTCTTGTAGTGTAGTGTCATCAGTTTCTGGCAAAACCGTCGAAATGGCGTCATTATCCGATTCTGACTCCAACGCCGACTCTGATCCGAGTTCGGAAGTAGAATCTGATCCAAATTGGATTTCTTCTGTTACAGAATCCTCGAATCCTGATTGTGAGGAATGCAAAGTATTCGAAATAGCTTCATTCAGACCCTTCGAAACACTGTCCTTGCTCTTGATACCCTTTTGTTTATCGTGTTGTAGTTGCTGCTGTTGCTGATCCTGTATAGGCACCTGCAATGCCTCTTCAATAGCTTTACTCAACTCCATCTCGGCAGCCTCGGCATTAAATCCATCATCCTGAGAGATGCTCGTTGTCATCATCTCACCACCATCTTGGACCCTTAAGGCCTCATAGATAACATCCTGCATTACCTGCATCTCGTTACCTGTATCACTATCCTTCTTGCCACCATCAGGAGAATAACCCGTGCTTACCTCTGAGCTGGCCATACTTATAGGTTGCCGTTCAAACCGTCCCGATCCATCTAATGCCTTTTCGGCCTCCTTGTCTATATCTGTGGAGTTCTGAGATTGCTTCAATGGCTTTCCAGCATCTTCAACTTTTAAAAAATCTGCATGAATGGCGTCCTCAAACACACTGTTAAGCGCACTAGCCTGACGTATCACTGGTTGCTTCTCAATAAATGTTTTCGGCTCCTCCTTATCCTCTGCATGTAACAGAGATACCGTATTGCTCACGAGTCGCGTAAGCAGTTCATTGGCACTTCCTGAAAGCTTTGCTGTTGAATCTGAATCCACGTCTTGTGTATAACCCTTGTTCTCATCCCTACTATGCTGGAAGACCTGACGGGTGGCAGCACTAGCTGCCTCACTAACCGCAGATTCAAGTTCCTTATCATACACCCCCGGAGAATAGTCCTGTTGCTGTGACATGCTCAATAATCCAAAATAGAGTTTCTTTTCTTATTGACTCTATCGTTCGTTATAAAGCTGATATCCGTATTACCAAGCTTTCTCACCGCAAAATCGGTTTATGATTCACTCAAACGTTAAAACTTGTATCACTTTAAAGTAAATAAAAGAAAGAAAAAAAAAGAAATGGAAGAACAAAAAAAATATGAATTACATGAAAATTTGAGGCTTCACATTTGAGACGCATGAAAAGTGCAGATTACGTCGATCGATCCATGATGGCTCGGATCCAAAGCATACTAAAAGGAGATTAAAACTGATAAATTCATTTAGACTAAGGCGTTATACCAAAGTAGTTCCCTAAGCATCGTAGTTTTGGGCAGAAATGTTTCCACCTTTACCGCTCCAGTTAATGTGAATATTCTTTCCAGCCTTCTTCTTATCGTCCTCATATTCAGGCAAGATTTGAAAAGTGTGAGCGCCAAAGTAATCTCTCTGGGCCTGCAATAAGTTGGCAGGAACTCTCTCAGATCTATAACCGTCGTAAAAGGCCAAAGCAGTAGAGTAGGCAGGTGTTGGAATACCGTTGAGAACGGCTTTTGCAACAGTCTTTCTCCAACCAGGTTGGGCTTTCATAACAGCAGATTCAAAGAATGGATGGAAAAGTAAGTTCTCGAGATCCTTGTGCTCTCTGTAAGCCTTGGTAATCTCTCCCAAAAATACAGACCGAATGATGCATCCTCCTCGCCACATCAAAGCGATCGATGGGAAGTTCAAGTCCCATTTGAACTCCTTGGCAGCCTCTCTAATTAGCATGAAACCCTGCGCGTAAGAAATGATCTTAGAGGCATACAAGGCCTGCTCCAAGTCGTCGATGAACTGCTTCTTCTCCGATTCCGAAATCTTCTCGACAGTCGGACCAGACAATATCTTGGAGGCTCTAACTCTCTCGCTTTTCAACGCAGATAAGCATCTAGAGAACACGGCCTCTCCAATTAAAGTGACTGGCATACCCTTGTCCAAGGCATCGATGGCAGTCCATTTACCCGTTCCTTTCTGTCCAGCTCTATCCATGATCTTCTCAACCATTGGAATGCCGTCCTCGTCGTTAAAAGCCAAAATATTTCTGGTAATCTCGATCAAGAAAGAATCAAGAACACCCTTGTTCCATCGGGCCATAACTTCAGAAATCTCCTTATCAGGCATACCTGCCAATCTCTTCATCAAGTCATAAGATTCACAGATTAACTGCATATCACCATATTCAATACCATTGTGCACCATTTTGACGTAATGGCCGGCACCGGCAGGTCCAACCCAATCACAACATGGCTCTCCGTCTGCTTTAGCGGCAACAGCTTGAAAGATGGGCTTAATAGCAGGCCATGCTTCAATTGAACCACCAGGCATCAACGAAGGACCATATCTGGCACCTTCTTCACCACCGGAAACACCGGAACCAACAAACAAAATATCCTTAGACTTCAAATACTCGTATCTCCTGGTAGTATCTGGGTAGTGGGAGTTGCCTCCATCAATGATAATATCACCCTTCTCTAAGAGAGGAAGCAACTGTTCAATAACACTGTCAACGGCACTTCCAGCTTTAATTAGCAGCATGACCTTTCTAGGTCTTTTCAAAGAGGCAATCATCTCTTCCAAAGAGTGGGTACCAATAACGCTCTTACCCTTGGCAGGACCTGCAAGGAACTCATCAACAACATCAGTATGTCTATTGAAAACGGCAACCGTGAAACCGTGATCGGCCATATTTAGAACCAAGTTCTGGCCCATCACGGCAAGGCCTATCATTGCAATATCAGCACTATCCATGTTAGTAAAAGGAAACTTACTGAGTAGGAGAAGAAGAAAAAAGATCGGTCACCTATAAGATAGATGCATGGCTCAACTGATTTGTTCTCCGTGAAAAACAAAATTGCCGGACTCCAATGAAAAATTTCTTAGAGAGCTGCATCTAGTTGAGCTAACTGGAACTGAACAACAAGGGAAATAGAAGAACTCGAGTTGTTAGTTGTTTCGTCCAATTGACAGACGTAAGAATAAACTGGTGTCAGCAATTTTGTGTTTACGAGAAGTAATCAAGGCAAAATGAAATAGGGATAAGCAAAACAGCAATGGACAGAACGAGACAAGGTAAGGCCATTGAATACTCAGCCAGCCTCTCTAACGGTGTCCTCATAAAAACTCATCCTATATTCAAAATAGCTGTTAATGCATTACTGGCAATTACTTACGTTTGTTGTGCCATCTTGAGAGTTAGCAATAGAAATTGTATAGAACACTAAAGTGGAAAATGAAATCGATTAGTCCAATCACCCTCAATTTGATGAAGAAAGGCGAATGGACACAAAATATATTTATATACAGTAATTTGCAAAAAAGAAATGCAAATTACGAACTCTCTGAAAGCTCAACTGCTTTACTAAGAAACCGAGAAGTCTATGTAAGCAACAGATAGGTTGAGAGTTTAGGGTGTTCTGTTCTTATAAGTCCGAAAAAACTTTTCTCGTTACGGGGATTAGGGGGCGGATACCACCGATCCATTTGCGGGGAAACTCAATTAGATTTCAAGATATGTGAAGACAACCGCAATGGCGGTAAAACGGACAAATACGTATGATGCTCATTGTCTACTCTTTTGAACAGATTGTCATCATATACGTGTCACGATCCGTAAACCGCAGCGAGTAAATTTTCTGGGGGATGAATGGGCAAACAGATTTACAACCAGACCGGACTCTGCTTCTTTCGGTTGGCAAATCCAATTTTGCTTCTTGTGGATATTGTCTAGCTCTATGAATATTGCGTTTTTTCGGAGGACAACACTCTTCTTCTCAGGAAAACAGGAATATGTGGTTACTTCATTTCTTTAGTGCTGGTACTAGTCTTCGGTCATCTCTAGAGTAAAATCGAAACAATATGGTGACTATCTTTCGATTTAATTGATAAAGACATACGTCTTCACTGTTGCATCAATTATCCACATACTCTTCCCTTGGTTATTATCAGTAGCTAGAAACAGTTACACCTTTATAGTAGTAGCACTTATATTATAGGACAAAGTTCCTATCTCCTTCCGATTTCGCACAATTTGCAACCGGAGCTCAATTCTGGGTTCCATCGTACAAGTTTATAAAAATATACCGGAAAAGACTCTTGAAACAAGAAAACTAAAATCAAAGAAAATTATGGCATAGCCTTTCTTCATGCCGTACGCTTAGATGCACCAGTGAAAAAGGAATCTTATTCGAATGCTCTGCAAAATCATAAAAAAGAGAAAATCTTTATGTAACATGTCTTCAGTCGGGTCCCGCTAGCTAAAGCAGTGCCTTGAATAATCCTATAGTCACAGAAAGTCTTTTTCTTGATCAATCCAAACCATATGCCTTTAATTCTATTGCTTTAAATACAGGATATCGGGTATATAAATTCATGGCAAGCCAGTCATCTTTGCAATGCGACGAGCTTCTCGGAGTCACAACTTATAGGATTTTCTTGAAAAATATCTTTCACTTTTCTTAAGCTAGGTTGTCAAGGAAACTGCATAGCTAGCAATATATTAGAATTACAAGAAAGATATACAATAAATCAATATAAATATCGAAATAGGAAAGACTAACTACATGAGTTTAATCAAGCCCAGAATATCCCAATAAATGCTAGTAACGGAATTATTGATCACTGCTACTTAGAATAAAGTAATTGATTGCTTTCGGTCACAGATATCCAAGGAATGGTTTACCTACTCATAGCTGACAGCTACGAAAAAAACAGAATATTCATTTACATCTGAGTCAAGGTTATTATTTTACATAAAGCACCCTACTATTTTTTGAAGTCATTTTAGACTTTGAATAAAAGCATCTTTTCTCATTTTCCTCTGTTGAACACTTAATACCAAAAAATTGGCCTCAAGATTGGAATGGGAAGATATCAGATTGAAAATAAATGCCGTTTTTTCACCTGCAAGGGCATTTTCAGGGATTTAATATTTGCATCAGGTGCATTGGGAACAGCTTTGGTTCTAGGAAAATTATAAAATTTATTGAAGGCAGCAGGATCTCCTCATAGTAACACCTTGAAAGTTGTTGATTTTATCAAGATGCCGAAAGATGTTGAGAAAGTGAACACTGTCTATGCCAATATCTTTCACACAGGCCTGCTAGATCGTACTTCGGAGTAACTTTTCCAAACAGAAAAGTCCTTATTGAAATTGAAGCTACTGCTTACCAAACTTCAAAGGCAAAATTATGATTCGATTCCTTCATTATCCCTCAGGCTCTCTGTCTTGACTTCATCAAAATAGATCGAGACGAAATTCCCCCACATTTTCGTCGAGATCCTGTTTTACTTCAAAATGTCACTTTATTAAACTTTTAACCTTTTTCATTTTCTTCTGATTGTAGCTCTAGGCTGTCAGACACCACTCTGATGGCAGAAATCGCCGAAAATTCCAACGAAAATTCACTGGCAGAAATTGGCGAAAGCCTAACAAGATTTCTTCCTAATTTCTGCCCGCTTTTTTTTGAATTATAGCCGTATTTAAGAGTTTGTATTATCATTTCAGACATAGGCTAGGCTGACCGAGTCGGCTACTGGAAATCGTTGCAGAAGTGGGTGCAATACATTTGGGCAATATTCTCCAGATGCTCGCCTAGATTAAATTAACCATCGTGATCAGAAGAGATATTAACAAGTTCAAGTCCCGTACTTGAAGTTTTCTTCTTTCTACTGCGCTCCCAGATCTCGAAGGATTTGCTCGTATTTTTTTCAAAAAAGAAGCATTGATTCAAAAGTGCTCGCTTACAAATGAAGAGAGCCTTCAATTCAAATAAGCTATATTATTTCCCTCTTCGGCCCATTCTATAAAAGTTCAATTTCTATTGCAATGACAACCATATTTAATCCTGATAATTGGCACTGGATCGATAGGGACTGTCTTCCTTGGGCGAAACAGTATCTAGAGGATAACCTCTCGAAAGTGGTCCTGCGCAAAGACGGTTATAACATTGCCGTCACAAAAGTCGGACCCATTACAGGTGATTGTGATATTACACAAAGAAAGGGTAAAGTGAGATGTCTTATCGAACTAATGGTGGATTTCTCTATAAAATTACAAAAAGGGGACGGTGAAGACTCTTCGTATGTGATAGGCCTTCCTGAGTTCGAGCATGACCAACTAGACAGCGATTACAATTTTGAGATTAGGGATGGAAATCCCGAGTATAAGCCATTCATTAGGAAGGAATTTCTTCCAATTGTTTTGGATATCTTCAAAGGGTTTCAGCAAGAACTTTTGGAAGAGCACAAGAATAGTTTACGCCACAATGCAGATTGAGAACTAATATATACCGTATATGTCACTAAGTAGATACTACATTTCCTAAAACCCATCCGGAACACCCTTGGCATTGCGCTGATCCTTTCTCCCTAAATAACAACCAATTCCTCCTTTGAATTGTGAATTGACACCTCCCTTATCGATCTGAATCCAAAGATATTCACCCTCAGAAATTCCTTGAAGCACTTTAAAACACTCCACTGAGTTATAGGGAATACCATTTTGAGGATCATAGTAAGAAGCAAATTCTCCGTTAATCAAGCACTTCTTTCTATGACCGTTGGGAAGATAAATCCCCACTGGCGCAGGTGTAGCAATTTCCACCTTGACTTCCTCCTGGGGGGTTTCAGATTGCAATTCTTCTACAATCCTGTACTTCTGTCCAAATCTTGGGAACTTCAGTAGACTCTTGAAACTGGCTTCTCTTTCATTTTTGATCTGCTCAAGACCAATGTCCGCTGTATCGTCTTGTTTGATGATACTGATGGTTCTATAACGCGGATCTCGCCGAGTAGCTGGAAGGTTTGACTGTTCCCCGAATAGGAAGGTCTTGATCTGTCCTTCACTTGGATCATGGTCGAACTCCTCTAATGAAACATAATTGACAGTGACGAATTGAGGAGGGCCTTCATACCTAGGAGTCTCCACCGTGGTCGCATCCACCGTGGTGGCATCCACTGTAGTCTTATCCACTAAATTGTCTTCTTCCTCCACGGCAGGTTTCTCGGACGGATATCCGTTCTCCGCTTCGTTTTCCGGTATGCTATTTTGAGGTACTTCATTAGGTATTTTGGATGATGCGAGACTTACCTCATTCTTATTCTCTGGTGTACCATCTGAACTGGCTTCGTTATCCTGTTGAGCTTTCTGTTTAGTTTCCATTCTAGTTTCCTGTTTAGTTTCCTGATCAGTTTCCTGTTTAACTTCCTGTGAATCTTGTGTAGCATCTTGCGTGTTATCTTGAGTAGCATCTTGTCTGACTTCCAGAGTAGTATTTTGGGTAGTATTTTGTGTAGTAACTTGTGTAGCACCTTGTGTAGCATCTTGTGTAGCATCTCGGACAACGTCCTGCGTAAATTCCCCGATAGATCCCTCTATGGACACGACTTTAACCTCTTTGTCCTCAGAAGTAGGCGTTTTCTTCTTTCTCTTTCCTCTCTTTCGCCTATTCCTAACTCTAAGTAGCTCTTCCTGCCTCTCCTTCTCTAACTCAATTTCTTCAACTTCGTCATTGGGAGTTATGTACACCCCAGTGCTATAAAATCGAAGAAATTCCTTAAGCTTAAGCTTTCTACTATTCGCAAGTTCTCTCTGTTTCCTTTTCCTATCTGCTTCTCTTTCAAAATAGCTATTCAACGAAAGTGTGTTTTCTTCCTCTGTAACTTTCGCTTCTTCCAACCGCTCTTCCAATGTTCTCTCGGTGTACTGTTCCTTAGGACGTGGTCTCACATACTTTTTCTCCTCTTCCTCCTTTTCCAGTCGTCTTCTGACTTCATCAGTCTTCTCAACTGTAGATCTTCTCGCAGAGTATCTTCTACGTGTAGGTAATACTGAAGGATATATTTTCACTTTCTTTTTTTGGGGCTGCTGAGGCTTCGCCGGAGTTACTGGCTTGATAAGAGGAATCATCGTTTGCTTCTCCCTCTTCTTTTGTTTCTGCCTTTTCAACTTCTCTTGTTTCTGTAATTCTCTCTCACCAGCACTATCATCTGCATTTGAATCCGAGGAATTGACTTCTGTATCAGAAGAGAAGTTTTCATCTAGATTGAATTCTTCTTCTTGTTCTTCTTCATCTTCCTCGCTCTGTTCAGTACCCTCGTGTTTTCGCTTATCGGTTATTTGATTTAAAGCGTCTTCCTCCCCCCCTTCCTCATCATCAGCAACGAATTCATCATCGTTCTCATCCTCCTCAAACAATAAATCCACGTCTTCTTTTCCATCTGCTGCTATCTCAGGTTCTCCAGCTTCTTCCATTGCTAACAGTTGTCTCATACGCGAGCCTGCATTGGCCCTTCTCTCTCTAGTCGCAATGATACTTTCAAAACCATCTGATTCTGACTCTGATTCAGAATCTGAGCTCAGTCCTGAATCTTTGATATCAGACATATCCAGTGATGATCGCACGTTCAAAGATCTGTGATAAAAGAAGAGATTCCTAATTTAAGCTGGAAACTTCACGCTCCCAGCTCGCGCTCTGTATGGTATTTTTTGTTATTGCGGTAAAGCTTCTTTTCTGAGACTCGTTCAGGGTTTTGATCTCCTTCCGTTTTTATGTCATCTGCGAATCTGATCCTTGCATGATGATTAGAAGGCAGATTTATACCACCCATAAACGATTGTTCCATTTTTCGTTAAAATGCTTCAATTCTCAGACTCATGCCATCGCAAAGCCTGACCTCACTGCCATTAACCCCTCTGAGAAATCGCACTTTAAGAACTTGGCAGCTACTTGGTGGGATGAAACCGGATCTCAAAGAATTCTACATAAAATGAACCTTCTAAGAATGGATTTCATTAATGATGTAATCAAGTCAAGGCTTTCATTGAACGAGGCCATTACGGATCCTGAACAGAAGGTGTTCATTCCGGGTTGGAACTTTCAGAACATCTTACCAGAGGAGGTTTCTCATGAGATACAGAAAGAAATTGACCAGGCTACTCGTGAAAAATGTGGAGACTTACAGTTGAAATGTCTAGATATTGGTTGTGGTGGTGGCATATTGAGCGAATCCTTGGCTAGGCTGTCTATAGTTGAATCAGTTAAAGGTATCGATATGACACCAGAAGTGATTCAAGTGGCCAAGCTGCACAAGAAATTGGACCCATTATTGGAGGATAAACTCAGTTACAAAGTGATCTCCCTAGAGCATATCGACGAGAAAGAAAAGTATGACGTGATCACTATGATGGAACTATTAGAGCACGTTGATTATCCTGCCATGATTGTGAAGGAGGCTCTTTCTCATTTGAACCCTGATGGATACCTCTTTATATCAACAATTAACAGAGACTTCGTCTCGTGGTTTACCACAATCTTTATGGGCGAGCATGTATTGAACATTGTCCCAGTGGGAACCCATACATATGGTAAGTACATCAAACAGAGAGAGCTTAAGGAGTTTGTGGATGAATTTCAAAAGGACTACCGAGTGGTAGACTCCAAGAACTGCGGCTATTTTCCCACCGTAGGTTGGTTCTTTACTGGTATTGAAAATATGGGAAACTACATGATGGCCATCAAAAGAAAAGAGTGAACCACGCCTATTCGTCCTGTACATATTAAATATACGTAATTATGTCATTGTGCCACCATTTCCTTCTCTTCTCCCTCGGATTGTTTATCGTCAATAAATGTAGGAAGCTTATCTGACTCCCCTATAGCCGAATCGGTCAAATAACTAGGCATAGACTCTCCTGCCAACTCGTTATTAGCCTCCACCTCGTCACCCAACGCATCAAGTTCAGCGTCTAGCTCACTTTCAGAGATATCGTCGGGAACATCGTACGACCGACCTAAAGCATCCTGTATCTCGTTCGACTGGTCAATTAAATCAAGCATCTCATCTTGCATGTCTTCAAGTTTATCGACATCAATCTTACCGTAGGTCTTTTTGAGTTCTTTGTTGCTGTGCTTCATAGCGTCCACGGTGATCATCGTATTTTTAAGGTTATCAGTAGTCATCTGCGCCTGCGAAATGTTCCATGATTGTGACATCAACTGATCTTTTTGTGCATCGAGCTGCTTTCTTTGCCTTAATAATTTCAACGCTCTCTGCTTGATGGCATTTTTTCCTGGTCCATCTCTCATCTTTGAAAGTTTCTGTTGATAAGTAGTTAATTCAGAATTAAGTTTGGAAATCTTCACGTCCAGACTGGAAATTCGTCCATCTATATTGTTCATGGCATCATTGAGAGTAGCTTTAGGGGCATTACTCCTCGTACCAAAGAGACGATTCATGCCTTATCTATATGAGAAGGGTAGTTATTGAAGTTCAGAAAGAGCCACCATATGGATTTTATGATAAAGCGCGAAGTGCCATCAAAAAGATAAAGGGTACTAATCGGCATATGAGCTCATAGGTTTTGTCATTTCTATTCAATTAAAAAACGTATCTATAGATTGTGCTCATCCATGTATTTGGTGATTTGCGGGATAGTAATTAGATCCACATTGTACTTTTTGCAGAAAGCATGTGTGTCAGGTAATCTCATCATCAAACCGTCCTCATCTCTTACAAGTTCACAAATGGCGGCTGCAGGTTGAAGGCCAGTCAACTGGCAGAGTTGAACACCGGCTTCAGTATGACCCTGTCTGCTCCTTAGTAATCCTTTCTTGGCTCTCAATGGTAAGCAATGACCAGGCTTAAGAAAGTCAGCCGGCTTAGAATCCGGATTGGCAATGGCATTGGCAGTAAGAGCTCTATCGTGGGCAGAAATACCCGTAGTGGTCCCCTCCTTAGCATCAGCAGTAATAGTGTATGCGGTACCATGACGATCGGTACTATGTGTGCTCATCAAAGGTAAGTCAAGCTTATCGGCTATTTCTTCAGAGACAGGTAGGCAAACGTATCCGGAAGAATGTCTAACTAAGAAAGCCATCTTTTCCTGAGTCACCCATTCTGCTGCTACAATAATGTCACCTTCGTTCTCTCTATCCTCATTGTCCATGACCACCACAAACCCCCCCTTCTTGAAATCTGCTAAAGCCTTCTCAATTGGTGTGAACTCGAATTCCGACATTCCGATTTGATGATACTGTTAAATAATGCAAGTGAGTAGAGCCACAAGATGACAATATGGTACTCCCCTTATGACCTTTTCTCCAAATATATATATAATCTAATCCTTCGCTATGGGCCTCGAAAAAGTTTGCCCCATCGGTTCTTCAATGCTTTGAATTTGTCATATACGGAAAATTTTTACTCATCTCGCTTAATTTACTTGGAAAGGCATATCTAAGCATTACTAATGCAGGTGTCCGTCTCATTTCTAACCAGTTTCTTCAAATTATGATGTAGTTAATTTTACATTCTATCAACTGGCGTAATACACAACACTCTCAAACCGTTGTTAAGAATTTGTCTTACAGCAGAGAAGAGTGCCAACCTGGCCAAAAGAACCTCCTTTGGTTCTCCCATCACTCTCAAGAACTTGTAAGTAGAAGAGAATTGGTGCGTAAGCTTGAATAAGTATGTCACTAACGTAGAAGGTTCATAGTTTTTAGAGGCATATCTCAATGTATCTGGGTAAGAGGCCATAATTCTGATCAAAGCGGTGGCCTTTTCCACACGTAACTTCAAGCTCCTTAACTGCTTCTCTTCTTCTTCCTCTGACAAATTAAGTTTCCTGATCTCCTCTTCATTACCGCATAAATTATCCATTGACATATTGGCAGTTAAAAGCTCCTCTGGACGAACTTGACAGTTTCTTTCGATAGATCTCAATCTAGAGTGTGCGTATTGCAAGTATGGACCAGTGTCACCTTCAGAAGAAAGCATTCGATCCCAGCCAAACTCGTAGTTGTTAACACGCTTAGCTTGCATATCCTGGATCATCACGGCAGAAATACCAACTTGGTCTGCCACCTTCTTTGGATCGTCTACCTGGGCAAACTTCTCTTTGTTTTGTTGCATAATCTCCAGCATTTTCTCCTGAACATTTTCCAAGATATCGTCTAGGAACACAACAGTACCCTTTCTGGTAGACATGCCCAACACCATACCAAAGCTAACGTGAACCAAATCTTTGGCCCATTTGTTTCCCATCATATCTAGGATGGTGAAAAACTGCTTTGTATGAAGATCTTGTTGAGAGGCAATCACGTAGATCATCTTGTCAAATTTGTAGGCGTTCTTTCTCTCAATTGCAGCACCCAAATCACGGGTAACATACAACGAGGTACCGTCACTCTTCTGAACCAACACCTTACCCAACTTCTTATGGCCAAGTTTTTTGAAATCCACGAGCCATGCACCTTTATCCTCTATGATTAATTCCTTCTCTTTCAATTTCTCTGTGACATCAGCAATGGTCATCTGAGAAACTTGTGATTCTCCAGAATACACATCGTATTTGATATTCAAACGGGCATACGTATCAACGTAACGCTTGATCGAAAGATCACGGAATTTCCTCCATAAAAACAAAGCTTTTTCATCTCCTTCTTCCATCTTCCTGAAGAAGGCCCTTGCCTGCCCGTCAGTACACGTATTTTCATCAAGTGGAATGCCGGTCTTCTCGGCCTCCTCTTTCTCAGCAGAAATGTCCTGGTTAATCCTCACGTAAACATGAAACAAATGCTGAATTGGGTTCTCAGCTAACTCCTTGTCGGAGCCATATTTTTTGAATCCAAGAGCAAGAACACCGAATTGCTTACCCCAGTCACCAATATAATTCATACGAATCACTTTCCATCCAAGTTTCTCATATAAATTGGATAAGAAACCACCGATAATGGTAGAACGTAAATGACCAGCATGGAATGGTTTGGCGATGTTTGGAGATGAAAACTCAACTAGAACAGTTTTATTTTTACCGAGAGGTGCAGAGCCGTATTCAGAGCCGCGCTTCAAAACATCAGGAGTCACCGTATTCAAAAGGAACTTAGGGCTAAAGAAAAACTGCAAGAATTTTCCAACAGGAACGACACGGTCAAGATATCCACCTAGTTCAAATTTTCCGGCAATATCCCCGGCCATTTGAACCAAATCTCCCTTTAATCTAAGCCGAGGTAATGGCACAAGCAAATCTCCCTTTTCCAGGACGATGGACCATTCCAAGCTCTCATATGCTATCTTCTTATCGACACCAGTGAGTTTGGTGAGTTGACCAGCGATGAAATTTCTGCAAAGGTCGACTACGTTGTATTCGGGGTAAGAACCTTCGATGTACTCTGGTGTCTCCAAGTTCAGTTTGGCCAACTGTGCAGCCAACTCTTCTCTAGATCCAGCCATAATTGAATTGATGTTAGTGGTAGTACCTCTAAACAATTGTTGCCCGTTTGATGTTTGTATGGTTCTCTTCTTTAGCAAAGATCCACAAATTGGTATGTATAGATGGTGATGTGCAGGAATTTTTCTTAAGCAACCACGTAATAACATAAACCACTTTTAAAACAAAAGCTTCTTTGAACAAATCTCTCCAAAGTTTAAGATTAGCTGGAAGCTCTCCATACGTACTGAAAATTTTTTCTTTTTATTTAGCGAATTTTCGCCGAGACTTTTCATTTCGCTAAAAATCATTTGAAGAATGAAAGCCAAGGAATGTGTATGCGCCCTTACACCACAGATATATTCTGTTCTATTCATTAAATCGTACATCTACTCTTCAGCATCTTTACATAACCAAGAGGCAGTAATATCCCACCTAGATCCTGGTGAATCGTAACTAATGTACTTCACAAACTTCATCACACTAGGATCACGGAACAGCAAGCAGAGCTTATTCCAGCACGCTTGGGATTCGTAAGCAACGGATTCATCTGAATCCGAAGACCTGTAGATAGCAGCTTCGTCTTCATATACCTTGCCTTCGCTTTCCTCCGGTTTTTCAGCCTCCTCATCCATCATACAAAGTTCATAAGCACCCCATTCACCGTGTTCCCAACCTGTAGTTGGAGTCAAATTCAAAGTGGCCTCAAGCACTCCGTCCAAGAACGAAGAATCATCTTCCTTTCGAGAACGCTCGTCGATCTTAGTTGCAAGAATAAAGTCGTGACCTGGCCTGAACCGTCTGATAAAAATCTTGTCCTTCAAAACTTCAAGTTTGGTCACTTGGTAGAGCCATTTGCCGAATGCAACACTTTTGAATAATGAGGCTAACTCACATAGTGATGCAGAAACTTCATTGTACGTCGTTGCATCGTTATCAGATTCGACTTTCATCTTCATTAATACCTCATCATGCTTCTCCTCATTATTTAATAGTTTGAAAATGTCTTCAGTGAGCTTAAAGTTAGGTTGCTCGTCTGCATATGTCTCGTTAATCCTCTGAATTGATTGCGCTGTCGAGATGTCCTCTTCCGGTTTGCCGTCAATGTACAGATATCTACGTTTGTGTGATGGAATTGCTAATTTCCAAGGGAAATTCACCTCTTCCTGCTTCGAAGGCATTGACGGATACTCATTCAATTCGAAATGTCTCATCTGCTTTCTGAACAATGTTGCGTATTCATCGTTTAAGAATGACACGATATCAACGACCGAATTCTCCGAGAAGGTATTTTGCAACTGTTTTATTGAACCCTCACTCATAAGCAGCGGATTCATGTACTTCATCAAATATTTGTTATCTTCAGCCGTCAAGTCAAGGGTGAACTGTTTAGCCTCTTGCTCAGATATATCATTCAACTCCATCTTGGGGAAATCGTACTCTTTCAACTCTTCAGTTTCAAGCTGTTCAAGAGTAGATTTCGATTCCGATTTTTCCTGTTCCCCTGGAATATAGCCATTGTCCCCTGGCTGGGGTACATGAAACCAGCCTTGCAATGAAAGTCTTTGCTTCGAGGAGATGACTTCTCCAACATCGTGAAACGAAAACCCGGGTTGAACTTTGAAGAAAGCAATCTGGTTAAACTGAGGACTAAGTTGAGCATATGGATCAGATTTTGGAACGTTAGGCACAATGGAATCAAACAATCTCAAGGCACCTCCATTAGATGGTTTCCACGTTCTATCAGGATCTGGCATGTAGAGGATGTAACTGACCCTTCTGGAGCCAATAACATCATCGTGAGTCAAAAGATGACAAGTCCTGTTGTATAAATGAATACTGATATCCATTTTGGAGCCACTCAACTTGCCACAGCCTGTGACAGAAGAAACTAAATCTCTGAAAGCCTGCGAGTAAAGAGCGGATCGCACTTTGTACAAACTTGGAAGACGCTTTCTCATATCTTCGGATAGTCCCGACAAGTTGGCCAAATCTCCACTCTGGAACACTTTATAAATGTCGGTTTCCTTCTTGGTGAAATGAATTTCGCTTAAGATCTCCTTTCTAACATTGCGTAGAATATCGTCATCAATCAAATTAGTAATAGACCCCCATGGATAAGGACCGGCCTTGTCAACCTGGTTTTTCAAGTTCTCCTCATATTCAGCTGTAAAAAGCTTTGGTTGAAAATAGCCCTTTGACCGAGCGTCTTCCTCCGCTGTCTGTCTGAGAGACATCGCACCAGGTTCTGTCACCTTCTGATTTTTGGTCGAATTCCCCCTATCAGGAAACTCATTTCTTCTCTTCTCGGTTGATTTAGAACGAGCTGGCGCCATTTTGTTGAGAGTATCAATAAATATAAAAGTATTGAATCAGGTTTAAGAGGGAAGCCGTAGACAAATGTAATGGTTCTATCCCCAGCAATCCTCTGCATGGCGCGAGTCGGCAGATAGATCTCAAGAAAAAAAAAGGAGCTAAATAAAAAACTTTTCAACCGATTTGATACCTCAAGGAATTTAGGGATTTCCAAAATCATGCAGTTCGAAGACAACAAGTTGCTTAAAAAAAGGCATATACGGTATCTAAGTATTTAAACAGAGTATGTTATTATGTTGTGCTATGAGATTCTTTTTTGTATGTAGGTTTGCGTTTGTCATAAATGTAAAGGCAGCCTCAACCAAATTAGTTACTTTAAATTGGACAACTTCATAGGAGTATCTGGGAGCAAATTGTGCAAAAGAAAATGTTTTTGAATAAAAAAGTTTACTCATTGGTAATGATGTCCTAAGTTACCTGTTTTGCTACTCTGGATATTTACAATCATATTCATTTAAGTTCTCTTTAATAATTAAATGCTTACCTTTTTTCTAATATATATTTTCAGACATTTACCGTTTGATGCACGATGCTACAAACCACAAATGAAATCCTAATATAATCGTTATTTCAAAAATGATACGCTTTGTGGTAGTTTGAAAAAGCTAACGCCTATTAAATGATTGTATGTAAAACACTAGAATCCGTGAAATAATTGAAGTGATTCTATAGGAAACTTGATATTTTCCATAATTAAGGTGACTCTGAATGAGTTATTTTGTAGGATAATCATATCATAGCTCAAAAAATGCTTGCTTTACTCGGTCTCAAGAAGAACTCAAGAAGAAGAAACCAAACATATACTAAGATCAACAGCCTTAAACAAACTTCAAGGGACATATGTCAAACTTCTCTTAAAGAATTGACAACAGACACCCTGGAAAACAAGGATTTGATTTATTGAGAGTATGAATGCTGCTCAAAGTTCATGTTGAGCAAAATACCATGTACGATGTTGTCTTTCGTATATTTGGAATGTTAGATGATATTTTAGATATACGGGATGTAAACGCCATTCCGAATTCGAGCATTGATGCAAGTCCATCTCTGTATACAACCAACTTCAAGACATCATGTATTCTTGGTTTCCTAGTCTGAAAAAATTTATTTCTGAGCTATGCTCTTTGACTGAAAACATGAAACATTATAACAAAATAATAGTTGACTTACTAAAAACATTAATAAAAATCCTTTGGCAAGAAATTCACAATCTCTTGGCTGAGCTAAACGTGATAGAGTTTATATTCAATAATAAAAATGAAATTGCATAAGTGGCCGAGCGGTCTAAGGCGACAGACTCAAGATCTGTTACTCGTGAGAGTGCGCAGGTTCGAATCCCGCCTTATGCAACGACGATTATTTTTTTTCATCTTTATAATTGGTTAACGTCCAAGTTCCATCGAAGACTAGACTTCACTCCCCTCTTTTTAGTTTGTCCTTCTGCCAATTGACATTTTCTTTCCTGGATTTTGTATTGTTGATTACATAATGTTTTTGCTTAGGCCAAGAACTGTATTGCACGGACATTTGCTAACTCAATCATTGGGGTTGCGGCAATTGCCAAAGATTTCACGGACATTCCATAACCTTGCTGTTGCCTTTAACGAACAAAAGGATAAGAAGAAGTACGTATTTCTTAAGAAGCAGAAGCTTGAAGGTTTTTCTTCCAGTACTGGTGAAGAAAAACCTCAACCATCTTCAGAACAGCAAGCCGAATTCAACGAAGCATATGGAGCTACCAAGAAAACTCAAACAACTTTTTGGGCTCTGGCCATTGTGTTCATTGCTGTTGCAGGTGTTGAAGTTTATAGGAAAAGAGATGAATTTATGAAGTGGTACAATAGTAAGGAAGCTCCTGATGCTGAATTGAATATAGAGTCTCCAAATGCGGAGATTTCTAGCAGGAAGGTGTTCCATTTGGACAAGAAATTACACAAAGTGACTAATCCAAATCCTTCAAGTGTTCCCGGATTATACGTTTGTGGTAACAACAAACATGGAATCTCATCTGAGGACTCTAAATTGGAGCAACAACTTGTTATGAAAAGGTTGAGTATTTTTGACAACGTTCTTGCCAGATCCGTTTGCTTGGGCAAAAAGTCCGGTGCCTTGGTGGATGATCATGGTGATTTATTTCAGTGGGGAGAGGGCTTTGGAGGCGATTCCAAACATCCAACAGTTAAAGGAGAAAATTTGCTCAAGGCTGAAATCAGCAATGATACAATATATGCTTTGAACTCCAAAGGTGAGGTAGTTTACCTACCAGAAAGCATGGAAGACCAGAAGTATTTCTCGAGTAAGAAAAAAACGTGGCTGGGTACCCAGGTAAAAGCTTTTAAGAGGCTTACTGTTACCGAGCCCATACAGGACATTCAATGCGGCAAAGAACACATTGTACTCCTCACTAGAGACGGAGAAGTTTATACTGCGGCTACAGGATTTTCAAAGCCAATCGAGAGATCATGGGGACAGTTTGGCTTACCAAACTTTTCACAATTTGATGAACCTCCCAGAATTAACGAGGTCCACAACGTGACACTTTTGAATAAGTTTGTGGAAGATGGCAAGCTCAGAAAGAGACATATCAAACAGATCGCTGCTGGAGACTTCTTCACGATGTGTTTGGACTCCATGGGCAGAGTTTGGGCCTTTGGAAAAAATACTTTTGGTTCAATTGGAAGAGAAATGGACTATAATTCAGAAGTGATTTCTTATCCGTCAGAGGTAAAACTTGTGTCCAAATACTTTAAACGGGACGAGCTTCCTCGGGGCATTAGCATCGCTGCAGGTGGAGATACTGCATTTGCTACTTATGCGTCTTCCAATATGTACCACCTTTTTGAGAAGTCTTTGCAGGAAGATGTATCGTTTGGTATGGAGGACATTAAAGATCAGGAGCTCGAAAATTTGGTGCATATGGCATGGGGTCATGGCTTAAAGGGACAGCTTGGATCGGGCCATTACATTCATGGGCAATATGAACCAACCAAGATCAAAAATTTGAATGATATCAAGGAATACAATGAAAGTACACAGAGGGTGGAGGAGATAGGCGTCAAGTCGTGGGCTGTTGGCGGAAGTCATATTATGGTTACATTGACCAACAACGATGTTTATGGATGGGGGGACAATGAATTTGGTCAACTAGGCAATGGCAGGCATGGCAGAGTTCCTGAAGCAGTTCCCATGCCTTCATTACTAGAACCAGATGATACCAGGAAGACTATGACTTTAACTGAGGTGATCAACGATCGCTTGCAATTGGCGGACACCAATAAATTCCAGCAAATTATCGCAGTTGGTCCTGATACAACTGCCGTGTATTACAAGAGAAAGTAATCTGACTTTTCTAGGAACTATTTATTCATTTATTTATTTATTAATTGCTTGTGATTGAATTTAGTAGGAACAGTGACAATTACGGAGTACGTCGAGAGCACCAGTTGGTGGCAGATTATTTGCAACGGATGGTTGCATTTCGCGCTGGTTGCATTTCCCGTTAGTTTTCCGAATTAATTTAGGAAACTTAAGTTCTTCAATTTATAACAGCCACTTTCTTTTTATTTTCTTTTAAATTGCATCAGTATTTTATTTTTTTTTTTTGGGAATCGGTAGAAAGGATAACTTATATGGGCAATCTAGCTGGCAACCATGCAGAGACTCAGCAAGGTCACGCCTACAAACAAGATTATAGTAAGCAAATCAATCTTACAGAAAAAGGGAAAAGTCGTTGCGGACAATCAGTTGCCACCATCAGAATACTCTATGGATGAAGTCGACGATGCAAGTATTGTTCAAAAACCAAGGGAGATATACTCGATGGTCAGGGGCATCAGTTCGTCATCAGATATTAAATTTCCACCGAACGGCGACCTTATCGACTCTGATTATCGAGTGCACATATTTATCGATGACATTGGCTACCGATTTTTCCAAGGGTGGCCTCGGGAAAAGTTTATCGATGCTAAGGATACAACGGTGAAAAATATGGTGAATCGGATGCTAAAAAGTTTTTCAAGTTTTGGATCGAGAATTGCCACCACATGTAAAAATGAACCTGAGGGGCTTCGCAAATTGGGGTTGTTGATGGTGGTACATGTGGAAGAATCATGGACGTTGCTTTGGATCCAATTTTCTAGTGTGGCTAGGTTTGCCAGATTTTACCAGGTTGACTCAACACCGAAGTTCATTAGCGAATTTCCGTACAACTTGAAAACCTTAACCAAAATTGTGGTTGCCCGGATTTTGGGTGTTGCGGATGTCGAGGATATGCTGCTATACTACCGCCACATTATGCCAATAATGGAGGACGAGACTTACTCCAACGAGGCATTACTTATATCTAACATCCGTGCAATCCTCAGTGGCTACCAGGAACATGGGTATAATGTAACCCCAGAGCAGATCAATTTTTCGCGGCGGGAGCTACCAGCAATGCTAAAAAAGTTTAGAGGGAGAAACCAACCAGGATCAGAGCCTGCACTTCGCACGGACGACAGCGGGTCTCCGGACGATGGTGATTTAAATGGCAGCTTTGATGTTAATAGCAAGCAGCAGGCGGTAGAACCTGTGAAGCCAAGTAAGAGAGGCCCACGTGTAAAAAAAATTGGGGTGGCTGTTGCCGCCGAAGATAAACCGCACAAGAGGGCTTATCATAGTGATAAGAGAAGGAAGAAATCTGAAATTATAGACGCAGCTACCTCGGAAATTGATATGGAATCAAAAATACCAGGCAGAACAGGCAGACCAGGCAGACCAGGTCGACTAGGTCAGCTAGGTATGTCAGATAGATCAGGTAAACCTGGTAGACCCGGAAGACCCCGTAGACCGGGACGTCCGAGAAAATCGGTTACTCGGCCACAGCTAGTTGCAAGCGAGGTATCTGGTGAGCAAGAAGAAATACTTGAGTCCATTATAGACTTGCCCATCTACGTGACACTCCAGAATCTGAAAGAGATCAAACGTATAATTCCATATGATCCAAACAAAATGGAACAATTGGCTGCAGATTTCAGAAAAGCATACGAGAACATCCAGCGTCGGTTCTATTCTCGATGGGCTGGTACTCCGAACACAACGGAGGCCGAAAGTGATGACAAAAATGTATTAGAAAGAGGCTACGCTGATAGGAGAATACAGAAGCGTGGGACATCGCAGAAGTCAGCATTCCCTATGTATGGGCCTACTCAGATAGAATACGAGATCCTGAAGAAGCAAGAGATTCTTGCAACTGGATCGCTGTACAAGAAGCTAACTCTTCTGAAAATAAACCCCAACCGTCAACAAATGAGATCAATCTCTAATGCAAGACGATGGATCAACCAAAGATTTAAATATAACCCATCTGACGACTGTGTCTATTATCTGAGGAATCCGGAGGTGATCATTCCAGATTATCATGATATCCCATATATCGTTATAGCCACGCATCTCCACTACAACTGCAGCAACGAGGCTAACACGTATAACGTTGTCAGGCGCAACTGGTACATTAGCCGGAAATGCATAAGGTATGTAATCCATAAATGCTATAAATGCGATAATTAAATAGGACTATATAAGGAAATAATGATGCAATAGGCTCACGAAGAGCTTCGGAACTAACCAGTTATAGATTCACCGGATCATTCTCGTATGTGCAGATTCATTCTCGTAATCTTCTTCATTTAATGTGGAAGAACTCACTCTTCTGCTACCTGTGAGATGACGATGCCTTTTCAGGTGAGTGCTTAAAGAATTCATGCTCTCCAAATTTTGTGAAATTGTTCTATTATTGACCACAGGAGTAACAATTGGTGCCTGCCTTTGTGGTCTTCTGCTTTTGGAAAAAAGATCTGATTCAATCAAAGTTGAATTGCCTCTGTACTCTGCTTCAGCATTGATGAATGAGGACTGTGAATCAGTCAACGACTCTAAAGGAAGATCCGGTTTATCATCCTCAGAGCTGTCCAGCGAATCATCCAATAAGGCCCGTAGATCACCAAATCTTGGTCGTTGTAGTATGCTTCTGTCCGGAACGTGCTCACTCTTACTAAGAAACTCAGTGAGTCCCAGATCCTTCCAATTAAGATTTCGTGACTTCTGCTTCAACCTATTCGCATAAGAAGAATTGAACATGGGATTGTTTCCGTTAATAATTGTGAGATCGCTTTCAGCCTCATCTGAATTTGATAGGAATTTCTGAAGAAGATTGTCTTTTGCATCTGTAGAAAGTGAGTAAGATCCCGGCGGTAGATTTACTTCGTCATATGGTGTAGTGTCACGATCCCAGAGCTCTTGAAACAGCACATACCGTTGCTCAGCCATATGAATGTATGAGTAGCTAGAGTCACGACTCATAATAACAAACAAATAACGGTAACAATGAAGGAACAAAAAGCACGCAAACAAGTCTGCTTAATATCAATAATCTCGATATCGACTATCTTGCACCGCCCGAGTTCTGAAACCGGGAAAAGCAATAATAATCGTGACTGTTTTCGTCACTCGCCTAATTTATATTACTTATTTCTAAGTTAACCTTTGTTCCTCTCCAAGTTCGCTATTGAATCAGTTTAATAGGTATGAAACTTACCTCCATTTTCAGATACATGCTCTTTGGCATGATAGTTGTCGATGCTAAAAATGTGGTCGATATTTCGATAAGTGACGAGGCTATAGCCGAGCTTTCTAAAAGGAGCCCTAAGAACACATTTGATGCTTTTCATTTGATTGTTGATGATGCTGCGCTTGGCACAGACAGCAACCATGTTAAGAGATCTCCCAAAAATATTGCTCATTTGAATCTTGTCGTTGATGAATCCAAACTCCTTGGAGAAACTGGGAAGTTACAGAGAAGATCTTCCAAGAACGTCGCCCATTTGGACTTGGTTATTGATGAAGACGAGCTACTCTCGAGACTCATCAAAAGAGACTCAAAGAACCTGGCCGATCTTGATTTTGTGATTGATGAAAAGGATCTTGTTGTCACAAAGATCAAGAAAGATAACGATGAAGAGTTTACCCAATTGGCTTTCAAGTTGACTGATGGCGATTCTAGCTACTCTTTTATTGCCGATCTTCCACAGAAGGTCGTCGCGAAGTTATCAAATGGATACCACCAACTCAAGTTAAAGTTCTCCAATGATTCACATGCGATTCCCGAAGTGGGTGATATTTATGACGCTGCTAAGAAATTAAAGTACACCTTGATGCCATCCGTGAAATCCGGCTCCTTGGCTACTGCTTTGAACGAGCACCCTGACATTAGCATATTTGCATCATATGTTCGCGATTTGAATGATCTCTACAATATGTGCGATTCTACTGACGACTTCAACATCAACGCTGCCGCCTCTTCCAAGGCCGAAAATATGCTTTTATTGTTTTCTCCTACCAATGAAGCCATATTGAGCCTACAAATGAAACCTTGGCAGTTTCCCAAGTCCGCTCATGCTTCTGATAGTGATGATGTGGCCCAGGAGAACATCAGACACTTTGTCGAGTCTCACATCGCGAAGGTGTCTTCAAAATCTTTCAACGCTGACAGAGTGGTGACGCTCAGCTCTTTGAATGGTAACACAATTTTTTTGAAGAATACAGACACAGGATTCATGTACAAGCTCAGTGAAACTGACCAATGGCTTACAATCAAGCGCATCGAAGTGTTGGACAATGGTGCATTGCTCAGCATTGACAGAACCATGTCATGGCCTGGTAAACAGTGAACGACGCTGTATTCAGTCTTTCTATTCTTTTAACACTTCTCTACTTGGTGGCGTCCGGCTTTTTTTCTCTTTCATTGGTTTATAGCTTTTTATTACCGTATATTTCGCATTATGATCTGAAGTAACTAAAATTACACGAACCGTACTTAAGCCACCTTAATGGAGGGTGGAACGATACCATTACACAAGTTGTCAAAGATTGCCTCCTTAGGCTTGAGTCTGTCCTTCGGTATCTTATTCTTAACAGATAGCTTAAATGAACCTGTACCAATACCCATTGTCTGTCCCAAGATAATTCTTTCGGAAACCCCTTCTACCTCGTCATTCTTCATATAGAAGGCTGCATCGAATAAATGATCAGTAGTCTTCTCGAACGAAGCCAACTGCAACACCGAATCTCTCATCTTGGCCAAACCAAATCTTGTAATACCCAAAACTTCCCCCTTATAGGTCATCACATCCCCCAATAATTGAAGATGACGTGGATCCACCACCATACCATGAGAACGCATCGTGTAATCGATTTCAGACACGATACTGGATCTAGCGGCTTCGATACCCAAAACATGGAAAATCTCAATTACGTGATTAGTATGCGTTTTGCTGGAGACAATTCCATCGGTAGCCATAACGTCTTTCAAGCCATAACCTTCAACAAGCAACTCCTTCCTGCCATCATCACGCACATTAATGACTGCCCTAGAGACTTCCGGCAAACCTTTGACAACCACTTTTGTCAACTGTCTCTTTAACAGTTGCATCTTATAAAACAACGCACTTTTCTGCAATCTGGCCTTTTCTTCAGGATCTCGGTTGGCTAGCGCAACGATTTCTCTCGAAGCAGTAGATCTAGATGATGGTTTACCGTTTTCAAGACACATCTCACTGACCAATATTTGAATCTTATTTCTGCCAACGACAGCGACATCCGATCTTGGAATCTTAAGCTTCGAAGCCACAATTGCATTGGCTATCTGACTTGTGGTCAATTCCAACTGTAATTTCTCTATTGTATCCAAGTCAACCTTAACTTGCAAGAAAGCCTGACCTTCCTTGTAAACATCCTCAATATAAAAAGCGAGATCTTCAAGAATGGACTTTTCAACTCTACCCTTAACGACTCGGGCTGCTCTTTCATCCTGATCATTCACCAGAACGGCTTTAATAATCGGGGTGGAGATGAACTTCGAAGCATTAATAATCTCTTTGATACGAGGCACACCTAAAGTAACATTCATCGAAGCGACACCAGCAAAGTGGAACGTCTTCAATGTCATCTGCGTACCAGGCTCACCAATAGAATGTGCACCAATGGCACCCACTGCAGTTCCAGGCTCAACTCTAGCTCTAACATACTTGGTAAGACACATATCAAGGAATTTCTTAATCATTGGACGTGAAATCTTATGCAATTTGTTAACAAGATGTTCTTCACTGGTCTCAGCATTCCTTGACGGGCTTTGGAGTTTAGAGTGCTTTTTCCTCATAGGATCCAAAGACTTTTCTTCTCTCAACTTAGCAATTATCTTCACCTTGCTAGAAATGAACTGCTTGATGGAGATATAGAAGTTTCTCTCGGCATCATACTTATCCACAAACTCAATCTTATCACAATCCTTTTTAGGAACAACCTTACCCACATTATCACGACGAATCAACCTATTCTTTAAAGGATCAAGTGTTAAGTTAACAAACTTTGTAACCTCATATGGATACAAGGCTCTATCATTATGATTCAAGGTGACAAAGAAGCAGTGTCCCCAAGTCCTTTCAAAGTTCACAGGAACAGCATTACCTTCCATATCCATAGGATCCAAGCCATCAGCACCGTATTTGAATTGCACGATACCATTACCAGAATTTCTGACGGTGCCGTCGTAAAGAGTACTCAAATCTTCCATGGACTTCATCAATCTTCTGGAGGTGTAACCGGTTTCGGCAGTCTTGACGGCAGTATCCACCAATCCTTCTCTACCTGAAATGGCATGGAAAAAAAATTCAGGGGGATTCAATCCGGAATAGAAGGAGTCACTGACGAAACCTTTCGATTGCGGAGTCTTGGAGTTTTTAAGAAAATGAGGTAGCGTTCTGTCTTGGAATCCATCAGGAACTCTATGACCAGAAATAATTTGTTGCCCCACAACAGCCACCATCTGGGAAACATTCAAAGTGGAACCCTTAGAGCCACAAGTGGCCATAATCAAAGGAGCGTTGGATGGTTCCAATTCTTTGATACAAATATCACCTACTTCTTCCCTAACTTTGGATAACAATCCACCAATTTTTGACTCCAAGGTCTCCTCTTCGTTACAACCAGGTTGCGTTTCCAACTTGCCCTTTTTGAACAACTCAATTAAGTCGTCACAACTCTTATAAGCGGCCCGAACCATCTCCTCCTTCTTCTCTTTGACAATCTCACTAGGGATCACATCGTTGATACCGATGGAGAAACCTTTCTCTCCCATATATCTTGCCGTCAATTTAGCCATTCTATTCATAGCCTGGCATGCTTCCTCTGCACCATAATCTCTAAGAATTGTATAAAAAAGAGACGTCTTCTTGCCTCCACCGAGAAGTGCTTTATCCATAACTCCCGACAACAATTGAGAGTTTCTTACAAGAACGTATCCATCGTTGCTGGACATTTCATTCCGTTTCCCAAGAGGAGGCGGAGAGAAAGTCTTACACTTGGAGTCGAAGTTAAGAAGCACATTGGATTCGTGGTTAGGCCTGATCAACAAGCTGTAGAGCTGCTTACCAGTCCACATGTAAACTGGTTTCATAACAGCCGGTGGAGGTAAGTCGAACTTGCTGGTGCCGTCAGACATCATCACACACATCTGTGTAAAGACTGCTCTATCATAGAAAGAATCCTTATGAGTGATCAAAAAGGAACCCGTGATAAAGTCCTGGGTGGCAGCAATGATAGGCTCTCCGGATTTAGGCGTCAACAAGTTACTTTTGACACCCATCAACGTGGCAGCTTCTGCTCTTGCTTCTTCAGTCTGGGGCACATGCAAATTCATTTCATCACCGTCGAAATCTGCATTATAGGGGGCGCATACACACTCATTGAAACGAAATGTTCTCCACGGTTTGACAGTGACATAATGTGCCAATATAGACAACCTATGCAACGACGGCTGTCTGTTGAATAACACCACATCTCCGTCAACAAGATGACGCTCAATAACATCACCATAACTCAAGCCTCTTGCAAGTTTATTTCTATCACCGTACCTCAAGTTTCTCTTCACATTTTCATTTTTTTTCATAATATAGTTAGCCCCAGGATGAACGTCAGGACCGTTTCTGGTCAACTGCTGCAACTTTTTCTTGTTGTATCGAGTGACCTTTTCAGGGTACGTTAAAACTTTGGCAACAAGTTCGGGAACAGCCACCTGATCCACACGAAGATTAGGATCAGGTGAAATCACCGTTCTGGCACTGAAATCGACTCTCTTACCGGATAAGTTACCTCTAAATCTACCTTGTTTACCCTTTAATCTCTGACAAAAGCCTCTGATAGGCTTGGAGGTCTTCGAACTACCACTGGATCCAGGCATCATATTAGGGGAAACAACATCAGAATTGATGTACATTGCCACGGCCAACTGAAGGTAGTCCCATTGCTCCATAAGAGAATTCAATGTGATACCTTTTTGAATACCAGCTCTAATCATAGAAGAAGTCCAGACAATTTCTGTCAACTTCACCGTCAAATCATCTTCATTCGAAGTGTTAGACTCCCCCATCATGACTGACGGACGAATGCAGACAGGTGGTGCGGGAAGGTATCGCCAGATGTACATTTCAGGCCTTCCACCTTTTGAAGGATCAATACCCAAGAGCTCACAGTCGGTTGGGGAAATCTGTTTGAACAAGTTGAGGACCTTAAGAGGATTCAGATCATCATAACAACGCTTATAAAACTTTTCCAAATCCGGATTCTCTTCGAAGAACATTTGGAAATCTTCATTCCATTGAGTTTTTTCCTCGGCACCTTTTTTACCAACCCATCTGAACGAATCGTGGATAATCTTCAAAGCGGCAGGACCACCACCTGCAGCGGCCCTTTTCACAACACCATTCAAGGCACCACATCTAAGACATCTTCTCTGCTTTTTGGACTGATCTAAAACTTTCCTGACGATCTTCATCTTGCGCAAGTTGTCTAGATCAGGTCTTCTTAGTTCAGTCAGAAACTTCCTCTTACAATTCTCATCCAATAACACAGCGGAACAATTCTTGCAGATCGTTTGTAGCACCTGAATAATTGCTTTAAAATAACCCACATGGAAAACAGGTAATGCCAACTTGATGTGACCAAAATGACCGTGACAAGTAGCCAAATTACCGTGACAGGTAACACATTCAGAAGCATTAGAAGAAATACCCATTCGAGGATCTAAGGCACCACTTTTCACTGGCAGTCTACCCCTATCTAAATCAAACAAGTTTCTGGTAGAAACTTCGACCTCAGATTGAGCTACAATTTCGGCATCTGAAAGTGCACCGAACTGAAGTCCAGATATACATTTTGGCGCCACATCAACAACCGTCTCTTTCATGATGTCTGTGTGTAATTTAAACTGGGCAGAATGAAGAGATAACAGTGACAAAACAGAGATCGGAAAATAAGCGAAGCGATAAATTTTGAGACGGAAATTTTTCACTCTTCAAAAGAAAGAAAGAAAAAAAAGGATGAGGAAGAGAGCTTAATGGAGAAGTAGACTGAACTAGTAAATATAATATTATTATAGAGATACAAGACTTTCTAAGCAGCGAACTTTTCAGACATATCTTGCGTGGCCGTTTCTAAGGAATTCTTTCCAATGAGAATTAAGCTGAGCTTTGGGACAACAGCATAGTCATTGAATACTCTTCTCGCATCAGGATTGATACCCTTTTTAGTATAGTCAAAGAATGCGTGATGAAGAGCGTGGCTCTCCAATACCTCGTCCTCATAGTGATAATATTCAAACTCAGAAATCTTCTCCTTATTCTTCTTGGAACGTTTTTTGTGACAATCATCCTCACCGTCATCATTCAGTTCCTTGTCAACTTCAGAGTCAATCATCTGATATACTCTGGATGGAATTAAAAAGTAGTCATATTTAAATCCTGCCTTATCTATTTCTTCCATTAGCATTCTGTACATTGGAGGGGCAGTTTCAACAGGCATATTGATCAATCTTTCAGAGAAAATTAGGGCCAATTTTCGTTTTGAGGAAGGTGACAAAAGTTGGCGCAACATGGCATTGAACTGGGGGTGCTTCCCCGTCTTTTCAAATAAATATTGACTCAACTTCTTCACGGGGTCTTTTGATAGATTATCCGTCAACCCCGTCACGGAAATTATAGAGAACGGATCGCTATCCTTACCATCAGTCTTAACAGTTGTTCCCACTTGATTGGTTGAAAGTAAAATGTCTGCCATCTCAGAGAGGGGGAAAAGAAGTGAATCCCCCTGGAAAAGCTGCCTTAAGAAGTTCTTGGTAGCCGAGAAATCTGCCTTGGGATCTAAGTTAAAGAAATCGAAGTCCACATTAACGGTATCGACCTCATCCCTCAGTTCTTCGTCATCGCTGGATGAGAGCGAAATATCAGATTCTGAATGCTCTTCTCTTTCAATATCTTTTTGGGTTCTTTTAGGCATGATACAGGTGGTTTCACAACACGAAGAAGAAACTATAATGGAAAAGAGTTCACCATATGAAAATTTTATAGAGTGTCTAAAGGGCATCGCTAAACTAAAGTGAAAAATTAAAGAGCCTCGGATTACAGAATCAAGTAGATATAGTTTGTTCTTACTGCTTTATTTGGTATGTCCATAATAGCGGGTTATTCTTCGTCAAGCTCAGAAGATGAATCTGAGAAACAGCAGTTGACCACTCTTCCTATGCGTATCATTTCGGGCGGGAGAAAGACTATCACTGGCTATATCCAGCAGGAAGCGGTGGATCCGTTGAAGTTTGATACCAATAAACGATTATACGATAGGCTGGATGGTACCAAATCTCCAAATAACTCATATTTTACTGTTTCGAAGAGAGAATCACAGAAAATCAAAAGACAACGAAAGGACAAAGGTGATTCATCACAGCTCGACGGTAATAATGCATACAGAGGACCATGGGCTAGTGAGAAATCATCGTCCAGCGATGAAGAAAGTGATAGGGCTGAGGTTTCACGCAACTATACAGTGGAGCTTCCTCCTGATTTAGAAAATGGGGTTGGTAATGGCGTTAAACCTTCGGAAACTTCCGAATACTTTCCAACTTCAACCTCATCTGGAATACTTACTCCTCCTTCGTCAAATCGGATCAACTTTCTTAATTCCCAACCAGGAGCTCAGAAATGCTATGTTCCGAAAAAGAAGGTATATATCTATACGGCACATAGAGGAGGCGTTCAGGCAATTCAATTCTTGCCAAACACCGGACATCTACTATTATCTTGCGGTAACGACTCTGAAATCAAAATATGGGACGTATATGGCAATAGGGAACTTTTAAGGGGCTATTATGGCCATACAAAGGCGGTAAAAAATGTGCAGTTTAATTCAGATGGCACGAAGTTTCTCAGCTGCTCTTACGACAAATGGGTCAAATTATGGGACACAGAAACAGGTAAATGCACGTATAAAAAGAAGCTTCGAGGTTTCCCCAGCGTGGCAAAGTTTAATCCAAACAACCAGAACGAATTTCTTGTTGGAACAAATAAGATGACTGTGGAGCATTATGACATTTCTGCGGACGAGATTATTCAAACCTACGAGCATCACACTGGAGCCATCAACTACCTTGAATTCATAGCGGAAAACAAGAACTTTGTCACAAGTTCAGAGGATAAATCATTAAAAGTGTGGGATCTTCGGATTAATATGCCTATAAAGCAGATAGCCGATCCCAAACAGCACTCTATGCCGTATCTTAGACTACATCCAGACGGCAGATACTTTGTGGCACAGTCTATGGACAATACTATCGTTACTTTTAGTACTAAGAAAACTGACAAATTCCGCAAAAATAAGAGGAAACTATTCAAAGGCCACAATTCGGCAGGTTACTCTGTGGGATTACAATTTTCTCCTGACGGACGTAACTTGATTAGCGGAGACTCATATGGCTACACATATTTCTGGGATTGGAATACGACAAGATTGATCAAGAAGATTAAAGTGGACGACAAAGTGATCAGCTGCGTAGATGCGCATCCACTAGAGACTAGCATTGTGGCCATGGCCGGACTCAGCGGTAATATATACTTGTACGATTAAATTACAAATCTTATGTATGTGCTTAAGCATAGAAAGACACCGACTTATTCTTTCTTGCTTGAACCTCGCTTATACCTTCAATGAAATCTTCGTGCTTGACGACAGACTGTCCAGTTCTAAGCGCAATCATACCGGCCTCAACGGTAACAGCCTTCAACTGAGCACCATTGAACTCGTCGGTCGATCTAGCCAATTCCTGCCAGTTGACGTTGTCATCAACGGACATCTTACGGGCATGAATCTGTAGGATCTGGGCCCGAGCATCTTCTGAAGGTAGTGGGAACTCAATTTTTCTATCCAATCTTCCCGATCTTAGAAGGGCAGGGTCCAAGACATCCACTCTGTTAGTGGCAGCTAACACTTTAACTCGATCATCCGATCCAAAACCATCCAACTGGTTCAACAATTCCAACATGGTTCTCTGCACCTCTCTGTCACCACTTTTATCAGAATCAAATCTCTTTGTACCAATAGCATCCAACTCATCGATGAATATGATGGTAGGAGCTTTCTCTTTAGCCAATTCAAACGCATCTCTAACCAGCTTAGCACCGTCACCAATGAACATCTGCACTAACTGTGGAGCAGCCAATTTTAAGAAGGTGGCATTGGTTTGAGCGGCACACGCACGTGCAAGTAACGTCTTACCAGTTCCTGGAGGTCCGTACATTAATGCACCCTTTGGAGGTTTAATACCTAGCTTTTTGAATTTATCAGCCTGTTGCATAGGGAGAACCACTGCCTCAACCAATTCCTCAACCTGCTTATCCAAACCACCGATATCTGCATAGGTCTCTGTAGGTTTTTCGTCGACTTCCATCGCCTTCACACGCGAGTCGTACTCTGCTGGCAACTTATCAAGAATCAAATAGGAATCTTTATTAACACCAATAAGATCACCGGGTTTCAGTTTATCGGGCTCAACCAACCCAACCATCGGAAGAAACACCGTCTGACGTGTGGATGTCTTAATGACAGCGGACTTACCCACCCTGGTGGACTCGATATCAACGTTGGCTCCCTCATTAGTGGCGTCTTCATCCGGATTCATGTCCAACAATTCCACCACATTACCCACAAGATAGGGTAATTGCTTGTTATTCTTAATCTTTTCCTTGTTGTCTTTTATTTTCTCTAGCATCACCGATTTTTCGTGCTGAAGACGCAAGAGCTCCGAACGGAACAACTTGATTTCATTATCAAGTAGCTTTGTTCGGTTAATAATGTCCGTTGTGGACGAGTTTAGGATCTCGTCATCAATCTCAATATCCTGGTTATCATCCAAGTCTTCTAAAGTCGGCATGGTTGCTATCTACGTGAGTATTCTTCTCAGGAGGGCAAGGAACAGATAGAACCATCAATTTGCACTTTACTTGGCACTTACCTTTTTCCGCTTTTTTCGTATTCTTGCCACACAAATCACCCGAAAGACATCCGTACACCGCAAAAGAGAAACAGGGACAACCTTGCTGAACAATTACTCTCTGTATGCCTACAAGTACCCGTTTAATCACTCACTATATTACATTTATATGTCAATCCTCCTCAATCTATTGGGAATTACCACTCTTCTGCAACTCCGCACGCAATCTCTCCGTAAAATCGTCATTATCATCATCATGATCCTCCCAACTCTCGTCCCAAAGGTGATCATGTTGGGTCTTACCAATAGTGTGATTATCATCCCAATCTAAATATCATGTTAGTATTTGGTACCAATATCGCAATGTCCTGTGCTGTTACTTACCATCCTCTGGAAAATCCTCAAACTCATCATCCTCTTCGAGAGTTTTGATAGCTTGCACTTTATCTTCCGTTGTCTTCTCAGCTTTCTTCTCTACTGTAGCGTCTTTAACCATGATGAGAGAGATTCTTTCTATGAAAGCAGAAGAACAAACAAAGAAAGTATCGAAGTTCACTCAGCTTTTTCCGCCCTTGAGTCAATCTTTAAAACTTCCCTCGCATAGACCCTAGCCTGACGTCGATCGACTTAAGCAGATCTAATCACTTGTTCTCAATTCAACTAATTTCCCCACCTGAATGACAATCCCTCAAAATTCATCAGCCCTTTACTTCTTCTTGGTTATCAATGGATGACAGTGTTGTTAATGCAAGTTTCATTCCGGAGGAGCACATTTTCTCCGGGAAGAGAAATCCACCTCTAATAAAGGTGACTTCACCCAAAATCTCTGTTGCTCTTTTCTCTATCTACCCTCTTATCATTACCCTTAATAGGTTTTTAGCCATCATTACATGGACAGGAGATGACTCGTACTTTAATATCATTGTTGTCGCAAGTTTTGCCATTTCTGTATGGTACTGGACATTTATTTCCCATATTATTTTACCTGTCCTTTGTTGCACCACATTCTGCTCGACTATATGGTTCGTGAAGACCACTTTCACTGATTATAATCTCTCTGAATCCCCTCCGACGTTGGAGGAGATTCTCGATGCTTTGGTAAACATCAGTTCCCGGTGTCAATTTCTATGTCGCCCATTTAGGATTATTCCCAGGACCAAAGTTTACCATCTATTTCTCACATCGGTTATTGTGGGAACTCCATTACATTATTTTCTCGTATCCAAGGTGTTGGGGTTAAGAGCCTATGTTATGGTGATGGGTTGTTTTATTTTGACCTTTAATTCTGACTGGGCCATGGCTACAAGAAGAATCTTTTGGAGAAGCGGACTAATAAGACGCATAACCATGCTGCTTACAGGTACAAAAATTTCTATGACTGACAAAGGAATTGATAACAACTTAATGAAATATAGAGTCAAGAGCTCCAACAAGTTTGGTTCTAAGGTGGTGGAATTTGAAGTGTTTGAGAACCAGCGAAGATGGTTTGGTGTCGGCTGGTCCGACTCTTTGCTTCCCATAGAACGTCAGCACTATACAAACGAGTATCTAAAGCAATGCTGCGATACTTTGGATTCATACAACTTTCCGAATCTGCCAGAAATGTCCGGTTTATCTGAGTTGTCTGAAAAACATCCTTGGAAATGGATGGATGAACACTGGAAAATCGACCGTGAGTTCTGTAAAGGTAAAGACCCCGACGGATGGATTTATTATGACAATACATGGGGCGGCATGTCATATCAGGACTCGATTAGCAAGTTTACGAGGACTAGAAGGTTGATTAGAAGGGCATTATTGAAACTAGTCTGACTATATCTATCCTCCCTTTTTTACCTTTATTGAGTAATGATGACATAATCACTTACCTCAGCGTCATATTTGTTTTTTCGGCGCATATTGTTCGTCGCTCAGCAAAGAAAACTTGGTTTGCCGAAAAAAAACGAATGTTGCTTGTTAGTAGCTTTGGGTGCCCCTATATTCGATAGACAGATAATTAGAAGTCTTTTTTTTACACGCAGCTGCTGAACACAAGGCTAGTTTAGACAGTCACACCGTTTTTTGTACCTTATTCATCATTTGGTACTTATCTATACGGCTATTCCATCACCATCCGTTTTGCCCGTTTTCATATATAAAGCGAAGAAAAATTTTCCCTCGCTGAGAAAAAGTCGCGTCCATAGGACGGAAAAGATATAATCATCTCTACCCACAAGACGAGGTGTTCAATGCCCACGACAATACCCGGATCATTCATAAAGGGACCCGTCAAAGGACCCATATCGATGCCCGCAAATGAATCCATCAATGAAATCGAAAATATTCCTATTGAGAAAGTAAAGAGAGAGGCTATAGACAAACGGCGTCAGGATAGTAACAATATAGTGAAAGAGCGCAAGAGAAGGCTTTCTGAGCTTTATTGCGTGTCCAGATTACCTTTACTACCGTTATCCAATGACCAAATGTTACAAATTAAGGATATGCTTGCCCTTTTTTTAGAAAAGAATGATCTTGAAAAGGGTTACGAGTTTAGTATCTCGGCGCTGGCGCACGAGAAGAGGGACTTGGTTACCGAGGACGCCGAAAATGACACAAGGCCTCCGAAGAAGTTACAGAAGACTTTGCCTATTCAAGCCTCAGAAATCCTCACTCGGAAACATATTGAACTGTCACCGGATGAGGCACCTACACTTTCCAGTATGATACATAAGTACACAGAGCAACGTGAAGCGGGACGTGCGGACGAAAAGGTGAAACGCGATTTGGATTACGAGAATGTGGAGATTAAGAAGTTACTAGTTACACTCATGCCAGAGAGAAAGCCGCATAAGGTTGCAGCAGCGCGATCATTAACGGAGATGTTCTATCATCAACAAACGCTTCAGCTGCCAAAATTGCTTTTAAGGGCCCGCAAAACGCTTACTTCCGAGTCCTTTGAAACATCCCTTGTGGAAGGGAAGGTTTCAGTCTTATATTCAAGGATAGAAGAATTGAAAAGGAAACACAGCTGGTCGTTACGGCAACCAAGAAAATATCTAGAACCTTTTTTAATGAAAGGACGAAAGACCCATTGGGATTACTTATTAAGTGAGAGTAAGTGGCTGGCTACAGATATGAAGCAAGAACGAAGGTTTAAGGTGGCACAATGCTATTTCGTTTCACAGGCAGTTCAAGATTACTGGAGTTATGGTAAGGTGTGCTGTATTAAAACGAAGCCGATTGTTTATTTGAAGGATGTCGAGATAGAATCAAAAGTGACGACAGGTACCGAGGTTCAAGTGGTTTCGAATGATGCACAAGGATATCCTGCAAATGGTGTAACTGAAGATGTTACTATGACGGACGCTGGTGCAGATGCTTCTGCAGATGCTCCGGCGACTGAAGTCCATCCAGAGGTCGACGATCAAGGGACAAAATCAGCAGAAGGTGAGGATAAATCCATCAGGGAGCCTCAAGTAGATGGAGACTGCGATAAAGATGTTTCCACTCACGAAGGTCCCAAAATAATAAATCTAGTGGACATAGTAGTCGAGGAAGCCACAAATGTTGATGGCGACGCAGGGATCTCTTCGAAAAAGGAAAACGATGACGAGACAGTAAAGGAGATTACCATTAGGGATGCTCCTATGGTGTCTTCAGAGCAAGAGCCAATTGTTATTGAGGCTGAAAAGGAAGTGGAAAAATTGAGACATGATCCTATGATGTCGTACGCTCCCTTAGAAAAGACTGCTCACTTCTTTTTACATGCTTCCCTGGATACATTCACTCCTACTGAAGTTTCAATTGTGGAACACTTACCTGCTTATGACCCATTCTCTGAGAAGGAGCCGGATCATATTGTGGATAGAGACTTGTATGGCCATGTGTCTGCACTTCTTCCACCACCAGATGAGGAACCCGAGTGGGAAAAAATTGTATTTCGACAGCAGGACGATGCGGACAAGCATATTGCAACTTACCAGAAGGCATTATTTGGCCCGTACAGGCGGTTCAACGTGCTTAAACCACCCAAACCTCCTTCGATTCGTAATATCGAGCTTCGGATTCCCACCATCTGGCTTCCTCAGGATGACAGGTATCTCATTAAATATGTGACGGAGTTCTCATTCAATTGGGAGATTATATCTGCTCACTTGTCTTCCCAGCCTACACTCCGGTACTTCTCCAATATTGAACGCCGCACTCCTTGGCAGTGCTTTGAGAGATACATTCAATTAAATAACCGTTTCCGCTTCAGTGATATGCGCGGAGTTTATACCATTGCAGCTAAGGAATGGCTCGAGGCCGCGCATAGAGTTCAGGCCACGACACGACGCCGTATTTCGCCTCTCGGTGTTGGTCAAGAGTCTATTCAGCGTGGCAACAGGAGGCTTCGTTGGGCCTCCATGTTAGAGGCGATTCGCAAGCTCATGAAGAAACGGGAGAGTATTCAAAGGCCTGCCCCTCAAGAGAGGAAGCCTGCAGAAATAGGTTCGTTTGAAACGCCAAGTCCAGAGGATCTTTCCAAGCTTAAATGGGAGCGTGACAAGGCAATTCAACAGGCGTATGTGGCTGCCAATCCTAAGGGATACAATGATCGAGTCCGTGCTAATCCGTCTGTTGGTAATGGCGTTAGATCAGCAGTAGCAGCAGCTACCGCAAGTCACATTGTAACCAATGGTGTTCATCAGCATGACGGGGGAATGGCTGTAAATCAGAGACACGGGCAATCCCGGCCGATGTCTTTACAGGCTACTGTCTCCGCTGCTTCTGCTGCAGGATATACGCCCGAGCAGATTCAAAGACTTGTTCAAATTCAGAGACAGCGTCAAAAACAGGCTTTGGCTCAAAGAGTACGTCAAGTAAGAAGCGCGGATAGTAATTCTGTTGGTGGCTCCATGTCCGCTTCTAGTTCTAGAGCGTCTTCTACTGTTCCTACTCCATTGCAAGGCCATGCAGGACTCGCCAGACCGCAAACACAACCACCAGCTTCCACGTTTTCATCCCCATCCACACCTGCTCCTACCCCGGAACAAGTTCTCGCGGCTGCGGCTGGCCAGCATGCTGGCCGGGGGTCGCCGGTTGCATCGAACCTATCAATTTCATCACCTGTGCATAGAAGTTCCCCTCGTATAAGTTTTACAACAGCTCAGGTGTCTGCAATTATAAGCCAAATCCAAACCAGAAATCCCAATCTTTCGAAGGACCAGGTGTCCCGTCTGGCTGTGGCATATCTTGCAAACTACCAGCAGAAGCTCACACAAAGGCAGAAGCAAGGTCAACACGCTCAACAAATTCAACAAGCTCAACGCTCGAGCAGATCATCTCCTATACCTGCTATCTCTTCTCCTCGAAATCAGAATGTTCCCATGGGTAAAAGGGCTCCTCGCAAGCAGCTCACGCCGCAACAGTTGGCTATGCTTGCGGAGAACCCTAAGCTCACCCCTCAGCAACGCCAACAGGTGCAGATTCTGCAACAGCAGCAGCAGCAACAGATTCAGAGAAGGCAGCAGCAAGCTAAGGTTTTGCAGCATACGAATGACGATAGCGGCAGTCCCTCTGGAAACGGTTCGCATCATACACCTACTCCAGAAGAAATTCAACTAGCAATGAACCGACGTCGTACTGTTCGAGACAGTAATATGGTGGTTTCAGAAGTAGCTCGTAGCCCACAGAAGTCTTCGACGCCCAGTGGGTCTCCACACTCGGTCGCTGGCGCCAACTTAAATTTGGAGGTCATCGAAAACGACCTTTTAAACGCGGACTTCTCATTTCTTGAAGGTGCATGGTTATCATCATCACCACACGTTGGAAACGCGTCATTGTCAAATGACGAGCCAAACAACACGATGTAACACTAATAAGATGGCTTATGATAAAGAATTACGAACACATAACAAATGTAATACTTATAATATACTTTACTTTGAAAAACGAGAAAAGGAATCACCTTCTGTTCATTTTAGAGAGACAGACATCACACCTTGCTCCTCTATCGGGATGCCGGCAAGCTGGTAAGAGCATTTAAACTTTAGTTTAAGGTTGTCAAAGGGCTTATGTTCCTTTTGGCTGATGGTAGCAGCTTGTGAAATTCCATCAGTAACGCCTGCGCTTAAACTCAAGGTGGATGGAGACTTCAGGTTCAAATCAAACTGCTTTGTGACCGCCAGAGAAAACTGTAATTGGGTAATCTGCTTCGTGATAGTAAGATTACTGAAATGGAATGTCAGATCAACAGATGAAGCCTGCTTAGAGTTAACAGTATATGTTATTTTCAAGTTTTCAGATTGGTTGAGGAGTGAAGAGGATGGTTTGGAAGAAAGGTTGAACTGAAATGGATCGAATTGAGCTGTCGCAGAAGTAGGAGATACAACAGAAGCAGCCGCAGCAGCAGAAGTTGCAGGAGCTCCAAAGCCAGCCAACAAGTAATTAGTGGCAGCGGCACTTTTAGTAGCCTTTTTCTCAGGTTCTGGGGTACCTAAAAGGTTGATGGCTCCGCCGCCAAGAGTTGTGGATTGAGGATTATGGTTGGAGTCAAATGTAAGACCTCCCAAATCACTCAAAAGATCAGCTATAGCATCACCAGTAGAGGCAGCCATACCAGAAGAAGATATAGCAGCAGCGGAAACACCTGAAGGATAGTTTGACACAGGAGAATTATCGTCGACGTCATCGTCGTCAAAATCGATCAAATTCATAGTTGGTGCGCCACCGGGAACCTTAATTTGGGCAGCAGCAGTAGCGTCACCTTTAGTAAGTAAAGCAACTTTCTGGAGAACAATGTTAAGCTTATCGTTTAGTTTCAATAACCTCTGGACACTTTCATCGTCGTCAGATTCCTCTTGTATAATCTTCTGTAACTTTGGTTGCGCAACCTTTATGGCCGAAATGAGCTCTTGAACAGTGCCGTCAGAGGTATCTAATGAGCCAACATTGGTAGCATTGGTCAAAATCTCGTCCAATAAATCTGCCTTTCGGCCGACCTTATCCAACTCCTCGTGGACCTGCTGTCTTGTCTGCTCATAACTTTCATCTTCTTTGAATCCAGACATGATCTTCATAAGGTCATTGGCCTCTTTCAAGTCCTGTGGTCTACCACGACGAATTAATTCCTGTAATTTAGCACTTTGTGCAACATGCTCTTCGTCCCGTAATTCCTCAATGGACTTCAAGTTGTCACTTGGATTCAAAACGGCAGCATCCTCGGATTTAACAGACGGGAAATCGTATCCCTTACTTCTCAACAATCTGTACATATCACGGATGTATCCTAAATCTTCCTTATATCTTGAAGTTTTGCAAATTGTCTGGACCCATTCTGAAATTGTGCCTAGGATCAATCTCTGGATCCGCGTGTAACCAAAAGGAGGTCTTTCAGGGAATCGTTTAACCAACTCGTTGAGAAACTCTTTTCGAGATATCTGTAAGTGGACCGGATAGCCGCAATTCTTCACGATATAATCCAACAAAGTTAGCGCCAACTCAGATACCTGAGGGTCACGTGAGTTGATCAACTTGACGGTGGCTATAGTGGCTTCACGTGGGAGGTTTCCCTGTTTTTGATTAATGAGGTCACAGATCTCCAAATTGAGTGCAATGTTTGGTTCATCAAGCGATGGTCTACAAGCACGATGAATTCGCCTAAGAAGCTTACCACTACTTCCCTGCAATGATGAGAGGGAGGACATGATGGAGTCTGATGTTGGAATTGTTGTTAGGATGAGAAATTACGGTTGAGCACTTGATTCTGTGCGAATTCTCATGTGGCTTCGTTGTAGTGCGACGAGTTTCGCGAATGTGTAGGAAATTTCGGTCCAGCCGCTTTTTTTCGAGGCATGGGAGTGCGCGATGGGATGAGAGGGAGGAAGACGTGGTGGGGCCAAGAGGATGCCCGGTGGGATGAGAGGAAAGAAGACCCGGTGGGGCCCAGTAGATGCACGGTGGGATGAGAGGGAGGAAGACCCGGTGGGGGCCCAGTGGATGCCAGGGACGCCCAACAAGTACTGGATATACAACTAGTTGAACATCCTAAAGAACATATAACTACAAATATTATACCTATGCTGACAATACCAACCTCTAGACCCAAAGCACCCACGAAAGATATCGAACGAGAAACATCTGTGCACCGAAAACATGACCCTTTTCTCTCATCTAAATTTCGGCTTTTCGCTCCTCCGGGGTCAGGTAATGATTCCTATACTAATTTCCTCTTTAGTCATCGCCAGGAAGATTCGCAGAAAGGTTATTCCGAGATGCCCTCAGGTGAGTTCTATTGCTTTTCAATAATAAAACTATCTTCGGATAAGATTCTACCATTGAAGTCACCTGCTCATAGTCAATAATCACTGGGTAACTTTTACCATCTTCTCTTCCTGTTTACCCCATCCACCCTTCTTGGAATGGGAATCATATAGCATATTTTTTTTCCACCCATCTTTCTTTATTTCTTTTTCAGATTCACTTTATGGTATAAGTAATGTTTTTCCCTAGGCTCTACAGTGGGATATGGTATTGTTCAAACTTCTTACTTTCCATATACAATCACTGCCTCTCCTTCTGTGTCTCATTTTATTGATAGAAGCTTATGTCCTATTCCATGCAGAGCTTTTTAAAAAGGATTCTGACTGATTCGGGATATTCTCGGAGTCGCAAATGCAATGCCAAGCTTTCAAACAGCAAAACATCCTTCGACTCGGATGACGATAATTTGGGAATAACATCTCATTCAACGCTTTTCTCAGCCAATTCTGATAACTGCACTTTGTCTTCGTTTGATCAGGCTGACCCTGAAAATGCTTTGTGTTTATCGGTCGATGGTTTGCGTGATCGAGCCGGTAGCGTCAGATCGACAACTCATTCAACGTCGAGTAACTTGAAGAACAGCCGCACTATCATCGATAATGAAAATTACTCTGTTTCTGTTGATCTCTTGGATAAGGTGACATACTTAGATGTCAGAACATCCTTACCAACTCCAATCCGGGGAACTTTAGTTCTAAAGGTTAAAAAGGCCATCCGAATTCATGAAATTCAGCTTTTCCTCGAAGGTAACGTCTTGATCCATTACTTTTATAAGTCGCGGGCATTGGTTCAAAGTCATCAAATGGAGGAGAAGCAGTTTCTTTGCGAACGCAGATGCTGGACTTACGAAAGTTCATCCTCTCCATACATATCAGGTGATTTTAGCAGTGCTGACATCGATACCGATCACTTCTCTAAGGGAACTTATAACTTCTCTTTCCAATACTTTGTTGATAGCAGCCTTCCGGAGTCCATAAAAAATGTCTTTGGGTCAATCTACTATGTTCTTCATGCCAAAGTAATATTTCCTAAAAGGAAGTATCATCCTCGCCATAGAACGAAGGAAGCAACGTTACCTATGGAATTTATTCAGTGTGCTTTAGATCCTGTGAGGAGAAATTCGAGAGGTGCTTTAAGTAGTGAGTTTGTCTCTACTGCAAATTGGAGAAATTTACTCCTTTACAAGGTTTCTGTTTCTTACCCCAGACCATTGGCCATAGAAAGCCATATAAGCGTCTCTATTAAAGTTCTCCCGATCATTAGAAGGTGCTATAAAATACGAAGCATTCGTGTTTCTTTAGTTCAGACTATGGAATACAACGTTGACAGCAAAAACAACCAATATTTCAACGACCTCGTACAAACCGAGGAGATACCTCTACAAATAATTAACATCATGGATAATCAAGATCCATCCACCCTGACGCCTTATGTGAAGCAGTTGGATGTTCCATTAGAAAAAGTGTACATTAGAAATACTGATGAGGACAGATTCGTGGTTTGTCCTTCAACAAATTCCGTGGAAAGCGAGCTTTGCCATTTCAAAGTAGGCCACAAGATTAATGTTGAGATAACTGTTCAGGAGGTTCCCATGCCTTGGGATTACGAAAAGAACGTCCATCAAAATGATGCTGAAGAGGCAGAAGTATCATCTGTTGCTAAATCAAGACGACATCTAACTGCAGAACAAGAAGAAGATGAATCCCTTCGAGCCACAGCCAAAATTATAGAGGAAGGTAATATTGAAAGCCTGCGATATAGAAAAGTGCAGCTTCAAATGAGTGCGGATGTTCAGATTCTCAAGTCTGAAAGTAAGGATGGTAATATGCCACCACCCGCTTACTCCAAATCCGGTGCTGATGAGGCTGAAATAGAGACTACTAAAGGATATGCAATGCCCCCCGCTTACGAAGAAGCTTTAGAACAAGTCGCCATGCTCGTCATGCCCCCTGTATACTCATAATTTTATGATAATGATAATATTAGAAAAGGTAACTAAACAGCGCTCCACGAATTCAGGTAGAAACGAGTACGATGATTTTCGTCATCCGTGGCAGGATGCTCGGCATTGTCACCTCCACTAACGGCCTCTACAGTTCTATAAGCGTCTTTGATGCTGAAGATCTGATCATTCTGCGGAGCGTACACGTCGACGCCTTCGACTCTACCACCACCGGCCTCGAGCACACTTTGCCACGTAGACTTATAGCAGTGTTCGTCGACTAATTCGAGCTTCTCGTCATATATAAGAACGTCACATAGAGATTTGATATCCGATAAACTCAAGTCCACAGTAGTGACACCAGAACCGGCAATAAATTTACTAATCTCGGTGATCGTTGGCAATTGACAGCCCAATCCAGACAAAATATCTGCAGGATAACTGTACTGTTTTCTTCCGTTAAAGATTATACCTTTCTTCTTAAAACAGCGAGGATAAGTCTTTGAGGCGACGAATTTCCAAACAATAATCAATAACGAATCAATAAAATCTGTATCTAATTCTGAGTCTGTAAACCAAGGGCCTCCCGTCACCTCTATGGAGGGGGTCAAGTGATAAAGCATATATATTTTCCTCTGTGGATGCTTGACAGACTTGACAGATTTAATGTAAGACTGTGACTCTAAAGCTTTTAGGCAACGCAAAACGACATGCTGATGTAAGTTTGTTTTCGCCTTAAGTGTCTTGGTCCAAATTCCTTCTCTATCTGCTGCTGCAATGTAAGAATATATCATAGCTTCGTCATTGGACATAGTATTCACCTTCTGTGCCTCTTGCTCCGAAATAGGAGCAAACATTAACCCCTTCTCTTTAGAATCTCTTTGCGAAGATTCCAAAATTTTCAATAGACCCTTGTTTAAAAGTTCCTGAGCATTGGACATCAACTCTTTGATAGATCCCAGATGCATCATCTCCATAAGGTCGCTTTGAGTGTACGAGGACCTTCCATCAGAAGTCATCATTTGATGCATGGATTTGGCAATTTCTGACACATCTGAAATGGACGGCACGGTCTTTGTGATGATAGGAGATGACATGGTAGACAAACCAAGAGGAAAAAATGAACACTTGAATGAAAGCGATAATCAAATCAATCTTTTGAAATTTTAATTTTACTTCTACTTCGCACTGCCCGAAAACAGTTCAACCTAATAGCGCTAACATTACAACGGCTGGCATATCTCATCAGTATGGATTCGGATTCTAATAATGATGAAGAGAAGCAGGAGAGTAAGGTGATGACATCAAAGTTTTTCAAGAGACGTATAAGGAATTTCAAGGAAACGACAAATGATGATGATGATGATGATGATCAGGGGAGTAACGAGACTGAAGATATCGACCAGAGTGACAGTGACGATCTAGAGATACAAACACTTCCGATAAGGCGAAAGAGCCCATTTCGAGGCAAGAAAGTAAGGCCACCTGAAGCGGGTGAGTTAGAATACACAACAGGGAGTTATAATCAATCAGCTACGGGAATACCAGAAGCATCATTAGTAAAAGAGCTTAAAGAGCGACGATATAGAAAGCAAACGAAGGAATTTGAAGCTGCAAAAGAAGAAGAACGCCAAGAAGATTATGATTCTGATTTCAGAAGGAACAAGCAGAATGAGAAGGATTCTAATGACGACGAAGATTCAGAAATGGAGGTGGATAGAGATGAAAAATTGAGCGATGGTCGACTAGCATTGTCCACGAATGAGGAGAAGGTACAGAAACTAATTAAGAGGAAAGAGATAGAAGAGGCCCTATTTGAACTAGAAGAAGAATCTACTAGTGATAGCGAGAAGAATGAGGGAGTCAGCAGTGGCAGTGATAGTGTACTAAAGGAAGTATTTGAGAGCGTAGCACCAAAGCATTTTTTAAAAAAGGACATCATCGATTCTTTGGAGGCTAAATATCCAATGCCTAGGTTGAAAAAAGTGCCTCCACTTGAGATATGTCTGCAGCAAATGCAAAAGCGGTTACAAAACTTGCAGCAGATTCAAAAGTTAAATAGGAAGAAAAAGGAACAGATTGATACACAACTACACGGACTCAGAGCAGAGGAAGGAAAGCTTGCTCAGAAGCTGCAGAAACAATGAACCGAGTGGAAATGACATTCAAAATAGTTAGAGACCGCGATGCATGAAACTGCCAAATCCGGTAATTATTTCAAGTGCGCTTAATGTGAACAATTTTTTTTTAATTGTAGATTTGTTTCTTTTTACCCCGTTCTGCTCTCTCGTTGGACAATTTTCAGTGGGAAGCTGAAGCAAAACATTCGGCATTGAGTCATTGAAAATATATATATATCGAGAAGGTTTGAAAAATAGCGAATTACATCCTATTGGTTTTCTCTTCACCCCAATCATCATGAGTTTTACCTACGTTGCCAGAAGATCATTTTCCACAACTATGTCAATGGCTTCCTCGGAGCTATCAGCCATCAGACATCTAGTGTCTATATCAGATCTAAGTACTCCAGAGCTAAGATCGCTTGTCAGCAGAGCCGCATATCACAAGAAACTCATAAAGTCCGGTAAGGCATCAACGTCTTTACCCTTGCAGGGAAAGACTATTGCACTTCTTTTCACCAAGAGATCCACTAGGACTAGGATTTCCACCGAAGGTGCTGCTGCATACTTTGGAGCCCATGCCATGTTCTTAGGAAAAGACGACATCCAACTCGGCGTCAACGAGTGTCTGTATGACACCACCAAAGTGATCTCATCCATGACCTCGTGCATATTTGCCAGAGTCAACAAACATTCAGACATCCAGGAACTCTGCAGATACTCGTCTGTTCCAATCGTCAATGCTTTGTGTGACACATATCATCCTTTGCAGGCCATCTGTGATATGCTAACTATTAAGGAAACCTTTGGTAATACTAAAGGCCTTAAATTGGCTTGGATTGGTGATGCAAACAATGTCATCAATGATTTAGCCATTGCCGCTTTGAGAATGGGAATTAGTGTCTCCGTTGCCACTCCTCAAGACGTAAATATTTCTGAACATGTGCAGAAAGTTGCTGAGGAGGTGTCTGAAGAGACCCATGCTCATATAGAATTGACTCATGACCCTAAGATTGCAGCTGCTAATGCCGACATAATCGTTACCGATACGTTTGTATCTATGGGAGAAGAAGCTCAAACTAAAAGGAAGCTTGCTAAGTTTCAGGATTTTCAGATTACCTCTAGTTTGGGATCAATTGCAGCTCCAGGTTGGAAATTTATGCATTGCTTGCCAAGACACAAATTTGAAGTGACCGATGACGTTTTCTATGGGAAACATTCCATTGTGTTCCCAGAAGCTGAAAATAGATTATATGCTGCCATTGCTGTCATAGAAGCTCTCGTAGTGAACAAGGGAAAGTTCATCGAGTAATCGAATAGATGTAATGTATATAGTGAAATAAAAATACTCCATCGTGGATGGCTTATTTTGTTTATATTATTTATTATTTCGTGGTTCATGTTTTTCTCTGGGTCAACATCGTTGGTTTTTTTTGTAGAGGTATTTTCTCCTTCGTCATCGATTTGTATCTCCTTATTATCGTCATGCCTCAACAAAATCCAGTAGTATTGGCAAAGGTGTCCGAACTCCTTAAAACAGAAGATGATCTTGCCAAGGTGGAAGCACTCACGCGCAACTTACGCAAAGAGAAATCCACCATTGATTCACAGATCAAGATTGAAGAAGAGCGTGGTATGGACAGTGTGCAACGAATGATCAATCAGATGCAAGCGGCAAATAAGCACTTAAAGGAATTAGGGTATAGTGTTCAAAAATTGGACGATTTACAAAAGGATTCAACGTCCAATAGCGAGGTGTCTGCCGTTTTCGATCGGGCTGCAACTGCTTTGAAGAATTTAACCGATGTCGAGGAGATCTACAATGGATTTAAGACACTTGAAGAGAAGATGAACCTAATTGAGGCACTTATGGCCATCGAGTTGCCGGAAGGTAGCGACTATTATTCAGAGACTTCTAGTGGTGATAACCTTTTAATTATACATTACGAGCTAACAGCTCTTCGAGATTTCAGAGATAAGATCATTGCTTTGGGCATGAGGTCTTCCCCTGATGTGCAACAGGCTGTGGACAAATCATTTGACCGTTTAGATAAGTTGATTGACAACTTTGATTATATGTTGAGCCTGGTTGTGGATGGGTTTATTGATATCATTGGATGCGAAAATTATGGGCTGGTCATTAAACTCGTCAAGATCATCCAGTATGAAGCTAACGAGGATTTAAAGTTTCAGTTGCTGGATAAGATTATGAATATGAAACAAGAGAATGAAGTGGTTCCCAACACTTCGCTGAATGTGAAACGGTCCGAACCTCGTAGATATATGGAGAAGTTTGAGAATGACTTCCAAAGTACAATCAATGCATCGTTCAAAAACTTGGCCGAGGATAGCGAGTATGGTCAGATGTTAAAATTACTTGACGAAAACTACTATGATACCTTGGGAGTTTACTCCGATGCTGTGGAAAAATGCTTTCCCTCAGAATGGCACTTCTTTGACAAGATATTGAGCTGGAACCAATCAAGTTTGCGAAAGATATTCCTCAAAATGTTGGAGGATCAGTCTGTAGCAAACAGTGTTATCGTTCAGATACTCAACTTTGAGTATGAAAATAAAAAGAAGTTGAAGGAGATTTTTCACATCTCCAAAGAACAGTTGAAGATAGTGGGAATAATTACCGACGCAAAGAAGGATGAGCTACTTGAGTCGTGTTTGAAGTTCAACAACAGTAAGACAGACGAGTGGATCAAAAACTCGTTGAAGTCTTCCATAACGTTGTTCCAGACTAGAACCAAGGAGCCTCCCGATTCTAAAGATGAGAAATTGGGCATCGAGTCTGCTCAGATGGTTGTGGAGATCCTCCGTTCGAACATTCATGCCTTGGCAGAATTGGGTGATTCTAAAGTGATGTTGAAGTATCTTGATTTCTTTGCCTCCAAAATTATGAAATACTACTATGATCTTTGGAACCATGCACTGGACGATGAGGTAAAGAAGTGGACATTACCGGAAAACGGAAAGGAAGACGACAAGAAAGAAATTGATCCCACTATAGGATATATGCCGCGGTATATTACGGTATTAGCAAATGATTGCGTGAAATTAGTGGATGCATTAGACTCACAATTCGGTGAGGTTAAAAAACTTGTGCATGCAAGTTTCCATGAGCAGGTAGATGAAATTGCAGGAAGGGCCAGTGGATATGCTATTGACCTTGGCATTGATTGCTTGAAGAAGTTGAACGGCTTCATTGTTGTGGAATACCAGCCCTTCTTGAGCGAGGTATTCTCAAAGCAATGGTATAAATCATCAAGTATGATTGAATTATCACTACAGATCGTTGATGAATCATATATGGGACCATTACAAGAATTCTTACAACAAGAGTTATACATATCATTGTTTGAGATCGTGTTTGATCAATATCTACTATCATATTTAAATGCTCTCTTCTTGAAACATTCAATCAGGGAAGACAAATTTGCAGATAGAATTGAAAGAGACGGCAATTTGATACAACAGACATTCTCCAATTATGATACGGCGGGTATAATTGGAGATCAGCTGTACATATTGGATATTTTGATCAACATATCTACTTGCGACCATGAAGACGAATTTATTGAGCAATGGAAATCGGCAGTGGAAGTATTTAACGATTTACCGATAGACTTCCTACAGATTATACTTGACAATAAGGGTATACGCGATTCCAAGGAGAATAGTGTTTTAGAAAGATGTCTGGCGATATCCAAGCAGTTTGCTGTGGCTAATGGCGATAACCAAGCGCCAACCTTCATGTCTGACTTTCATTTTCATTCCGCTAGAAAATAGGTGTATAGAAGTTTAAAAAGAGGTCACGATTGCAAGGGTGAGTACTAGAAATGAGTCTCGCTGGTTGAGATCCACTTTGACTGTAAGGACTCCGTCGTCATCTTGATTCCAGTAGGCCCCAAATGAAGAGTTGACAGAAAAGGATGACTTTCCCTGTGCTTGTGCGATAATCTTATGTACCGTTATGATGTATTTGAATCTTGATGACTTTTTAGACAATGACTCGAGTATCGAAGATATGAGGTCTTTGCAAGAGAATGAGGACTGAACTGCAAGTTTATCCTCTACGAGTCGCTGGAGCTCGGATTGAGAGATGGGCTAGAAAGAATGTTAGTATAGAAGTGCAAAAGCAATGTAAGCAACTTAAGACGTACCAATTTAGATGAATTGTGCTCATCTAGGGAGACAGTGAGATCTGCAGCCATAGTTAGACGGAAGTGTAGCTTATGCGAAGAATGCGGAAAGATTGAGTTAAGACACGATTGGGTAATCCCAGATAAAGAACGAGTCGATCGACGCAAGATAATGAATGATTATAGATGAGGTTTGTCAAAGGCTTCATGTAGCGTGGAGAGACGCTGGAAGAAGCAGACAGAAGGTCAATAAAAATTATTCCGAATTAAAGTACATTAATATCCTACCCGCTTGTTCACCCCGATAGTCGGTCCTTCCCAAGAAGAAAATTGAATCGTCTAGGAAGCCACCCACGTGTGCAAGTAGATAGCTATTTTTCTGAGGTGCGGCGTGAGACAGGAATGAAAAAGAAATAGAAGAGGTAGAGGTTATTTTGTTCTGTTTAGTGCGAACTTGCTTGTCAACTTAACCGTCGGTTAGTTCGAAATTCTACAGATTACATTAGTAGCATGTCTGCCGCACCTTTACTTCAGAGAGCTCCAGGTAAGAGAATCGCCCTCCCTACTAGAGTGGAGCCTAAAGTGTTCTTCGCCAATGAAAGAACGTTCCTTTCTTGGTTGAACTTTACCGTTATATTGGGCTCATTGGCCGTTGGTTTGTTAAATTTTGGTGATAAGATTGGAAGAATATCTGCTGCATTATTCAATTTAATCGCTATGGGTACCATGATATATGCCTTGATAACTTACCACTGGAGAGCAAATGCCATAAGAAGAAGAGGATCTGGTCCTTACGATGATAGGTTCGGTCCAACCATGTTATGTTTCTTCTTGTTAATAGCTGTCATCGTCAACTTTACCCTTAGGATTCGTGCTTAAGGGATCTAGGGCTCACCAGCTGTATATCTACATCCATTCTTTATAATATATAAACATCCTTGATTGGATGGACTTGATCTTGGACTGTAGTATGGCTCTTGCAGATGCTGCTGCCCTTTTACATCTTTGCACCGTTTGTGACTGTAGATCACTCCTCACACCTTCCGGTGGAAAAAATGCCTGGATCTTTGCATCATTTTATAAAATTTTTTTCCGCATGGCCCGCGCGAGGGACAACTTGAGGTGAAGAAAACTTTGAAGGTTAATGCTAAACTTTTCACGTTTGAAATATTTCAATACCGCATTTATACCTTTAACTTATCTTCATAGTTATTGTCACCTGGGTATATATACAAGATGGTATGTTGCAGAAATGAAACGGAGAAGAGAGGTTGAACCGAATGGATAAATTATTTGATGAAGCGTTCAAAAGGCGGTCAAAGAATCAATGGAACCAATGAAACCACAGGAAGATCGTTGCAACGTACATCAATCAATATTTGTCAACAAGGCGAGTTATCAAAAGCTATCCTTCGGTTCGCCCCTTGAACTTATTTTCAATCCCATTCGTAATTTACTTTTACTAACACTCCTTAGTCGGACGCAATCACTATCAGAACCAGAAAGGTTTTGTCTAACCCATTATTGAAGAGAAGACAATTCGTCATCGATGTCATTCATCCTAGTAAGGCCAACGTCTCCAAGGCTGAATTGACTGAGAAGTTGGCTGAGTTGTACAAGGCCGAAAAAGACTGTGTCTCGGTTTTCGGTTTCAGAACTTGTTACGGTGGAGGTAAATCTACCGGTTTCGGTTTGATCTATAACAGCGTTGCTGACGCCAAGAAGTTTGAGCCTCGTTACAGATTGGTCAGATCCAATCTTGCTGAAAAGATCGAGAAGGCTTCTAGACAACAGAGAAAGCAGAAGAAGAATAGAGGCAAGAAGGTCTTTGGTACCGAGAGAAGACACGCTGCCAAGAAGGCTAAGAGAGCTCAGGATTAAACATACTAATTCTGTCTTGCTCATTTTTACTTTGTGTATTTAATTAATCTATACACTTACAAGATTAACTTTAGTAGAAGGTCCAATTTAATAAAATAAAGCTAGTTATGTGCCTTTGCTTGCTTCAACACTTTCACTTCTTCTTCCAATTTCTTCATATCACTCTGCAAGTTGGCCAAATCATGGTTAAGTCTGTTCTTCTCCGTATGTATATTCTGTTTCCACTGTTTGAATCTCTGGTCTTCGTTTCTCAATTGTTCGGCAAAGTATCTTTTGAGTCTTTTTTCTTCTTCGACAAATTCTGGGTTGTCAATAAATCTCTCTGCAGACTTTCTCTTGCTGCTTGTGTCCTTAGAGTCATCTGTATTCACCTCTCCATTCATCTTCAGCCTTCTGTAAGTTTCGAAATGAATTTCTTGCGTAGATACGATAAGATCCAACATGTTTGTTCTAAGCAGTAAGCTTCTCAACTTGCGGAAGTCACAATGCTGGTCATTTTCCACCTCGACAAATCCCCATGGATATCTTCTACCTTTCACCATCTTTCCATCAACTTCAAAATCTTCCTCAGAGCCAATCACAGCAAAGGGCATCGATTCAATCAATTGTTTGGCATGCTCTGCAGCAGCTTGATCATCTGCTTCGATGGGAGGAGAATAGATTCTAATGTTTTGTGCCTCGATGATGGCTCTTATTCTTTTCTTGAATTCCAACATCTCATTTGGTGTTAACGTATCAGCCTTGGCAATAACCGGAATCAGGTTGGCCCTGGTACCGATCTTTTTCATGGCTTCAATGTCTAACGGTTTCAATGTGTGACCAGTAGGTCTGATAAAGTAAAGACAGGCATGAACCCTCAAATCCTTAATTAAGGATCTTTGAGGCTGCGATTCCTGTTTCATGTAAGATTCGTGTTGCGCATCGATAAACTCGACAATGGGCTGCCACGCGTTCTTATTGTTGACGTTATCACCGAAACCCGGCGTATCGATAATATTTAATCTCAGTTTGAAGTTCTTCTCCTCCAACTCGGCTCTGACGATGTTGATTTCCACCGTTTTCTTGACCGGCTTGTTGAATCTGTTACGATTGTCCTGGTGAGGTGCCAAGACTGTTTGGAACAATGTGTTGATAAATGTTGTTTTACCTAGGCCAGATTCTCCAGCTAGCATAATGGTGAATGCTGCTCCTTCCTTTGATACAATTTTGTATCTCTGGTTAGGCAAGTTGGTAATGCCGATTGGTTCCGCATTGATAGTAGCTGGCTGCGACATAATTTAGCGATGGATTGTATCACAAGAGAAAAAGCGTGTGTGCCTTAAGGAGCGAGTCCCAAAGAGCCTTTTTGTTTTCGCGTTTCGAGAATGAGAAAAATTTTGTGTCGCATCTTTGCACCAAGTACATTAACACTAGAATACCCGATAACGGCTATTCCTGCCAGTGGACTTGGCTTAGCGAGAGAATGGTTATCGTATTGGTATCCCAGACCTGTTCAGGGAATTTTTGGCCCATTTCTTGCTATGAAGACTTCGCTGTTCATATATTGCTTCTCGGACTTCTTCCTCTTCCTATTGGTATCCAAATCGGGTAGCTGCTGAAAAATCTTTAAATCTCGCAGCCACAACGAGGAAAAAAAACGGATATCGAGATGACTCTATTTGGGATCTCCAAAGTAGATCGATCTCCTTGGACTCTTTCTTAGGTATTCCAGGCATGGGGAAAGCACTTAGTACATTCATCAAGGCTTTACTAATAGAACCCCCTAGTCTCTCTTTGGACGATTTTGCTAGAGCCCTCAGACTAATTTTCGATGGCGAGGCCAACGATATAGAGACTGCCTCTTTTCTTACAGCCATTCGGCTGAGGAAGATCGACTTCGACTCCGAGTTCATCGCCACTGCTGTCGAAACCATTTTGGAGTACTCTGATACCATTGATGCATCTTCTGTTGCAAGAGAAGGTTATATTGACATTGTTGGCACTGGTGGTGACTCGCAGAATACCTTCAATGTCTCCACATCTGCTGCCATTGTCGGTGCAGGGATGGGATTGAAAGTATGCAAACATGGAGGTAAAGCATCAACGTCCACTTCAGGTTCCGGTGATCTCATGTCCGAGTTGGGGGTCAAATTAATGAAGGTAAATGCTGAAACTACTCCTATCATTGTTGGAGATTCGAATTTATGTTTTCTATTTGCCCCTGCTTTTCACCACGGAATGGGGAAAGTGGTCAATGTGAGGAAGAATTTGGGAATCCCAACTATTTTCAACATTCTTGGCCCTCTTTTGAACCCAATTCCGCTCAAGGCTCGAATTTTGGGTGTCTACACTGAGACTTTGGGAGAAACTTACTGCAAAGCCGCTATCAAATCCGACAAGAAGAAAGGCCGGGTTCCAGCAAACACTATGGTGGTGTACGGAGAGATCGGATTAGACGAGATTTCTCCTATTGGAAAGACCAAAGTATGGAAGTACAATAAAACAAACGATTCTATAGACACTTTCACGATTTCTCCAGAAGATTTTGGTTTACCGGAGCATTCTTTGGACTTGGTGCGATCTGGACTTGCTGTTGAAAATGCCAGGGTTCTCAAAGACATCTTGAGTAATAAAGTCGACACCTTACCTGGGCATAATCCTCTCGTTGACTACATATTACTGAATGCTTCAGCACTTGCTGTGGTGGGAGGACTTACAAATGATTGGAAACAAGGTGTCAAACTTGCCAGCGATGCAATTATTTCTGGGGCTGCTCTTAGGGCCTTGGACACATTTGTTGCAAGTGTTGATCGCTTGTAGTAAGCTGGGTTTCTCTCTTCTTGTTACCTTCAATTTTTTTTTTTTTTTTTTTTAGATACGCGTTTAGCGCGCGCGTTTAGACCGTTTATTATCAAGTAAACACAACTTCATATTGGTAGCCGTATCATTTCTGTAACGATCTTTCTTTTTCTTTGTCAATGTTCAGATCCCACAAGCAGCTTATACGAACACCAACAGAGAAGCGAGGTCCTCGTCGAACCGAGTTCACTCCTGTTGGTGCTACTGGGGACGATAACTCGCAGCTAGTTCCGTCTGCTGCAGTAAGGACGAATGTTAACAATGGATCACCCATGAACAGGAATTTCTCTGCTGACAATCTCACAGACAATACCAGTTCCTCATTTTCTGCCCTTCTTGATAGTCCAGCGAGACCATTAATACATAAGGGTACAGATATATTCCCTATAGATAGCTCAGATGAGGAGGAGAATAATAGCACGAGCACTTTTCATGGTAGACGAGATCTTGTTGGCAGCAAAACAACACTCGTTAAGAAGCAAGCAGACGAAGTACAGAAGCTTCGAACAGATAATTTTAACTTGAGAGTGGAATTGATCAGTCTTAAGAAAGGATTGCAAATTCTACCCAAGGATAAGAAGCATTTAATTGATGAAAATATGATTCTTAACCAGAAGGTTATTCAGCTACAGAGGATGGTTGGAGAATATCATGATAGGGAGGATTCTGCACCTGTAGATCACTCTGAATCTATTAGGAAAAGTAATGAAGCCAAGATAGAAGAATATGAGAATAGACTGGCAGGCATTCGTGAAGAAGTGGAAGAGGTACGTAGAGAAAGAGATAACTCTGAAACAATGCGGCAAGAATTGCAAGATGAAGTTTCTAGTTTGAAGTTGCAAGTGGCTGAGTTGCACGAGGAGCTTAGTAAACGGCCTAGATTTGATGAAGCCGATGCTAAAGACGACAAGATTCTTGAATTACAAACGGATTTAGATCATTCGGAATCTGAGGCTGATAAATTAAGAAGAGAAAACGATGCATTGAACGATCGCATGAAAGATTTGGAAATCAAGGTTTCAGACGACACGTGGAAGGATGATATGACCAGACTGGAAAACCGTGACAAGCTTTTACAGAAGGAGAACAACAGATTGCATGAACGCATCAAGGCTCTGAAAACAGGCAAGGAGAAAACCACAGATTTGATGAAGGGAGAGATCGATAATGTGTATGACAAAGCTAACAAATTTCAAGGGGAGAAAGCTGAGCTAGTTGAAAAGCTCCGCAGTATGGAAGATCTGTTAGCAGATGCGCATAAAAGATACAGTGACGACTACGTGGAGGACATAGAGGCGGATAGAAAAGATCTCTACAACAACCTTCTTTCTCTCAACGAGAAGTACAAAAAGCTCAGTGAGGAATCGCAAAGGAAAGATCAACAGATGAAAAAATTGAAGGAATTGAAGAGCCATGACTCAAATATCAGCGAGGAGTTACAGCTGCAGTTGAAAGAAGAAAGAAGAAAGTTCTCGGAGAAGCAAGATCAGTTGTTGGACGAAATCTCACAGTTGAAAGAAGAGAGGTCTGATCTTGTCAGAGACTACCAGTCGATTCAGATTGAATTGGAGTCGATGAAAACCGACAGAAGAGTGGACCCCGAGCAGTTTGATAAGCTTGAGTCTGATTTCTTGAAGGTTTCATCGCAGTTGAAGGTGCAAGGTCAAGAGTATGAATTATTAGAGGATCAGCTTGATATCAAAGAGGATGAATTGCAAAAGTTACGCATTGAATTGGTTTCTGGCTATGACAAGAAAGAGGTTATCCGTTTACAGAAGATAATTGACAGCGACAAAGAAGAGAGATTAAAGCTTCTGCGTGAAAAAGAGAGATTGGTAGACGAAAACTTAAGTCTTTCAGAGCAAGTGACTACATTGAAAAATGTTAAGGACAGACTGAAAACGAGAATGGTGTCCACAACAGACGCAGAAGATAAATTAGATGAACTTAGAAAGAAGAACAGTAAAGTGCTGAAAGATTCTCGTGCGCAGAGCGAGAGGCTGCAGCATATTCAGGCAGAGTTAGATAAGATATCTGAGGAGAAGGTGGAGCTTCTCGAATCGCTGACGAAATTGGGAAAGACGTTGCAGAAGACGATGGACAAAAACAATCAGTTAAGTGAACAATTAAGATCAATTCATAACGCGACTTCGACTAGTAAGCAGGACTTGCAAGCCAAGCTCGCAGAAAAAAATGCTGCGAACAAGAAGCTAGTTGATGAGTACAACAGTATGAAGAATGAATTGCTAGACCGACTGGAATCTTCTCGTGATGAAAAGAAGCAATTAGAGTCGAAGATAAACGAGTTGAAAGAGCAGATCGAGAGACACAAAGTGAAGGAAGATATTCTTCTCCAAGATCAAGAGAAAGTAAAGGCACAAGCAAGCCAAAAGATTCAATATCCACCTACTCCAAAGACACCGAATCATGCCATGGAAGAATCGTCAACTGTGGATGCACTAGAAGCACGACTAGAACTTCTTGGAGCGCAGAGAAAGTTGTATCGCATAAAACTTCAAGACATGAAAGATGCTAACGGAGACTTAAAATTCGCCAACGGGTACCTAACTAAGGAATTGAAAAGTAAGGATAGATTGATTGAGAAGAATGTCACTCTATTGCAGGCTTCCTCGATGGGTCTTGTGACACCCGAATCATCACCTCGCATCACCAGAAAGAGTCAGCGTACTTTCGAGGGATGCGCATTAGCAGTGCTAGCAGGGATAAGACTTCAGCACAGATTAGAAGAGTTGAAGAGGAAGAAGAACAGAGAAAGACAGGCCAAAGCACAGATCATTCAGCAGCAGAAGTACATTTAAGTCCCCATGTATACCCTTTATTAATATTACTCTATTGTACAGTTGTTTTCATTTGGAGAACTTCCTATCATGCGTTTTCGTCCTGCTGTCTATGACAGTGAGTCGCTCTTTAAAGTCACGTGTCATTAGTTGTAGTTGCTCCAATTTGTCTATCTCCAAGTTTATGCAATTGCATTCGCTGATGAGTTTGCGAGCATCGTGAATATCCCTGTTAATCTGCGAAAGTTCAAGTTGTCGCTGTTTCTTGGTATAGTCGACATTCTGAGTCACTGCATCAGAGAGACCTGTTACGTGGTCTTGAATCTTATACATAAGGTAATCAAATGTAAGGGCAAGTCTTCGGACCTCAAGTGGGTCATCATCGGAATTGTTATTGGAGGTATCAAAACCGTTATCTTCATTAGCATCGTTTGTAGTAGTTGGTACAGAAGTATGGTCATTGGAGTCAGTAGAACTAGCATAATCATGACGGTCTAGAATCACATAATTCGTAAGCGATGATTCACCAATTGTGGAATTACTCGTCCCCAGTGTCGCCTGGGAGCTCTGGTCGTCGGTTGACATGTTGAATATCTGTTATCGGCTGATTAATTTTGTTTTATCCTTCTACGAAAAAGACGTCTTTAATTGAGGCTTGATTTATATTTCGGGCAGTGCTCTGCGACATGCGCTCATGTAACATAGAATATCAGGTATTGATGGAGTTCGGAGGGGTATGGAGTGATAGACGCTTATGAAGACTGAGAGAACGGATTGGAGTTCGCCGCTTATTGAGATGTGAAAATGGCTATAGGGAATATATGTATTATGAGAGTGGTCAGTTAAGGTGTTTTCATTTCTGTTGTTCTTTCATGTTAGTGCTCTGTCCACAATCAAGAAAAGCTAAGCCACGTTAGAACACAGTGAATTTTCACTCTCTTTATTGAATAACACACAGCAAGACCATACTCGGTATGATTTCGGCTTCGGACACCGGTAGTAAGGAACACGTAAACACTTAAATTGCAATTGACTGTTATGCCTGCCGACTCCGGCTACCCCATAGACAGCTTTTAAACCTACAAATTGTTGAATATCATGTGAAAAGAATAAAATTACAGTACCGTTTTTCACCGTAACGAATATACAATGGGTGATTTTACAAATCAGGTAATGATTACGCTGATTGCTCCAAATCGAGTGCATGAATAGGATGCAAAATAATGGCTACAGAGTCAAAAAAGGAAATATACGCCCAGTTTCCTGTTACTACGTCCCGGCACAAGTGACTACCCCGCTGCAAAAAGGAAAAAAACAAATGCACGGTGAAAAAAGCGAGAATTGAATAGTGGCCAGTTACAGGCTTGCGTTTTCGGCGAAGAAGCCGAGGTATAGGCTATGAGTTGGGTGTGGTTGCAAATTAATTAGACCGGAGGACATCAGGGAAAAATGTAGGGAGTTCAACAAACACTTACACTTAACTAAAGGGAGTAACCTAAGGGTATAAATAAGGCCAAGTAGTTCCCAGTTCAATTTCAAAATTCGAGGTAATATTGTGTAGATATTCATCGATACAGCTCAAAAATGACTATTGAATACATCCCAAAAGTTAAAGTTTCCACTAAAAAAGCCAAGTATACTAATACTGCTTTGATTACAAAATACGCTTATCAAAATTCTCTTGTTGAGAAAGAAGCTGACGGTACCTACAACGTTAAGCCTTTTACCGAAGACTATGAATTTAAGGTTGACTTGAAAATCCCTAAAGTTGGTGTTTTGCTCGTCGGCTTGGGTGGCAACAACGGTACCACTTTTACAGCAGCTGTTCTTGCTAACCATAATAAAGTTGTCTTCAAAACCAAAAGAGGTCCACTTGCAGCCAATTATTTGGGTTCTGTGACTCAAAGTGCTACCATTAAATTAGGTATCGACTCCAAAGGTAATGATGTTTATGCACCATTCAATTCATTGCTACCTTTAGTTAATCCTAACGATTTTGTTGTTTCCGGTTGGGATATTAGTGCAACAAATCTGGGTGAGGCTATGGAGAGATCACAGGTTTTGGAGCATGATTTGCAGGTTCAATTGAAGCCGGAAATGGAGAAGATTCAACCTTTATCTTCTATCTACTATCCAGATTTTATTGCTGCCAATCAGAATGAAAGAGCAGACAACTGCTTCAACAGAGATGGAGCACAGGGAGACATTTCTACCAAAAATAAATGGAGTCACGTAGAGCATATTAGAGGGGATATTAGAAAGTTCAAGAAAGACAACGATTTAAATAAAGTTATTGTTTTGTGGACTGCCAACACCGAGAGGTTCTCCGAATTGATTGATGGTGTTAACGATACTGCCGATAACTTGATTAAGGCAGTACACGACGACCATCCTGAGGTTTCTCCAAGCACTATCTTCGCAGTGGCTTCCATCTTGGAAAAAGTGCCATATATTAATGCATCCCCTCAGAACACTTTCGTTCCTGGTGCCATCGAATTGGCCAAAAAGTACGACGTGTTCATTGGAGGAGATGATTTGAAGACCGGTCAGACCAAATTTAAGTCTGTGTTGGCTCAGTTTTTGGTTGATGCAGGTATTAAACCTGTTTCTATTGCCTCCTACAACCATTTGGGTAACAACGATGGCTACAACTTGTCGTCCCCCAAACAGTTCAGGTCTAAAGAGATTACTAAGTCTTCTGTTGTGGATGATGTTATTGAATCAAATGAGATTCTATACAATAAGAAGAAAAATGAGAAAATCGACCATTGTATTGTAATCAAGTACATGCATGCAGTCGGAGATGATAAGGTGGCTATGGATGAGTATTACTCCGAATTAATGCTTGGTGGACATAACAGGATATCTGTCCACAACGTCTGCGAAGACTCGTTATTGGCAGCACCTATTATCCTTGATTTGTTGGTGATGACCGAGTTTCTTTCGAGAGTTGGTTACAGAAAGGAAGACACTCAAGGAGATTTTGAGAGCTTCTATCCAATTCTCAACTTTTTAAGTTACTGGTTAAAGGCTCCTTTAACCAGGGAAGGCCACCAGGTTATCAACAGTTTGAACAAGCAACGCCTGGGAGTTGATAACTTGATGAGAATGTTAATTGGTCTAGAGCCATTGAACGAGCTGAGATTCGAGGAGAGGCTTAAATAAGTAGTAAGATTACTTAATTAATTAATTATTTGATTTGATTTCAGTGAATCTATACATACATATATATTGTTTAGTGTTGATCAAACACCTCTATACATTCTATTACAGTTTTAAGGTTCTCGATGACATTATTAGCAGCCACTCGAATTACTTTATCTGAGGAACCTTCAAATAGAATATTTAGCACATTTGCTTTGCTCGAAAATGTGACATTGAGTTCATCAGGCTTAAGTATAGGATCGGGACTAAGAGAGTTTCTGGCTATAGTTGACTGAGATTCATTCTGGAAGGGTATACTGAATTCACTAGAGGTGACGTTAGTAGAGTGGATTTAGTTAGCACTTCTGAAGCTCACTTACAGTTTATATGTTAAGGTTGATTGATCAAACATATTGGAAAGATATTGTAGGTAGAGAAGATGAAGATAAGAATGGAAAGGTGAATAGATGAAAATAAAAGGCCGAGAACATTTTTTTGAAGAAAAAAAAGACCCCACCTACTCAAAACAGGCGATCTACAAATGGACAACGTGGAAACGTGCATTAACACCGGCTAGCTAAGAAAGAATACAAAAAGTTATAACTGAAATGCATGGAGTAGTTTAACCTTATTCTTAAACGTTCTTGAGTAACTTTAAAATTAACAGACAACATCCTGTGTGGCTCTAGAGTTCATCAACAAGGCGACAATCAAACCATACAAGCCCAACACTTCAGCGAAAATCAAAATCAAAATCATACCGACGAATAATCTTGGCTGTTGGGCAGTACCTCTGACACCTGCATCACCGACAATACCAATGGCGAAACCAGCAGCCAAACCAGACAAACCAACGGCCAATCCAGCACCTAACTGAATGAAACCAGTATATAGAGCCTGCTCTTGTTTCAAAGACGAGGAAATCAACACAGACACCACCAATCCATAAATGGCAATAATACCAGCCATAATGACTGGCACAGTGTTCTTAATCATCAAATCCGGTCTCAAGACACAAGTAGCACAGATACCGATACCTGACTTGGCAGTACCGTAAGCAGCACCGAAGCAGGTAAAGATGATTGCGGAGGCGCATCCTAAGGAGCCAAAGAATGGAGCGTAGACGGGACAAAGATCAGACATTGTAATTTGCTTTTGCTTAAAGAACGAATTGACCGAGGTTTCAGTAAGAATAATAGATGGAGGAAAAGAACACCACCAAGAAACAAAAATATACTATCTATCGGCTGAAGTCTCGATGTGCTATTCTGGGCGGTAGGTAGATTCTGCGTGGTGGAGAATTTGCTGCGGCTGGTTGCTTGAGTTCAAAGTTTTCTCTTTCCCTAGGGGCTCGTAACCTCAAGGGACGATCGACTGCAATTATAGTAAATCTGGGACGCCGCAGAGAAGGTTTTTTTCCTTTTTAGGTTTTTTTTTTTTTTTTTTTTTCACATTAAAAATTTTCAGAAATCTTTACCAGTCTTTTGTATCTCTTGTTTCTTCAGAAGGCGAGCTTTTGCAAGGAACCTTTGAATAGAAAACAATCAAAAAACATGTCATCCACTTCTACTCCTAACCCAAAGGCATTCCCGCTTGCTGATTCAGCTCTTTCGCAGCAGATCCTCGACTTGGTCCAACAAGCACAAAGTTTAAGACAGTTGAAAAAAAGGTGCCAACGAAACCACAAAGACTTTGAACAGAGGTATCTCCGAGTTCATTATCATGGCTGCTGACACTGAGCCTATTGAGATTTTGCTACATCTTCCTCTACTTTGCGAGGACAAGAATGTTCCATACGTTTTTGTTCCTTCAAAGACTGCTTTGGGTAGAGCCTGTGGTGTTTCGAGACCCGTCATTGCTTGTTCTATTACGACCAATGACGCTTCTTCTATCAAGAGCCAAGTCTACGCGGTCAAGGACAAGATTGAGACTTTGTTGATTTGATTTGAGCTGTATGATAATTTAGTTTAAAGAAAAAAATAATTAATAATATAAGGTTACCTACGATAGACATGTTTATATTTGACTGCAGAGTATGTCAACTATTTTATTTACGTCTGTAGAAGATCCGATCTGTGAGCATTCTACGCCGTTAACGAAGACAGTTGGAGTCACATGGACTCCACATGTCCTTTGGTATTTGGTGAAATATTTGAGATCTGCTGTCACCTTATTACCGGAGTTATGGGGCTTGCCGTCTGCGGAAGGCTTGATCTCCACCAAATCCCATAGTGTAGCTGCATCAATAGAGTCAAGGTTATCTGTAGCTAGTTTGATCAATTTTTCATAAACCTGCTTTCTCGAAGTTTCATAGAGCTCAGTATCGTAGAACTCTTCAATGTGATTGAACAAGACCGTGGAGAAATGCCAGTACTTGTCTGGATAAGCCTGGGCTACGGCCAATGCAACCTCGTGAGAAGCACCCGAGTTCAGATGATGCCAAGGCTGAACGACATTGATGAAGGTAAAGTCAAAGCTTTGGGAAGATTTCCTGGCTTTCAGAATTGGAATCAATTCTATATTCACTTTGTTAAACAATTTGGCAGAGAACGGGCAGTTATAATCGAGGAACAACTCTACAGAGATGCCTGATTGAGCGGGAACAGTAGACGAACAAAGAGCATCGAAATGATAAGTGTGCGACTTATAATATCGTGGGTGTATATTACCCATCAGTGTAAAAATACGGGACTTAATGATTATAAACTTGAATGAGTGTATCGTCTTTTAGGCGAGGTAAGATTGATGGTCGCACATTCAGCCTCACCGGCCGAGAATCCTTTAATAGAAGCGCCCCCCTCCATTTCGGGGCTGCATCGCCGGAGTTTTCCGCGCCCGCGAGGGGCTTCGGGACAATTCACTTGGTCAAGTTAAAGAAAAAGCTTTCAATGGGATGAAATCAGATAAACTTTACTCTCTTGTTTCGCCTACTAACAGATCTTTTTTTTACTCATTGAATCTCTAGTCTCTTAATTATGTCTTCAGAGCTAAAAATTGAAGTGATCGCCCCTGGGGACGGCAAAACTTTCCCTCAAACAGGCGACTTAGTCACTGTCCACTACACGGGTACTTTAGAGAACGGCAAGAAGTTCGACTCTTCCAGAGACAGACACAAACCTTTCCAGTTCAGACTCGGCCTCGGTATGGTGATCGCTGGTTGGGATCAAGGTTTTGCCAAAATGTCTCTTGGTGAAAAGGCCATCTTAACTATTCCTGGTCATATGGCTTACGGTGACAGAGGATTTCCTGGTTTAATTCCTCCTAATGCTACCTTGATCTTTGACGTTGAGATGTTGAAGATTAACTAATTGGTTATTTAGTTCAATAAATAGTTTTTGTTCACATAGAACATTCCCTCTTTGGAGTGGTCGATCTTATCCGTCACCACAAGCTGGTTCATATACACCTTGTAATGAAGATCGTATACTTTGAATTCCGGTAGCCGTAACAGCTTTTTGTTCTTGAATTCGTCCACCACCTTATATCTGAACTTGAAAATTTCTTTAACAAAGGGTAGTACCGAAAAGGCCTGCTGGTTCTTGTAATTCAAGTTCACGAAGCACTCACTGGTAGCTAAAGATGAACTGAATTGAAATATCTTGGATGTCGGATTCTCTAAAATGTAATCTACCTCGATGACACTGTCCATCTCTTTAATATCCACCAACATTCTTGGATCCAAATGTGGTAGAGAACCTTTCCATATCACTGTTTGGTACTGGTGAACAAGCTGTAAAGGTGAAAACTCCAAGTTTGTATTATGGTCTTCATAATTGAACGATAGAACTATTTCCACCTGGATTGATCGTTTCAAGAATCCCGTTTCGCAGTAAGATCTAAACCAGAAAGGCAATTTGGTGAATTCCGAGTCATTTTCCGTCAATTCAAGTTCATCTGGTAAACTCTTCGATTCAATTAGCTCAGCTTTTGCATTGGATGACAAGCATTTGATCTCAAACTTGAAATGTTTCAATGAGATCGGAAGAAATGATACGTTTCTTACCAGTGCAGCACATTTCCATACCCTATCATGAACAGGAATCACAGAAGTCTCGTTCACATCAAATATAGAAGGAATTACAGAGCTCAAGCTGGGATTAATGGTGAACTGCAATTTGAATATCTCCAAGATCGGGATCTCAACAACTTTCATCGTTTCCACCGTTGTATCATCCCCATTCTTCATCAGGTATTTAAACTTAAAAGTCACCTTAACCTTTTGGCGATGATTGCTAATCACTCCTGCCTGCTCTGATTGAATATCAACAATGGTCGGAAGATCCGTTATTAGTGGTAGATGGATCAGTGCAAAGTTCTCATTCACAACACCAACATTGAATTCATCATTCTGTGTTCTTTCCTTCCACTCAGTTGTCATATCTTCATCCCCAACCAAGGCATTCATTTCATATTGCAACTTATATGATTCCACATCCTTATTATGTACATGAATTTTAATTGGGAACACTTGACCGCTGTAGGCAAACTCGGCATAGTCAAATTTGATTTCCACCTTAGGCTGACGTGGCGTCACTTCAAACGCAAACGACGGCTCTTTCACATTCATAAGAATGCCTTCATATGCCTTATTGAGTTTGTCATTGGCTCTCTGATACCACCTTGCCAAAGATCGTCTACTGGGCTTGGAAAAATTTAAACTGTTTCGAAAATCAAATTCTAGTGTCTTCACAGTAGCATGAATGGATTCAATCCGAAATTTGCCAATCTTACCAGGGCAAATCGAGAACTGAAGCACCTTAGTCTTTTGGTCACCACCGAAAACCATATTGGTAGTAAACGTCAAACAAGATTGCACCTTGTTATCACTGTCAAATATATTGAATACCTTGGAGTCCGCATTGGTATCATGCTTCACACGAATCTCTCTAAAAGAATCATTAAACCGTATAGTAATATCTTCCACTATTGCATGATCTATAAGCGAATTCACCTTTGTGTTAAGAACAACCTGAAATTCAAGTTTGGAATTAAGTAACAAGCTTTGTGACTTGATCACCACATAACTATCAAAAACATCCTCCTTGAAGAACAGCTGCTCTTCACTTTCTTCCTGGTCAAACACAAACTTTTCATTCTCTATCAGGACTTTCAATGGAGTTATGAATTTCTCTGGCAACACGGCCAATCGTAAATAGTAGACTTGCGCATCCTGGTAATCTCTTATTTTAACGGAACATTGGAAAAGGCGAAAGATGATTACCGAAATAATACGTAGCCAACGCTCATCCTTATAAACGGAAATGGAAACCATATAGTTGTTGATAGCCATACTATAATTGTGGTCTTTATAGTACTCTTCTCCCAGCAGGAAGTACGCAAATGACTCTGTTCTACTGAACTTTGTCTTTTTCGACCTTGAATAGAAGTCCAAACATTTGTTCAACATATTAATACACTGCTTTGAGTGGTTGAACTTTTTCTCTGCTTCCAACTCTAACGACAAGTATGTGTCTATAGCGGTCTGTTTAGCTGCCTGGGCCAATGAACGTCTCTTTTCCACCAAAAAGCATGCGTCCAAGCATAGATATCCCCCCTGAGGTAATGGACAAAAGCCCTTAATCGGTGTAGAGCCATTTCCAAACCATTTATTTTGAAGCACAGGTTGTAGAGCACGGTCTATAGGTATAATACCTTCAGGAGTGCCCTGTAATAGCTGTACAAACCATGAAAGCTGCGTAGCCAGCCACGAATATGTGGAATAACTTTCGGTCTGAGGCAACATGAGCCGAATATTCTGAATATGAATATCAAACTTTCTATACGCCATATTAGAGTCTCCTAGTATGAGGTATGATCTTGCAATATGCAATCCAGCCAAATCAAGCAAAACCCTACATTGATTCCATATTACCGGGTTAGTATCTAACTTGACGATTCTAATGGCATCAATCAACTTTTCGTAGCAATACTCCATAAACTTAGTACTGCTCTCAGTTATTCCACAAAACTCCTCAAAGATGGCAGTCTTCATAGACTGCCGAGCCAACCAGAACGACGAATTGTAATTCAAGTCCAAACTTGTTTGATTCTTCAACTTGGAAATCTGTGAATTATAAAAGTCAGATGTCCACGGTTTTATAAGGCGAATAATAGATTCCACAAAGATTCCAATATCTCTCGTATTAACTGACGAGATGAATAATAGCCCTGTTCTCTGTGGAAGTCGTGTGCATCGTCTAATCTTTTCGATACGAGTCTCCAAAACCGAACTTTCCACCTTTGTTTCCTCGCAAAGCAAGACTGATAAGAATCGGATACCTCTACCAGTAACATCTTTCTTTACACTATTGATATCATCAATCACTAGCTGATCAGCCTGCATATCCGACGTATCTGATTCCGTGATTCGCAACTCATGGACATCTACAAATACAGAAGGTATTACATCTCTGTATTTTTGAACCCATTCAAGTGGTAATATAGTGTTTGAATACGACGAGTCGGGATTGAACGGAGATAGAGGTGACAATAAACCGGCGATATCCTGTAGATCCTGCTGAGGAGACACTGAATCGGATTGAGATGCTCCTAGAACCGCTCCTCGAGGTAGCCGATACTGATTTGTGGCATATTTGATTCTGTAATATATCTGAGATGAGAATTCCTTTCCCTTATTCGTAGGGAGGTAGCTATCTTTAATGTTGTGCTTATCCAGAAGTGTAGCTATACTCGAGGCCAAAGGGCCTTGAGACAGGCGCAACTTTCTGTCGATTATGGTAACTTGACGATCTTCATAAAGAGACTTATGAAGAACACTTGATGGATCCTCAATTGAAGGTATTTTGATGACCGCATCGCACTCAATTGACTTGCGAGACCGTAGGTTTGACAGTTTCAGATCCGCAGTGCTTCCAACAGAGTCAACAGACTGAACTTTCTCCGTAGGAGAGACAAGTCCCTGAATAACGATGAAGGGTGCCAACAATGATGTAACCTCAGCAGGATATTTGTCCATGATGCAGAGAAAGAAAAAAATACAAGGAAGTTTGTGAATTATAAGCTGAACCTACAGTACATAAGCCAAAAAATCAACATCCGCACGTGACTTGACTCAAGACTTGATTATTCCAAGGATTTAATGGGTGCACCATCTACATAAAGATTGACGTAAGAAAGCGTAAACTGGATTTCAGGGGAGAGACCCTTCAGAACATTACACACATATAAATTTTATGCATCGAACTTCTCTTCTAGACTGCCTGGGACCTTCACTAGAGCTTTTTCATCATCATAACCAAACTTAACGTTGTGGTTACTACTGACAACGGCCTCTATAACTTCAGCAGCCTCATCTCCGGTAATCACAGTATTCTTATCAATGTTACTCCTTGGACCTTGGTATATCTTGTGAGCGTAGATAAAGTACCAAAGAACGACCAACAACATAGAGCCCCAGTAAACCACGACAGTCCAATTCATAAGATCCGGCGTGTTGTCAGCACCCCTGTACTGAGGGAAATTAAGTATAGGAATCATAAGTAAGACGAAAGAACAGGCGACAATACCACATGGTATACTAAACCTACCCAAATTCCAAGGACCTTTTTTGAATGAACGTCTAGCATAAGTAATTCTCAAAAGGGTTGGAACAGTAAAGGAAATGAACGAACCAATAGCACCGACAGAGAATATGGCATCAATAGCCACTCCTCCAAACATGAGCAAGCAAAGAAGAAGGCCAATAAACCAGTTAGCCCAAACGGCATTCACGGGCGTGGAAGTGAGTTTGTTCACTCTACACCAGTATCTGGATAGAGGGAAGCAGTCATCTCTAGAGTAAGAAAACAAAACTCTCGATGCTGCGATCATACATGAAAAAGACATGGTGAATGCCAAAATGACTGCAAAAGAGCCAATGGCCATAACCCTAGGCTTAGTCATGATTTGATTCAAATATGCAATATATGGTTGACCCAATTCATCATTCACTGCCTCATCAATATCGACAATCGTGTAAGCTAAAGCCAACTGGAAAACAAAACCCAAGACACCACCCACGGAGGCAGTCAAAACAATGGCCCTAGGTGTAGCAAGTTGAGCATTAGAACACTCTTCTGCCAAATGGAAGGGAGAATCAAAACCAGACATGGTCCAGATAACGGCCATAAAAGTCATAAGAATACATATACCATCTGGCCAGTCAGTCTGATTGTCTATACCCCAGGCAACGCTATTACTGTTAAACTTCGGGAGTCCCTGCTCTTCTCTGGTATTACCAGCTAGCATAACCACGAACGAGATAAAGAGAAACAACAAATTCAACAAAGTTGAAACACTATTAATGTAAGCAATCCATTTTGTAGGAGCAGATGCAATGATGGCTCCAACGAAAGTAATACCCACGGTCAATAGGTAGCAATGCCAATCTTGGTAGACATAGTTTGGATTTGAGATTTGGGCTAACGCAAGAATCATGGCTGCACATCCATATCCAACGGATGGAGCTCCTGTGACCTGCACAAAGTAGTTTGACCATCCGACAATCCACGATAAAATAGCCTTATATTTAGGAGGAGCCATTCTCGCAGTAGCATAATACAAACCACCTGCTGTAGTATAGGTACTAGAGATTTCAGCCATTGAAAGTGCGACAGCCATGACACCAATCATACCGACTAGATAGCCCCAAGTTATTCCAGCGTTTCCTGCATAAGCCAAAGAGTACCACAAGGTGGAAGCAATGGAAGGTAATAAACCCAACACAGAGAACGAGACACCAAAAGTTGTAAGTAAGGAAAATTCTCTTTTGAACTCTTGCTTATAACCAAGTGCCAAGATAACTGCTTCATCTTTATCGATCTCATGATCGATCAAAAGTTTCCGATCCTGACCAGACAAGACAGAGTCGACAGGAATATCATCAACAGAAAGAACTGTTTGGGTGGATTTGATGATCGATGCGGGGTCGAACTTATTATCCGACGTCATTTTAGGGCGGAGTTCAGTTAAGCAGATCTACAATTCATGACAACAATTGTACACAGATCTTGCAGATAATCGAATAGGTTATATACTGTAGACAGATGAGGATAATACGAAAAGAGCGATTACGAAATAGGAAGCCCAAAACGTGGACAGATAATAGGTGTGATAACGGTAGCAAGTAGCCAATACTGGCGGATCCCGCTTATAAATACAGACTATCACCTGGACTGATTTGTGATTTGGTTGATTAGCCAGATTAGGGGCGCGATACCGTCTACACACCCAGTAATGGCGCAGAGTTACGTATCTCAGATAAGCCGGACAGGATGAAAAGAAAATCAGAGTTGGACCTTCCAGATTAGGCAGGTCATGGGGCGTTACAAGGCAGAGTCAATAAAATAAACTTTTGACGTAACATCCGTTCACCACAGATGAGCTCCCATTTAAAGATTGATAGATGGTTTAGCCAATCCTCACAACAAGCAACCTACTAGCAGCATTATATAACTATGAAACCACTTAAATACAACACAAATTGTAGCTGAAAACATTTCCGGATGGAATAAAGTCCACACATGAACTTTGGTAGAGCCGTTGTGTACCGCTAATCAGTAGAAAGGTAAAAAGAGGATTCCTGTTACTGAAAAAGCCTATGAAAAACAATTTACTCTCATATCTTTTTCGTTCAGGCCCCAAAAAGGGAAGAGAATAATTTTCTTTCAGATGGATGAATTACTCAATACAAAAAAAGTGTTCAAGAGGACAAGAGGAAGAAACTTAACACACTTTTTTTTTAAGGATTAGAGATAATGGAGCATCCCCTTTCTTCCACATACGGTGTCCGGCTGGGCTACTTTCTTCAGTCTGCAGACGACTATCACCGTCATCGACACAGAATCAATAAGAAGTTGTCTAAACTACGTCGTAGCTTAGAGATTTCTACAAAGGATACTAAAAATTATAAGGAAAAGGAGAAGATTTCTAGTATTACAAGTGAGAACTATGACTCCTCCATCAGGTATGGAGATGTAATTCTTTACCAGGTTGAGAGAGATTTATTGTACGCAGAGGAGACCCAGCTTCTTTTAGACGTTCACATGTCCAAAGTCAAAGAGAAGTTTTTAGTGTCCAAGTACAAGAAAGCGTTACTTAATGCCAAAAGATTATTGAAAATAGCTGAACATGAGACCGATGACTTCCGGATGTTGGAAATTCTTGTGTATGCTGCGTTTGCTAGTGGTTTCCTTTCCGTGAGCAAGAAAAGATGGGGTTTTGCTAAGAATGCGTTTTCCATCGCTAGATGCTCTCTACAATGCTTGTACGAACACCAGAAGTTACCTTCCGATCTCAATAAAGAATTGTATATGGATCTTATTGATAAAGTGGTGGATCCTGTTCTGAAAGTTTCTACATTAGAGGAATCTGGCATTCGTAGTCCCGACTTGGTTCTTATTTCGAGGGGCCAAGCCGCCGAATTTGCCGATAAGATTCCATTTCTAAAGAAAGCAGTGGATATTATCAGAAAAATAGACGCTACCCTTGTGACGATTTCTTCTGAAGGAGAAGAGAAGGAGATGATTAAATCAATTACATGGTATTCTTATAGCGCGGTGATCAAATCTGAAGACGAGGCTAGAGTCGTGATGAAAGCACTTGAGGCCGAAAAAAATGTCGATGCTGGTGATGCCTCTTCGTATGATCCAGCTTTAATTGCATTTCAGGATGCCTTGAGCTTTCATGCGCAAGAAATGGAGAGGGCTGAAGTGTTCGCTAGCGACGAAGAGAAGCAGGAAGCGCATATCATTCTCACCTATTTGAAGTACAACCATATTCTTCTTAGAATAAGAAGAGATATCACTCTTTTGGAAGGTATTAATAGGAAGGGTAATTCAAAGGTAACGAGAGTGGCTGTGTTGGATAATATCAGGGACTATTTGAAAATTTTAGAAGGCGTTAACAGTTCTATAGAAGAGATCCGAGAATTACCTGGTGTTTCCAACGATGATGAGCTTACAGGCACTTTGACTTCTTTGGACAGCTACTTCAAAACTGTTCAGATGGCCAAGCTTGCGCGTGGATATACAGCCGTACAGAAGTGCAGAGAATCATTAGCACTTCTTCAGAGGGCCCATCAGCTTATTGATTCGACATCTGACTTTAGTGGCGATCTTCCAGGCAATTTACCAAGCAACAGATCTCTTACAGATTTGAAGAAGGAGGTGAATATGAAGCTACGTAATGCTCACGTCGTTACTGTCTACAATGACACGACTGCTGCCTACTTAAGCAAGGAATTCATCATTGATAATACCAACAAGTTTCCCGAAATATCCGCTCAAAACATCACTGAAATGATTGCTCCCTTGGATCTCTCGATTGAGCCTGTTAATGTTAAGCCTGTTTTGTTTGATGTTGCATTCAATTATATTAACTATAAAGGAGAAGGCAGTTTTACAGCAGCTCCAGGACAGGAGTTCACTGAAGAACCCGAAGCGGATTCCATCGATGAAGAACATAAGAAGAAAGGTGGATTTTTCGGATTTTTTAGCCATTAGTTTGAAATGTCTTCTATATGTACTGATTTGGCCTCTCTATAAAATTATAGAATGAATATGAACGAGGCTGTAGCGAAGATAAGAAAAATAAAATCAAGTTGAGGATACTTGTCTACTTACCTATCTGTTTCCAATAGTCAGTTGCTATGCCGATGTTAACTCATATATCAAATGGAACTGATGATGATCCTTCCAGATGCTATATATGCCTTTGCAATAAGGGAGAGAGAGCTCCCTACTGTTCTCGCCGAGAGTCTGACGACTTCATTAGACCCTGCAAGTGCTCATTAGTGGCGCACAGGAAGTGTTTTCTCTCCTGGGTTTCTAGCTTGGCAATTCCCAAAGTGATTGGCAGAGATGACAGTGAGAATAATCGGTTTGGTATTCCTATGCCCTTCACTAGTACCCCCAATCCAAGTGCCTCTGCATATCACTGCTCTATCTTCAGGCTCTTCACTGGCACATTGTCTCCTGCATACGATAAGATGTGCGTATTTGTGGATTGCCCACAGTGTAGAAGACAAATCTGTTTGGCCACAAAAAACAGCTTGATCTTAAACTTCAGGAGATTTTGTGAACAGATTGTTGATAATGTGGGGTCCGCAGCACTGGTCTCGGGCGTGATAACGACTGCATGCGTTTCGCTTATGGCTTCGGCCTTATTTTCGTTAGGTGTGGCAGGCCAGGATATACTTGAAGTTATGGCCAAGCCTAGTGTACAGCTAGGATTATATGGGACAAAGCATTTTCCGTCCATCAGTATATCTGATGCATTGGATAAGAGTTTGATAAGCCCGCAGAGGTTTGTCTCTGTTACATGCTTCGTGCCATTATACACCATGTATATGAATTCTGCATTGCCGTTTGGCATACAGACTGATATGATGCTCATTATGCTATCGTATTCGTTGTTCAACGACCCTGATGGCTTAGTCGATACGATACCGTGCCGTATCTTAAGAAGACTGGCATTTATGAAGGTAGGTTTCAAAGCCCTTTATAATATAACCCTTAACCGAGCTTATTACAGATGGCATAAGACTATTCAACCTTGCTTCTTTGCTGATAAGATGTCGGCTGCAGACCTACAAAGAATTGAAGCTGAAATCGAACAAGATACTGAACGTGAAAATCAAGAAGAGGCAGCGGAAATTAAAGACGCAACTTACCCCTTTGCTTTACGAATGTTTAGAAAGACGGGAAGATTTCTATCATCGATGGCCCATGATTGGTGGAGAGAGATGATTCTATGCTACACTGTGGATTTCTCCCGAATGTTTGGCTCAAGTTCTTTGTACAGACGTGTGTTATCTACATTTCTTCTTCCTAGGGTTGGTGTGTTTGTCAGCACGAATCTTTTGGTACTAGTTCCGGGAATCAATGGTTTTCTCAGCAAGTTTAGTGACACTCCAGATGAAAGTCTTTTCTTAAGGAACATTCTTGGATGCGTCACAGTTGCCTTTGGAAGAGAGCTGTTGTCATTCTCCTTAAATTATTTTAGGTATAGACAGTTTCAAAGTATCGACGTCGATGCAGATCCTTCGGATTATTGGAAATATATGGCGGACGTATATCAGGACGGGAATTCTACGGCATCCACTGCTGACGATAATGCAGCTAACGTGTAAATAATGGACAAAGTGATATAACGATAACAATGCTTTTACCTTATTAGAAAAATATTTACTATATAAAAACGATTGATTACAACTAGAACGATTCCCATCAACCTCTCTTTCTTCTATTGGCACCGATCTGGGCCTGGTAACCTGTCTTGATGGAAGAGACAGACTTAGTCGAACCACATGCTTTACACACAATAAAATGCAATCTGTTAGTACTTTCTCTCTTGAGCTCAGTATTCATCGATTTACAAGTCTGGCAAATGACGTATTCCTGAATGTACCTTCTCAAAACACTCTCGAGGTTCTTGGCCTGGAAACGACCTTTAATGATCAATCTCTTCTCTCCGTCAATAGAACCCGACGTACCCAATTCGGCAAATAAGTATTGAATAAGATGTTCTGGGTTTCTTTGCAAAACGTGGGCAATCACCTGCACATTCACAAATACCGTCTTCTTGTTTCCATCTCTGGCTACTTCTGGTGGCGGAATTCTTAATTTCTGGTGCTGACCACCAGCCATTTCAGGATTTTTCTCCCTCAACACCTCGTAGAATCGGTCTAATAGGGAAATATATGGAATAAATGTCTCTTTCTGCTTTTCGTCATATATCTCGCCGCTATCTTCCTCTTGAACACCAGCAGCTGCCAACTCCTTCTCAAAGTCAGCACTCTCGTCAGCCTTGGACACTATCTTCTTCTTTCTCTTCTTCTTAAGTTTCAATCCTTCAAATCCCTCTGTAAGATCATCAACTGCATCATTTCCATTGGTCTCTTTACTGTATTTGGTTTTCTTCTTCTTCTTAGCGCCTGCGAAAAGATCATCCAGACTCTCTTTCGATGAAATAGTACCAGAACCTGGACTTGCTGTGCCGTTCTCCTTAGACACCACTTTCTTCTTCTTCTTCTTTTTAAGAGTAGGATCAAATCCTAATTCTTCAGTAGACATCTTATATAGAATACTTCTAAAAGGAATATATATCGATGTTACAGTTCCCTTTGTCTTTATCAATTTTTCCAACCGATATTTTTTTTTCACCTCAATTTCTCTCGCCTTGCCGTTTATTCCCTGCTATCATCGCGCTTCCTCCTAGCCTTCCATCCTCCTAAAAATTTTCCAGATCTCAATTTCTTCTTTGGATTCTGTATCATAGAGCTAAGTAAGAAATGAAAAATTTTTGGGCCGGGTAATTCAACATTCGTAACATATCAGGTGTCATAGAGGACATTAAGTATATGTAATGTTATTATTATACAAGTAGAGTAATGCTAAATGCTACTACACCTTGAGGTTCTCCGTTTCTCGCTTGAGAAATTCCACATCTTCATCAACTTTCTCCTCATAATTTCCACCTTCAGGGATCTTCTGAATCTCAGTGCCCTCCGTGTAGCTTACCGTACTCTCATCAAAGTTCTCATTTTCATCCCCTGATTTTGCATCACCTTCAGCAGCCTGTAGAGCGTCTTCGAATGTTTCCAATAGATATTTCTCGGCGTCATCGTGCTTATTGTTCTGAGCTTCATAGAATGAATCATGCTTGAAAGTATTTTTAATGAATGGATCAGCACCGTGATCACATAGAATTCTCATAGACTCCACACTTCCGTTGTAGGCAGCCCAATGAAGAGCTGTATTTCCTGAGTCGTTTTGCTTATTGATGATTGAATTGATTTCCTTTTCGTTCAAAAGGGAAAATAGATACTTTAGTACTTCTGAATGTCCGTTGGCAGCCGCCATATGAAACGGAGTAGCCATACTCACCCCATCTTGGATTTTTGGCAATATACTTGGCTCCACCTCGTCCGTAAAAACAGTTCTTAGAGAGTCCAAATCTCCAAATCTTGCATCAAAAATCACATTATCCATCTCATCTTGTGTTAGCGTAGTCAATTTCCCCATATTTGAGTACCGATATCACTAATCTATGGTCAAACAGAGAGAAAAAAGGTGAACCTTGAATGAATTCAGGACCCGATTAAAAAAAAAAATTGGTATAACTGACCTTTCCTCTTAATCTGGGGTAAGGATGTTTCAACGAATAGTATCTGTATATCTGTGATCTAATCAGATTTCCGCCATCCATCTGATCTCCACTAGATATTTTTCTGCAAAGATGAGTGAAACATCTGCTAAAAAACTAACACAAGATCAGTTAAAGGAGTTAAGAAAGCACTTGGCCCGGTTCAAAAAAGATGCTAGCTATAAACGGCCTCGTAACACACCGATGGCCAAGGACTTCGGTGAGATCTCCGATTATCTTGATGGATACGACACTGCAAACGATAAAATCAGCTTTTTATACAAGAAGCTACCTACAAACGAACAGAAGGAGCATTCTTTGTTGATTTGCAAGAGGATTGCTGTGGTAAATCGGCTCATGGATTACTTATGGAGAATCCATCAAAAGTCCGTGCAAGTTACTAGATCCAGCTTTATTTCCATCCCTGTATACGACATGAAGACGGTTGAACAACTAGTTAACGTTATGGTTATTGAGGGTGTGTATAGTTGCTTACCAGATGGTGTTGGAATTCCCTTGGAAAAAAGAAGAATGAAGAATTTCACAGTCCCTCTAGAAATCCATGCTGTGCCTTTCACCAAAGGCATTCCAATCCTCGACTCAATCGTCTCCACGCTGATCAAAATTTTCTCAGAGAAAAGTGATTTAAGGGACTTGATTCAGGTTGGTTCTGGATTTACCGATGCACTAACTTCGGCCATTGTTTTGACCATTAACCCATCGAACTCTAAGAAGGATAAAGAGAAATACAGCGGATACGTCAAAATCCTTGAAGATGCCTCGTCCACATATCAATTGTTCTCGTTATACACACTTTTAATAGCAGCATCTGGTCCCAGCAGTCGACGGAATGCGCTATCAGCTTTGTTTAGAAGCTTTGTGCTCGAAAGATTATCAAAATTACTGGTGGAAAGATCCAATAGTGGTGTACAGGCTATGATAGACGTTGTCATGGGACTTCGTAATGATGACAATATTGATATCTCAAGAATCTCTCAAGTTGTTAAAGTTATTGTCAGTTGCAAGCCTAAACATATGGATGACGCAGAATATTTCAATAATATATGCGGACAACTCTATGATTTGCTCGTTTTCGTGAATAGGCCAGTGATGACTACAATAGCAGCTGCAGTTATAAAATCCCTATTTGACAAGAACCCCAAAATAGTTACAGATTTTTTGTTTAAACGTGTCTGGCAGGCATTCAATCCTGAATTGGCCAGCCATTCTCCTGATGCAATAGTACTTACATCTGAAGTCCAGTTAAACAACGCTTTCAATGTTGCCATTTCATTTTCAAGACAATTGATATCTCAGGATTTCTCCAATACCATGTTTAAGCCACTTATCGTCCCACTTTGGGGATATCTTATATATCAGAAGAAGCAGAAGAAGGACTTCATTCTTGTGGAAGAAACGCTGGTTTCTGTACTTTCCTTGGAACAGAGACAGGATGGGTTTGAGATGCTTTCCATTCTAGTCGACAATCTTTACTCTCTGCAAGGCTCTAATTGGCAGTTTGCAGAAGGTGATAATGGATTAACAATAATTAAAGAGGTTTTGAGTGACGATAAAGCTGCCCAGTTTGAAAATCATTTCTTATCCATTCTTGATGATGTTGATTTGAGCTTGGAACTATTCAGCGATCTTCTACGGTCACTTTATGCCCACGATCCGGAGAAATTAGATTTTGTGTTCACCAGGGCCCTAAAAAAATGGATGGTTACCAGTGATGATACTCACCAGCTTTTAGAAGGCGATGATGATCCAGTCGAAATGTTGATGAATCTTAAATTGGTGCAGATGATTGTTGAAAATTTCAAGGATGAGTTGGCCGCATCCCCTGATGGATTACTTGAATTTGTCATGTTATTACTTTCAAAGAAGAGTACCGGTTCTTCTTCGACGATTCCTTTAGGTGCTCCGGACTCAGATGATGAAGATGAAATAGATAACTCTCGTCAGGATAATGAAGCTGTTAACACCGCTTTAGATATATTATCAACTGTTCTCAGTGTGATAACGGCGTCTAACAGTTTTACGAAGAATACACTTAAATTATTGAAGCAACTTGATGAGGCTCTTTCCCTGTCTGACGAATATGCATCCTATGGACCTTTAAAGGATCAGGTTAAAATTTTGGTCGCCAAATCAAGCTCATTAGAGACCAAAGATAATATTAAGAAGAAAGAAGAGGACAGATTACTAGAAAAAGCTATGAAGAGTATTAATGATCCTGTTCCCGCGGTTCGCATTTATGGCATGCAATTAGTTCGACAATTAGTGCATCCGAGTGTGAATAAGGTGAGTATCAACTTTGCTATGAAAATGCACCTTAACCAGCTTAAGGACGAGGAGCCCTTTGTTTACTTCAATGCGATTAAAGGCATGGAAACATTACTTTCCATGAACGTGAAACAGGTTCTTCCTGAATGTGTGAAGATTTATGCTGGAATTGCCAAGAATCCAGTAAGTTTGGACGAAAGATTAAGGATTGGTGAAGTGTTTGTGAGATATTTTGAGAAAACTAGTTCTTCAATCACTGAAGAGACGATTTCGACTTTGCTGGTTCCATTGATGGCTCTAGTGAGTAAAAAAGAAGGAAATAAGCCTGTCGATAATAGATTGCGCATGTCTGCTATGTCCATAATTGGAAGCATTTGTCATAACGTGCCAATACCCGAACTTTTGAGTCCATTTTTGTCAGATGTTGTGGATCTGATCACTGGTATTCTAACATTTGAAAAAGGTATAGAGGAATCCGTTATGAGAAGATCAGCTATAGTTGTCATTAGCGACATAATAACTTCCAAAAATGGTTTAAGTTTGTTGGGACCATATGGTGCTAGACTGGAAGAATCATTGAAATACATCACTGAGAATGATAACGATGTGTTGGTGAGAAACCAGGCCAAGGAGGTTCTATATATCATCGATGAGTCCTTCGAGAGGAAGTTTGAAAAGGATTTTTCTCTACATAGTTAGGAGTTACTTGAATAGTAAGCATGTTCTAAAAATCGTATTATTGAACTATTCATGCTTCCACTTCGTCCAACAGCGCAAAAGCATTTTTCATGTGGTCATCGTTAGATTTAGAATGCTCTTTCTTTGAAGACTCTTCGGTCTCTCCTATCAATTCTTTCCAACCACTTCCCACCTCACCGACGTCAACCTCATCGTCTGACATTTCCGTGTGATCATCTTTCGAAGCTATAGATTTTGGTGCAAGCGTTTCTTTTGCTGAATTATTAACCGAGTCCCAGTCAGATTTTCTAACCAATCTTCTGTGTCTGCGCCTATCCACGCTGGATGCTATTCTTGCTTCTAATCTGCCATCTCTCAAAACGCCCTTCTTTCTTCTAGTTCTGACAGATTTTGACTGCTTTCCATGATCCTTCTTATGAATGCCTGCATTTATTATTTCTATATGTTCATTTTCAGAAGCAGCTTTGGCTCCTTTATTGAGTTTGTCACCCAATAATCGACTGTTCTTTTTAACAGATGCTCTTATCATAGATCCTATCACATCGGTCTTTTCTAATCTGGGAACCGTATCCAAAGCTTCTACCGAAGGATCCTGTGGAGCATCAGGATCAACCTCTCCTCGTCTAGCGGCTCTCGACCTTCTGGAAACCTTTTTAACCATGTTTTATAAGTAAGAAAAGATGAACAAACAAAAGAAGATAAAATGCCAAAATTTAATCTTTTGAAATCTTTTTCCTTCAACATCACGTGACAATCTGTCACATGGTAATTGGATACCAAACTACTGCAGAGCCTTATCGTTGAGATAGTTAAGTTAGAATATATTGAATCTGATATATAAATAAAATAAGTTAATGTAAATTTAGAATGTTTAAAACTTAAAGACTTGGGTCTTATCGTAACCAAGTTCTGCCAAAATTCCAGAAACTTCGCCTTGATCAGAAGGAGAATTCTTCTTACCAGAGACAGCTTGATAGAGACCTGGAGGACCACAGACAAAGACGTGCGTAGTTGGGGAAGGTCCTTTCACGACAGCCTTAACATCATCCTTAGTCAAGTATCCAACCTTGCCATTGAATTCTTCGGAACCCACCTTTTTATCAACAAAGTACTGAACATTGAACTGTTCTGGATGAGAGTGAGCCAAAGTATCCAACTCGGCCTTCAATAAGATATCGTCAGGGGTCTGGTTACCGTATAACAAGTTCACCTTGGTCTTATCATCTTTATTCTTTAACACTTGATGAATAAGCTGATATAAAGGAGTTATACCAGAACCACCACCGATCAAAGTAATCTCCTCAAACTGGTTTGGCTCCCACTTCCACTTTAAAATAGGGCCTTTGAAAGACAAAGTTTCAGAAGGTTTCAAATTGAAGATATGGTTAGTCATCTTTCCGTTTTCGTATCTTTTAATTAAGAGGTCAAAGGTGCCCTTCTGCTCGATATCGCTAATTGGAGTGTAAGGTCTAACAACGTTGCTGCCCTTTTCAGTGACGAACTTGGCCAAGATAGCGGAAGCAACGACCAATCCGGAGGTGGAGTTCTTATCTGGGAACTCAAAAGTAAACAATTTGACATTGTGGGTAACGTCTCTAACAGTCTTTAACTTCAAGTCAATCCACTTACCGTCGCCAGCGAGGACAGGTTTAGCATTGGCAGCAGCAGCGTAAGCAGAGTATAGATAGTAACTACCAGCGACGGCAGCAAGCGAAACTAAGATTCTCGAAGTTCTAGATGACATCATATATTGACTTCAGAATGAATGAAGAGAAAAAATTATGAAAAATTCTGGGGAAATAAATAAGGGGACTCCCGCGTTTATATACTCTCTAGTACTCATTGGAAAGAAGGAGATGAAGGAGCGATTTATCGCGAACGGCAGAAAAGCTGCCACAGAAATTTAGGCAGCTGAGGCTCAAAGTAGTTTACAATAGGTCGAGAGGTGGTTCTATTCCAGTACCAAGGAGGAGTCGGCTTACTAATTTTTACATCCGAAGAAGGGCAGAGAAGGCAGATAAGACAGCGACGAGAGGGACAACAGAGACGATCGATTCCAGATTTATTTATCATTTTTCAGTGATATACAGAACATCTCAATATGTCAGGGCAGCTATATGGTGACGGGCTGAATTATCAAAAAAAGGAAAAAGATGGTTGTCAAGCAAGCAGCTCCAATTTGCTTTCAACATTTTTTTTCTTCTTGTCCACAATTATCAGGTAGTCATGTTCAAAACACTAAAGACGAAATCAGAGTTGATTAAACTTACCAAGCAGATCATTCCTCCACTACTCCCCACGCTCTACAAAGGACAATGCGGTAAGATAGCTATCATTGGAGGATGTGAAGATTACACAGGCGCACCATTTTTCTCTGCACATGCAGCAGCAACTCTTGGATGCGACTTGACGCATGTTGTGTGTGAACTATCGGCTGCTACGGTCATTAAAAGCTATTCTCCTGATTTGATGGTGCATCCATACTTGAGAGATAGTGCGTCATTAAGAAAATTCAAGGCGGAAACTAAGGCTGAACCAAGTACAGCAGCTACAGAGGCTGACTTCGAGATCGAATACATCACAAAGCAAGTAATGCCTAAAATCAATTCGATATTGGATAGAATTCAGGTGGTGGTGGTGGGTCCAGGATTTGGAAGAGATAGGATCATGCTTCTCACACTTCAGTACATCCTTGAAGAAATCAAGGCACGCAACTTACCGGTAATTCTAGATGCAGATGCCTTATTTTTGGTGTCGGAAAAGCCTGAGGTCATTTCCGGCTATTCCAATGCCATTCTCACTCCGAATATCATGGAGTATAAGAGAATTTGTCACACTATGCATATTAAAAACCGGGATAATACGAAGGAGGTGCAAGAATTGAGTAAAGCCTTAAAGGTGACGATCTTCCAGAAGGGACGTAACGATGTGATTATAAATGGCGATAACCTCATCATCAGTGACGAGCGCGGATCCAATAAGAGAGTCGGTGGACAAGGCGATTCGCTTACTGGCATGATTTCCACATTTTTGGCATGGGGTATGTCTGCCTACAAGAATAAGATCTGGCCCGAGTCGAAAACATCGCAACCGCAGCTTGATGATGAAGGAATTATGATGCTCGCATGTTTTGGAGGTTCTATTTTAACTAAGACTAGTGCCAGAAAGGCATTTGCCAAATATGGAAGGTCTATGCAGACTACTGATCTTCATAAGTATATTTCAGAGGCGGCCAAGGAAGTTTTTAACGTTTAAAGAGAATAATAGTATAAATCAATTATGTTTGTATGCCAATCCAATAAACTTACGTAGCTCCTCGTACAGTTGACTGATGGTCTCCTTAGAATAGTCCTCTGCCTTTGGTTTGAACTGTCCGAGAGGAACGTTAGGAGACTCGATCTTTCCAGTCATGAAAGCTCTCATTATGGCCTCCTCTTCAGCAGTCTCTGGCAACAACTCATAGAAGGAGCAAAGATCCAATAGAGCATCTGCGGATAGCTCTTTGAAGTCTTTCAAAGTGGCCGGATAATGAAGTGCATCCGTAGCTGGGGCACCATCTGCGTTCGGCATCGGTAATACAGCATCCAAATCTTCAGTTAACTGCGAGTTTGTCACTCTATTGATAGATCTCTTTTCCAAAATTGTCAATTGGCCTTGCAATTCGCCTACTAATTGAACCAAATCCTCGTTGGTTGCAAAATCGGTCGTATCTGCGGTGGTGGTGGTGGTGGTTGTGCTTCCACGACTACTCTGGGCAGCCAACACTGACTTAGGATCTGGATTTGGAATTGCAGAAAGTTGTTGTCTAGATTGTTGAAGTTGTAAGCTCAATAGCTGTTCCGCTGTTTGTGTAAGGACTTTCCTTTGCTTGCTTAGCTGAGCCTTCAACTGATTGATCTGATCCTGAAGTGAAGCAGGTTCAGCGCTATTCCCATTCTTGTTGTTGTTTGTGGATGTTTCTTTATCAGTCATTGTTCAAAAAAGAAAGAGTAAAACAAATGAAGAAGAAACCAAAATCACTAAACGCCTGATCATCAAATCAATTGACAACTCTTAGGGCATCTTTGCACCGGATTCTTGCCCCACACAAATTCACATGTCTCGCGCATCTCATGATCCGATATTTCTTGACATCAATTTCCCAGTTTTTTTTCAAATAAGGATTTCCCCCTTCTTTTGCTTATTCCAACGGTAGCTTTCTTCTATTTATGTCACCGAATCCTCCTTTGTTTGCCCTAGAGGACCAATTGGCCCTCTACAAAGAGTATCATTTGAATCCTATTAATATCAAGATCCACCTGGTTTGCATCCCTCAGATTCTGTTCAGCGCATTTGTTATAGCTTCTTATGTCTCTTTTTCCGATTCCAGTAAATATTGCAATTTAGGTTGGACTGCCATTGGAGTTTATGAGTTGTATTACCTAATTTTGGACTTGGAAGCTGGCCTTATTGCTGCTCCATTCATGTTCGGTATTGGAATTTTCAGCAACTACCTTCATGAAGCTTATCCTGCTGAAACTGCCTTCATTATCAAGTTTGCTCTATTCATCCACTTCTTTTCCTGGGCTGCTCAATTTTATGGCCACTTTCATTTCGAGGGTAACGCTCCTGCAGTGTTTGATAATTTCGTTCAGCCTTTGATTCTAGCTCCTTACTTTGTCATTTTTGAATGGATGTTCATATTTGGTCACCGTCTAGATTTGAAGAAGGCTATATTCAGAAAGGCCAAGGTTCTTCTTGATGAGCGTACTAAACAGGGAGCCAAAAAGAACTAGTCTTCTTGTTTTATTATTTCTTATTTATTGATCCTGTATCTTGTGTTATGTAATAAAGTATGAATTATGTTTAAGGTGTTGGTGGTGATCTAAAAAAATATGTAAGAGCATTTGCAGATCTCTTTTTTCCTTAATCATTTCACTTCCTCCTTCATCTGACTTTCAATGAAGGTTTTCTCCAATCAGTTTGATGTTGATGGAAAAGTTGGTATCATCTCCGGAAGCTCGCAGGGCTTGGGATTGGCCATGGCTAAACAGTTATATTCCAAAGGTGCTAGTGTAATTCTCATATCTCGATCAACTGCGAAATTACAAAAGGCTAAGAAATCAATTTTAGGTAGCTCTGTCAAAGTTCATAAAGATCAATTTGTCCAATATTTGGCTGCGGATCTTATAGATTACAATTCTGCTTCTCAGATCCTTCCATTACTGGACGAATTGAAAGTGGAGAAGCCTGATTTCCTTATCTGCTGTGCTGGCGCTGCTCATCCCCAGTATTTCCTCAATATGACTGGCAAAGACTTGGACTTTGGTATCGACACGAACTACAAGACATGCGTAAATCTTGTTCAACTTGTTGCCAGACGAATGGTGGATGAAAGTACTTCCATTGGTGAAGGTGGTCTCATTTCAGATATGAAAACCAGTATGGGATTCAAGAGTTCCACCATCAGACATATTGTTTTGATATCATCAGAAGTGGCCTTTTTCAGTTTTATTGGGTATGCGGAGTATGCTCCTGCAAAAGCTGCCATCAAGGCATTTGGAGATGCCATTAGACAGGAACTGGCACCATACAATGTGATGATTCATGTAGTTTTCCCTGGTAACTTTGCCTCAGAAGGTTATGTTGAAGAGAATAGGACGAAGCCTGCCGCCTGTAAGGAACTCGAAGGTCCTTCCAGTGCAATATCTAGCGATCGATGCTCGCAGCGGATTGTGAAGGGTCTTGAGCGTGGCCAGGTGTACATTTTTACTGATTTTATGGGATGGTTACTCAATTCCTTTAGTCTTGGGATCGGACCAAGAAACTGGGGAATTTTCCAAGTGTTCTTTGCTTTGATTGGTGCTATGATTGGAGGTATTTTTGATTTCTTTAATCAGGTTACAATCTTTGGATACTTCCGTAAAGAAAAAGGGTTCATCAAGGACAAGAATAATTGAAAACAGTATATGTGTATATGTGTATATTGAGCTAGTTTCAATTTGGGGCTTTGGGTGTAAGTGCTTCTAGCAACTTGTCACTGACCTTATCTAGGTTCAAAGAGTACAGCCAGTTCACTCCTTCTATTATATCGTGATTCCAAATATCCTTGA